>NC_044555.1:152152937-152752937 GCF_007565055.1 Rhinopithecus roxellana
TAAAAGAAAAGACAAGCAGTCAGGGCATCAGTAGGTGGTTCTTGCTGTGATCAGTTGGACACTGATGTACCCGAGAAAGAGAGCTTTGTTTCGGTGCCAAAGGGATTGCTTCAAATATTTCTCTCCCATGCATACTACTTCTTTCCTCTGTGCCAAGCACTGGCTTCTGCGTTGAGCAGTTATCTCTCCTGGAGGGGCTTCTCTCGTAGCCTTGGGCTTCGTAGTTTCTAGTAGGTATGTCGATTTCGATTATTAATTTTCGAATGTAACCTTTAAAACTCCTCTGACCTCTGCCGTTATTCATTCTGTGACCAAGAACCCTTGCTCAAATATAACCAGTCACAAGATTGCATTTTTTCCGTTAAGGACGCAATTTGACACTATGCAGTCAAGCGATACTATAATTAACTTCCTCGCGGAAGACACTCTGCAAGGCGCCAAATACTCATAAATTACCCTCTTTGCCACTGTACCTAAATTGTCTCAGTATAGAGCAGTAGATTGGCGATTATAAGCTTTCATTTTTCGGCCACAAGTACCTTTCATCTCTTAATAGCGAAAGGCCCGAGAACGAGAAAGAGGAATGAACGCGAATAATCGGGAAAATAAGGGGAAGGAGAGGGAGGGAGGAACGCGGGATCAGTACGGTATGAAATGCAAAAGCTGTGGAAGAGGAGGGGAGATGGCAGGGGCGGGCTCGAGTTAGAAGTACGCTTGCTGTTCCGAAGTCCCCTATACATGCGTTAGTTAGCTGCCGTGTTTCGGCCGTTCAATAGACAGTTTCGTCTTGCTGTGAGGACGAAATTTGTATATTGTCCTTCCAGGCAGATTACCTGTTGTCGTGTAGAGCTTAGAGGGTATTCCTGTTCCATAGTCCCTCAACTGAGTTTAATAAAGAGAGGCATAGCTGTGTTTTTAACATGCTGACAGTGCATTTTGACCCTTGTAGCAACAACGTGTGGCTTGAAATTGGTTGAAAATATTCCTCCTAATTATTTTGCTCCCCAAGTGTCTCTTTCTTTCTAGTTCAGCTGAAAATCCTACCAGAAGAAGAGCAAAGTTGGAATGAAAAGTTCCCAATAAATTACTACAGGCATTTACTAAAGGCAGACAAAAAAAGAAAAAAAAAAAAAAAAAATCAAGAAATTCTGGGTCAAGCTGACCTTTTGACAACCAGGGGTCGGGTACGGGACACCATCTCCAACTGGAGTAAGGACTAACAGGCATGAAAAAAATCCAACTTGTGTGTTAGTTATGTTCCATTAATAGATTGAAATTTTCGGGCGCTCTAAAGGTGAAGGTGAATAGGGGAAGCAGAAGAGAAAAGAGACGAAGGAAAAAGAAGAAGAAAATAGAAAGCCATTACTGCCTTTTTCTTAGGAATGTGAATTCATCTACTTCATTTATAGTCCAGTCGAATATCTGATTTGCCCTGGATTTCTCAACTCCTGAAACAGCTGAAAAAGATGAAAAGCAATTAAGGGGTTCAGAGGTTTAGGGAAATTTGTCAAGTATCAAAGATTTATCCTACCCCGTATTTTCACATGGAAATTATGTAGGTCAGAAGTTCAACATGGGTTTCACCAGACTCAACATCACGTCTTTGCCCCTTCTGGACACTCTGTGGGGGGGAAATTGGAGGGGAAGGGAAGGGAAGACAAAGGAAAAGGCAAAAAAGGGGGAAATTAATTTGTTGCCTTCTCAAGCTTTCCAGAAGACACCGTACTGGTTTCAGGCTCCCTTTTGCATATTCCGAGCACAGCCACAGTTTATTTGCACATCTCTGACCATTCTTCTTTGGTCGCATGTAATCACAGCCCACAGAGTTCTCCCACTTTTAAGGATGCATTATTTTACTGGACTCACTCAGATAATCCAGGCCGATTCATTTGCATGTTTTCGTCTCCTTATGTACTATAACAGAACCTGAAAACTGGGTAATTATATAAAATAAAAAAGTCATATATTTTATTTCTTTACAATTGGGGGGGGTGGGAAATTTCAGGTTGAGGGGCCTCATCTGGTCAGGGCGTGTTCCATTATCCATGGTGGCCGGCAGGAGCCGGGACAAGAGATGCAGGAAAACGGAGAAAAAAGAGAAGAGCTTAATGGGGGCGAGCTCGCGGGGGGTATGGGTATAGGTGTAATGTAGAGTCGAATAGAAAATTTTACTAACACATACAAGGCAGGTTTCGATTTTTGCATACCAAACCACTTACCTATGATAATTGACACATAATCCATATGGATGGATTTATACCATTTTTGAAAGCGCTCCCATATTTAGTTTTAACACGTGCACTAGAATTAAGCTTCCAACATATGGGACTTGGGGTACACATTAAAACCATAGCACTTCTCTCAAGTTGGAAAACATTAGTAATCTATCGGGGTGCACAAAGCCCGTGTGCCATGGACTCGGAACAGATGATACAGGTGCCTACGGGATGGGGACTAGGGGAGATGAGGAGGCGAGAGAGAATGGCGGAGGGATGCCAGAAGAAGTAGAGAGAGAGGAGAGGAGAGAGAGAGATGAGGGAGGAGAGAGAGAGAGAGAGTAGGAGGGGAGATTAGGCGGGATGGAAGAGGAGGAGGAGAGAAGGAGAGGAGTAGAGAGAGAGGAGGGGGAGAGGAGAGAGGAGGAGGAGAGGGAAGAGGAGGAGGAGGAGTAGGAGAAGAGTTAGATGAGAGATGAGATGAGGAGTAGAGAAACGAGAGAGAGAGTAGGAGGGAGAGAGAGAGAGAGGAGGAGATGAGAGAGAGAGAGGAGAGGAGAGAAGAGAAGGCGAGAGAGAGAGAGAGGAGAGGAGGGAGAGGGGGAGATGAGTGAGAGGAGAGAGAGAAGGATGAGGAGGGAAGAGGCGGCGCGGGGAGGAGGGTGAGGGGGGAGATGGGAGGGGAAAGGGGGAGGGGGAGCCGAGAGAGGGAGAGGAGGGTGAGAGAGGAGAGGAGAGGAGAGAGATGAATCCCTACGTTCACATAAATAGCGGACAAAATCTGTGATATTTAGTCGCGGGAGCTAGTATGCAACAGAACTTTTGGTGGCAGTAAAAGTACGCGTATCGTAGGATCAGTCAGGAACAATCAGACCGGCACTTTTGAAGGCCAATTAGAGGCCCTTGTTTTGGTGGCTAAATTTGGCAGTGCTCAGTGCGAGTGCGTGATAGATGCAGGTTAATGGTAAATAATTTTAAAAACCAATTTTTTTTCAACTACCACGGTCCGGTAGTCCGCCTAACGCACTAGCGTGGAATGATTACTGGATTATATGTCTTCATCAGTTGCTAACGTCTGGCATTATGTTTCTACGCATTTAATGAATTTTCCATGAAACCTCATATGTCCTTTTTAAACCAACTTATACCATTTTACCGTAGGCGGGAAAGGAAACTGGGAAAAATGGACATAATGCGATAGAGAAAATGCGGGCAGTGGGATAAAGATGGATAGAAGGTTCGTTGAAGTTCTTTTGACCAGACCACACACTGTACAAGGGTTTAGTAACCAAGCGAACCCATTGACTGATCTGGAGCTCACATTCTTTTGTAACCACGGTTTTTTCTTATGCTTCTAAAGATCTTTGCCCCTCTGTCCTTTACTAAACGTACTACAGAAAAAATTCTTACTAATGGTTCTTAAACACCAAAAAACATAATCTTGTAGCCCATATGGCTCCTGATGTTACAGGGACCTCTTTCTTGTGTTGATTTGAACACGAGATTGATATTTAAAGTAGATTCATTTTTCTTCCTTTCAAGTTGGAATCATTTGATTGAAATAACCTTACCATGAATTCTTTTTTATTCACTGGCGTATTTTCTTAATGCTCACAGGTTAGCAGCCCATATGCCTACCAGGGCCGATGAGAGGTGGGTGGTGGTGGCCGCAAAAAATACTTTTTCCGCCCGTACAATAGGTTTCTGCAATCTATTTGGAATGAGTTTCTCTGCATCTCTTCTCGGACAAGCTAATTCTCTTTTACAGGACAAAGACGGCAGATATGGAGTTTCTGTGTTTGTGTTTGCCACGCCAAACAGCTGAGTGTAACGTGCCCTGCTATAGGCATTCTATCGAGACCGTAGGAGAGGTTGGGTCCAGACCCCTACTCTAACAGGAATTCCACTAGTTAGAAGGATCACAAAATATGTTTTGGTTTCCCGAGCATTTAAACAATTACCGTATGGCCAGCGCAGAGAGCGTGGTTGGTTGGCTCCGCACTTTGGGAGGAGAGGCTTTGCCTGATGGTGGGCAGGAGCGGGGAGGATCAGGAAGGGGTCGGGACTGGGACATTGTGCCAATGAAACCATCCGGCTGAACAGGGTGATGACACCCATCTCCACTCAAAAATACCAAAAAAAAAAATAACAAAAAAAAAAAACAAAAAAAAAAAAAAAAAACAAAAAAAAAAATAGCTGTGTGGCAGGGGGGGGTTTGGTTGCCCTGTGGAGGACCGCTACTCTGGAGGTGGAGTTAGGGCAGGGAGAATGGTTGTAGGTAGATGGTGGGTTGTAACCCTGGGAGCGGAGCTTACAGGAGTCAAAGATCCACACCACTGCACTCCTAGGCCGGGGCACACCGAGCAGAACCTGTCCCCCCCACCCAAAAAAAACTTATGTTTACAGGGCCGGCGCAGTAGCTCAGCCTGTTGTCATCCAGCACTTTTGGAGCTTGTGGGCTGTGGGCTGATGTGAGGGCAGTGGCTCACCTTGAGGGCAATGGAGGTTTCAAGATGATCAGCGGACCATATGGAGAGAAAGAAAGAGAAACCCAGCTCTCAAACATATAAAAGGAAATGTAAAAAATAACAGGACCGGGCCGTGGTTGGTGTGTTGGGTGATGGTGCATACAGCCCTGGTAATCCCATCTCTATCGGAGACCTGAGGCAGGGAGAGAGGAAAGGGGGAATCGCTGTGGAACCGAGAGCCAGTGGTTTGCATTGAGCTGGGGATGTTGTGCCATTGCACTCCAGCTGGGCAAAAGAGTGAAATCCGTCTCCAAAATAAAAAAAAAATTTAAAAATTATATTACCTCTATACTGTCGTTCATAAGTGTGCAATAGCATAGTAAATATAAAAAATGTACATATCTAATTTTATAATACTTATTGCTAAAAATTCTAGCATTCCTATGAGTCCCGAAAAAAGTAATAAATTTCTTCGCTGGTGGGAGGGGGCTCTTGCATCTGTTGATGGTCTGATATAAATGATCAGGGTGGGGGGCGTTGCCTATGGTTGGGAGGCTGTTCTGTTGACTAATTTCTAAAATCGGAAATGATGAAGTTTTGTTGTGAAGTTGGCTAATTGATTTGCTCTTCCTTTTATGAAAATTTCTCTGAGCATGGGATGCTGTTGTTTTTGAGTATTTTACCCACCAATAAACACTTCTTTCTAAATTGGAGTCGACAGTCAATCTCTTCAAATCCTGTGTTTTTATGTACATGAACTTCATTGTAGTATTCTAAACTCATGTGCTATCATTTCGGCAGTTGTCTCACAGATCTTACCGAAGTTCAATTCCATTCAAGAGCCCCTTTTTTGCTCAATCCCATACTAAATAAGGCAGCAACCTCTACCTAATCTATTAAGTTTTATCATGTAGATTGTAGCAATTCAGGCCCATCTTCAGGCTTCCTTCTAACTCTAGGGCATGCAATAACATCGATTCCTTGTATATCTCTAGCAGGCTCTGGGTGACTAAGCATTTGGTAGGGAGAAGTACGTAGTAATAGTCAGAACGGAATATACTGGAATCGTTGTTTTTTTTTTTTGGTTTTTTTTTCTTTCTGAGAGCAGCAGCAAGCAGCAGCAGATCGCACCGTGGAAATAAAATATCAATAAAGGGCTGAAATCTCGAACGTGTTCTATACTTCGGCTTGTGTTTCCATTTTTTAGAATGCAGTAGGAGGAGAAGCAGAGAAGATAGAGAAGATAAAAGATTACATTTTCCTTATTATTTTAAGGGACCCTGGGGATTTTTAAAAATGATTAACCAATGAACATTGACTTTAAGGAGTTAAAAATCAGAGCTTCATTAATCTCCCTCCTTAATAGAAAAGAGTCACAAAAATTGTTCCTGGAATTTGAAGCTTTCGGTGGCAGCGTTTGTGACTCTCCTTTCTAGTTTAGTTCTGAAATTCCTCTAGGATGTACACTCTCTTCTATAATCGAACGCTGTAGTGTTTGTTTTCTTTTTATGTCTTATTTTTTTGTTTTTTGTATGGGTTGTTGTGTATTTTTTGTTTTTGTGTGTATTGTCACCTTGAGTATCTGTTGTGTACTCTAGCCACCTTCATCAATTATATCGCTAGTTAGACTTATGGCAATTTTTATTAACTTGCTTGTATGGTTTCACATCAGTTACTGCATCTACCTTGCAGGTTTTATGTTATGGAAACAACCATCTTCCCCTAACCCCTACATGAACCAACCTTTGCCACCTGTATGCTTTTCATCTGCAGCTCCTTCGCTTTCAGTGTTTTCACTGGGGAAACAAAAAGGGAAGGAATAATTATGCATTAAGAACAGGGAGAAGGACTTATTTCTTGTAGCGCAGGTAGCCCTTTAAAAGGACCAACCCACAGGCTGGGAAGCACAGCCTGCGGCCAAGATCAGAAACCAAACATTCAACGAAGGGCTGTGTTGAGTAGTAGGAAGTTATTGCTTAAAGCGGGCAATAAAGAGGCAAAGCTCAACATACTATTGACAGTTAACCGGAGGATAGCTGTGAATATTTATGAGGTGTCCTGGAAATTTCCCTAATGAAGAAGAAACATGCACGCACAACAATAAGTAATATGTTCGCCTTGGGAGGAGAACGCATTTATTTTTAATTATTTACCTTAGGAATACTCAAAAAGTATTTTCAGGACACGAAGGCACATTGAGTGTGCAACCTCTGAAAAACTGACCGCGCCAGTCCATGTTCAGCGTCTTCTTATCAAGTCAGTTATTGCTCTCTTTCCAGTGAATCTGTAGGAGGTAGTAGTAGAACAGGGTTTGGTTTAGCCTTTCTGTGACGGATGAGTTGTATTGTTTTAAATGCCTATTCGGTGCTAGTGCTTGGTTATGTTGCCTAGAGAAAAAAGAAAAACCTCGGTGGTAGTAGAACATTAGTGTTATTCTTACTTTTAGGGTAGTGTTTAGACTTAACAATTGTGGATGGGCCTTGAAGTCAACTTTAAATGTATATACTATTGCCAAAAAGCGAATGTTATTGTTCAGTCTTCGGATCTCTATTAACCTAAATGTTGGCAGTTGTTCATGTCTCAATCTGCATAAGGGAGAGGAGGATAGGAAGGAAGAAAGGAATAGGAAGCCTGTCTGAACCTCCTGTACCTATCAAACCTGGGAACTTATTTTAATTTTTTTGGGGGTCTTTGCGGCACACAGTGGAGTCCATTCAGTCAGTGGGGGTCTTAGAATTTTATTTTTAGTTTACACAGCCTATATATCATTGAAGAGATTCAGGGCCTTGCTCTGAAGTAGGCTTATGTTGGGAATTCTGTGTTGATAGTGCCATGCAGACTAAGCAAAAACCATCCCATCTCATGCACAGGCTGTATTTTATTATATTCATGTGTTCACTGAAGTAGGACTTCAGTTACTTTTCTTTTCGGCACCTTAGATGTTTGCCTATCAAGAGGGGCTAGCTTTGCTCTGTCTTAGCTTTCTAACACGTCTTCCTCACTAAGCGTTAGTCATGTTAGTGTGGGATGTAAAGTAAGAAAAAGTACAAAATCTGTCCTTTCACTGGAACACGTTGGTGCACGGTTTGGGATGGTTAGAAGTAGCTTATTGGACTCCATCGCAATATTGTTGCAGAGAAAGGATAGAGAGGTTGGAAGAGAGGAAGAAAGAAGGGAATAGACTGGCAGTGCAGCAGGTGCATGAGAAAAAACAGCAGGTAGGAGGATAGGGGGCAGAAATTCTCTGCGTCTTCTAGCGACGGCGCGTGTCGTATTCTTCATTGTTGCTTCGGGTATGAGGGCGGAGTGATGAGGAGGGAGGAGGAATTATGACTTAGGGTATAGTGTATGCCTACTGCCGGGACGTGGATTAGTATGTCTGATTCTTGTGGGGAGGAGGATGGGAGGGACGGATCAGGGGAAAGGTTATACTTGAATGATGGTTAGGATGGGTCGTTATGCGTTTTACTGTATCTGGCTGATGCGTGTCATTCTTCACGTCGTCCTTATCAGGCTTACGTCGGAATGGCGTACGGAGGCAGTGACTTCGTAATTGTATGATTGAGCTTCTGCTTATTATTATCTGTATTGCTTCTTCTTCTCTGTCGTATTTTTGATAGTCTTTCGGCGTCTCGGCGTAGTTTTTCTATTGTTCGCTTCTGCTTTTCGTTTATTCTTCGTTTTCTGTCTTCTATTCTTTATTATTCTTGATGTAGTCCTGTTCTTTAGTTCTTTCTACTCCCTTCATTACTTCTGATTCCTTCGTCTTCCTTCCGTAATTACGCCGTCCGTAAGGTCTTCCGTCTAAGTAATACAGCATATCCTCGACTCCTAATCCTCCTCGCCTCATCCTTCTCCTCCTCCTCCTCTCCTTCTTCTTCTTTTCTTCTCTTCTTCTTCTTTTCTCTTTCTATTCTTTCTTTTTTCATCTTATATATTTTGAGATGAGTACACTCTGTCACCAGGACCTGGAATGGCAGTGGTGCAATCTAAGCTCACTGCACCCTCCATCCAAGGTTCAAGCAATTCCCTGCCCCTCAGACTCCAGAGTAGCTGGGACTACAGACGCTGCATGCCTGGCTAATGTTTTTTTGTATACTTTTATTAGAGATGGGTTTACATGTTACCCAGGCTGGTCTCGAACTCATTGAAGCTAGCACTCTGCCACCTCGCCTCCAACGTTGCTAGGATTACAGGCGTGCAACCAACCGTGCCTGGCTGCCATTCTATGAGAGTGTGTTCTTGGGGACTCCAAACCAATTATACTATGTACATTCAGTCTCATCCAATCACAGATCGTTCATAACATATAATCATAATGACGGCCCACCGCTCAGGGCACGCGCCACAGCGACATCTACGACGACCCCCGGCTCTGCGATGAGGATCACCAGGTCGCATCGCAGAGACTGCGCACCTCGCGAGACATGAAGAGCACAAGCCCCTCGTAGCACACATGCTGTTTGACCATGTGCCAATAGACGTGCTTGAACCGGGTTGCCAACAAAGCTTCAATCTAATAGAAGTGTATGATCTTTTGCCCGCAGGTGATAGATATAGGCGAGACTCGGCCGGCCGGCAGCCGTTAGACATCGCGTCTCCACAGCTCCCCGTCACACGCGCTGTCCGAGGCCTCCCCGCTCTGGCGCCCCCGCCCTGCAGAAAAGGAGCGGTATACTTTCTAAGTATAACTCTTCTTTTCCTAGATATCATGGCCTGCCATTCTCAAAGTAAAAGGTGAATAGCATGAGGCCCTATTAAACCAGCCCTGGGTTCTCACAGGTATTGGTAATGGAGAAATAATACAGAAAATACATCTAGTCAATTATTTTTTCCATCAAGATAGAATTATTTATTAAATAAAATATTGTTTAAATTACTTACATTACTAAATATTTGTATCTCATTTATTACAAGTAACTATTGGTTAGTCATTTTTAGAAGACAATATGTGATTTCTCTGCTCATGCCTGTAGCACACCACAGCTTCCCTACAGAGAGACCAGTCTGTCTCCCCTGTGAGCCCCTGACACCCTTTTCACCAGGCAGGGCCCCTAACTTGGGCCCATAATACAGCCATCCCACCCTGTTACAGTAGATAGCTTAGTCAGACGTGAGCAGAGCAGGAGAGAGCTCCATGCTCCCCTCCCCTACCACACACGCACACCAGGATTGTCAGGCGACCATCACTGCTCAGGTGGTTGGTAACTGTCTCTCTAAAATAATAATTGGTCACAGCTGAAACCAGGGAAAGGCAGTTTTCCATATAAACAGAAAAAAACTTGAAACTGGTAATCAGCATCCCAATAAGATCTCAGGAGTCAGGCAAGTGGCTCAGGCATGTACACTAAGAGCCAAAATGGTTCAATTTAACTGGTATATGACCTCCCTCTAGGAATACTATACTGGTAAGGGGAGTTGATATGCTTTTGCTGTGTCACCACGCAAATCTCATCTTGAATTTTAGCTCCCAAAATTCCCATGTGCTCTGGGAGGGAACCTGTTGGAGATAATCTATTCATGGAGTCCATTTCCACCATACTGTACTCCTGGTAGTGAATAAGTCTCATGAGATCTGATGGTTTTATAAGGGGTTTCCCCTTTTGCTTGGCTCCCATTCTCTCTTGCCTGCCACCATGTAAGGCATGCCTTTTACCCTCCGTCATGATTGTGAGGCCTCCCCTGCCACGTGGAACTGTGAGTCTGTTAAACCTCTTTTTCTTTATAAATTACCCAGACTTGGATATGTCTTTATCAGCAACATGAAAATGGACTAATATAGGAAGCATGCCTAAAGTGAACATGTGTACAACTCTAGTAAACATACTGTGCATGTGGCCCCTCCCAAGTGCGAGCAGGCCACTGCACATGTGGACAGTGCATTGCAAGGGAAGAATCAGGGGAGAAGAGACACAAGAACCTGGAAACTTGCCAACATATAAAACCTCAAGTCAGAAGGTCAAATTATTTACTTGATCTCTCAAGTCACCTGCTTAGCCCTCTCCAAGTTTATTTTACTCCCTTTCATTCCTGCTCTAAAGCTTTGTATTAAACTTTCATTTCTGCTATAAAATTTGCCTTGGTTTCTCACTCTACCTTTTACCCTTGGTTAAATTCTTCTATGGAAGAATTCAATAGTTCAACCCCTGTACACCTTTTTTCTTCTCCCTTTCTCTCTTCTGCTTACTAACAAACCCCAAGAATGATTCCTCTCTACCAAAAGTGGCTCTCCTCACCCTGGTTTATCTCTCAGCTCACCCTGAGGAGTGGCTGTGGGAGTGGGAAGGACATTGGGGTATGCACCAAGTAGAACTGAGGCACTAATGGCCCTCCTGGACAGGATGCTCACAAGAGTGGTAGAGCTAGCACTCAAAACTGTGCAATGTCTGGGGTTTCTTCTGCTTTTTCAACTAAAATGGTCTTTTTCTCGAAAGCCCACATTGCCTATTGCCCTGTTTTCTCTCTGTGTGTTCTGAAATGGCCTTGCACACTCTCTGGACCAACCACCCCCATGGTCAAGTCTGCCTCTTTGCATGCCATGTGACTTCTTAAACAAATACTGCCAGTAATTCATGCACCTGCAGCTCTTGCTGTATTCACACAGCATCAAAGACTCAGACTGCCTTCCAGATATCCCCTGAGATTTATACTTGTTTTTACCCTACCAGTTGAGATGACCTCCAACCCTTCCCCTGTCTGCTAGCACATTGCTGGGACAGACACTAATTGAAACTCAGGCTCTGCCAGCTGCTTATGACTTACCATATGCTTTTCATTCCTGTTGTGCCAAGGGCCAAGTTTTCTCGTAGCTTTTGAAGTGGTTTGTCCACCAGCATATGGCCTCACTCTGGCCCTTTAAGATCCCATCCACTTGCTTTTTTTGAGTTAGCATCTTTTTGGGAGGAGAGGAAATTCTCCCTTTGCAATTTGTATGTTCTTGCCTCAAACCCCAAGTACTCCAAAGTTTGCTATTTTGTATGAAGAGGGCAAATAAACGTCCTCTCGAATCCAAGTGCTGCTGTTTTTGCGAGCATATGAAGGCTTTCCATGAGTATTATTCTCACTTGCTCCCACTCCCTCCTGTAGCCTCCATTTCTCTACTTCCACATCCTTCTTAACATGCGTCAAGACCTTCAAGGTTATATGTGAAGGGCGTGGGGAGGGAACTTCAGCCCCCTTGTGGCAGTTTACTGAAAAACAAGCTTCTACTCTACTTAAAGAACATGGGAGTTGGTAATCTGAGAAAAGTGATAATTATTTTGTTGTTAGAATGCACTGAATGAGAGTCACTATAAGTTCATGAAGACAAGGATATAGGCAAGCCCAAGGCCGCAAGCACAAGAGACTAATAGGACAGAGACGAAGGTTGGTCCCAGGCTGACAAATTACTATTAAAATAGAGATGAAAGCAAGATTGGGGTACAGAGTAAGACCAGTTTATAATGGAACCCCAAAGATGAATAGTTTGCCCACTGTTCACTCCAGTATATCAAGTTCTCAAGTAGGTAATTGTGATGAGTTGAGACCAAGGTTAAGGGTACACAATAAGACTGATTCATTCGAGAACCCTAAGGAAGAACCAGGAATGCCCTATTAATTATCAGAGGAAAGTAAGAGGGGATACCTTTTTCCCTTTGTTCCTTTTCTCTTCAGTTCTCTCCTCACAGATGGGTAATCTTGTCTCCATACCACAAGCCATACCCCTCAGATCCATCCCCCAAAACTGGGAAGTGTGATTTCTCCAAACCTTAAAAATACTAGTTTTCCTTTATAATACCATTTGGCCTATAAAATAAATGGAGGAAATAACAAAAGTCAGCCTTAGAGCCTGGTGCCCTTATGCAGGAAATCCTCAAATTAGCCTCCTCTGTCTCTTATAACTGAAAGTAGAATAAGGAGTACAGGGCCAAGGAAAAGGAGAAATGCAGGGAAAGGAGGCAGGCTCAACTGTTGGCTGCTCTGCAAGCCCACCAGCCCCCTTCCAATTGCCCTAAGGACACTCCTCTAGGGAACTGCCATTGGGGCAGGAAGCCAGGCCACTGGAAGGCAAACTGTTGTAATGGAATACATGGGAAAAAAAACTGTCCATGACTTGCCCCATCTACCACAAGCTCAGCCACTGGAAATGGGACTGTCAAGAGGGCCAAATGGCCTCTAGAAAAGAATCCCACCCCCTGATGGGCTTGAGTGAAGGGGCTTTCTACTCTGTCTGGCTTCCAAATCAGACATCAGTGTTGTCAATGGTACAAAACCAAGAGCAACTCTGGAGGTGGCAAGTAAAGTTATGTTTCTCTTTTGGGTTCAAGAGCTAACTGCTCTGTGTAATTCTCTCCTAAACAACTCTCTTCCAAATCCTGTTGGGTAATGGGGGCATGTAGTGCCACCTCACTCCAAAAGAGAAGATTCATACCTCTTTGGGGCAAAAACTCTACAGTACATAGATAAACTCCTTATCTTCTGCCCTTCATAGGACTCATACAGTAACATGTAGTTCAAACCATGACTTCCTAACAGAAGTAAAATTATTTTTATCTAATCCAAAGGTTATAAAGGTAAAGGTATTTCTGGTAAGGAAAGTTATAAAGAAAAAGATTTTGTATAAAAAAAGGATCTTGTATGGTAAGTTATTGTCCTAAAATTAAATGACTGTTTAAAAAGAGGGATTTTAGGACAAGTCAGAAAGTCAAAGCATGTCATAGATGGTCTGTGTAAGTTATGAAAAAAATCATGAAACAGAAGTTATGAAAATGTACAATTTTAAGGGTTATTAGGTCTACTAAATGCTCCATAAACTGCTTCTATTACTTAACTATACAACTTGCCTGCTTTAAACCTAGATAAGGAATGGAGGACATACAGGGTTAGCCATGCCTCTAGCTATACTGGAATCAAACCTTATCTGCACTTCTGTCTGGTGTCCTAGGCTCCAAACGTAGTACATAATTAGAATCACTTATTTATCAAGTTTTTCACCAAAAGTAAAAGTTGCTAAGAGTTAACAGTGTAACATGTACTTGAGACTGCTGGATAAACAGCTGTACGTATAAGACGTGTAAGGAAAATAGAATGTGCTTTTGGCAAAGGGTTGTAAGAAGACATGGGAATGCAGATTCTTTTTTTTTTTTGGCATCGTTTAGAGGGTTAAAGGATTATTTTAAGTTAGATAGGATAAAGTTGATGATTTAAGCAAGTTGTGAAAGTTTTTTGAAAGATTAATATTATAGGAGCAAGATGGCCGAATAGGAACAACTCCAGTCTCCAACTCCCAGCGCGAGCGACACAGAAGACCGGTGATTTCTGCATTTTCAACTGAGGTACTGGGGTCATCTCACTAGGGAGTGCCGGACAATCGGTGCTGGTCAGCTGCTGCAGCCTGACCAGCGAGAGCTGAAGCAGGGCGAGGCATCGCCTCACCTGGAAGCGCAAGGGGGAAGGGGATCCGTTTTCCTAGCCAGGGGAACTGAGACACACAACACCTGGAAAATCGGGGTAACTCCACCCCAATACTGCGCTGTAAGCATACAGGCATTCCAGGAGAATATATCCCACACCTGGCCGGGAGGGTCCCACGCCCACGGAGCCTCCCTCACTGCTAACACAGCAGTCTGCCGCGATCTATCCGCAAGGCAGCAGCGAGGCTGGGGGAGGGGCGCCCGCCATTGCTGAGGCTTAAGTAGGTAAACAAAGCCGCTGGGAAGCTCGAACTGGGTGGAGCTCACAGCAGCTCAAGGAAGCCTGCCTGTCTCTGTAGTCTCCACCTCTGGGGACAGCGCACAGCTGAAGACCAACAGGGGAAGTAGCGGGAGCCAGTGCAGACGCGAACGACTCTGTCTGACAGCTTTGGGGAGAGCCGCGGATCTCCCAACGCGGAGGTTGAGATCTGAGAACGGACAGACTGCCTGCTCAGGTGTGTCCCTGACCCCTGAGTAGCCTAGCTGGGAGAAATCCCCCACTAGGGGCAGTCTGACACCCCACACCTCACAGGGTGGAGTACACCCCTGAGAGGACACTTCCAAAGGAAGAATCAGACAGGTACACTCGCTGTTCAGCAATATTCTATCTTCGGCAACCTCTGCTGCTGATACCCAGGCAAACAGGGTCTGGAGTGGACCTTAAGCAATCTCCAACAGACCAACAGAGAGTCCTTCTGACTGTCAGAAGGAAAACTATCAAACAGGAAGGACACCTATACCAAAACCCCATCAGTTCGTCACCATCATCAAAGACCAGAGACAGATAAAACCACAAAGATGGGGAAGAAGCAGGGCAGAAAAGCTGGAAATTCAAAAAATAAGAGCGCATCTCCCCCTGCAAAGGAGCGCAGCCCATCACCAGCAACGGATCAAAGCTGGTCAGAGAATGACTTGGACGAGAGGAGAGAAGAAGGCTTCAGTCCATCAAACTTATCAGAGCTAAAGGAGGAATTACGTACCCAGCGCAAAGAAACTAAAATCTTGAAAAAAGAGTGGAAGAATTGACAGCTAGACTCATTAATGCAGAGAAGATCATAAACGAAATGACAGAGATGAAAACCATGACACGAGAAATACGTGACAAATGCACAAGCTTCAGTAACCGACTCGATCAACTGGAAGAAAGAGTATCAGCGATTGAAGATCAAATGAATGAAATGAAGCGAGAAGAGAAACCAAAAGAAAAAAGAAGAAAAAGAAATGAGCAAAGCCTGCAAGAAGTATGGGATTATGTAAAAAGACCAAATCTACGTCTGATCGGGGTGCCTGAAAGTGAGGGGGAAAATGGAACCAAGTTGGAAAACACTCTTCAGGATATCATCCAGGAGAACTTCCCCAACCTAGTAGGGCAGGCCAACATTCAAATTCAGGAAATACAGAGAACGCCACAAAGATACTCCTCCAGAAGAGCAACTCCAAGACACATAATTGCCAGATTCACCAAAGTTGAAATGAAGGAAAAAATCTTAAGGGCAGCCAGAGAGAAAGGTCGGGTCACCCACAAAGGAAAGCCCATCAGACTAACAGCAGATCTCTCAGCAGAAACTCTACAAGCCAGAAGAGAGTGGGGGCCAATATTCAACGTTCTTAAAGAAAAGAATTTTCAACCCAGAATTTCATATCCAGCCAAACTAAGTTTCATAAGTGAAGGAGAAATAAAATCCTTTACAGATAAGCAAATGCTTAGAGATTTTGTCACCACCAGGCCTGCCTTACAAGAGACCCTGAAGGAAGCCCTAAACATGGAAAGGAACAACCGGTACCAGCCATCGCAAAAACTTGGCAAAAATGTAAAGACCATCGAGGCTAGGAAGAAACTGCATCAACTAACGAGCAAAATAACCAGTTAATATCATAATGGCAGGATCAAGTTCACACATAACAATATTAACCTTAAATGTTAATGGACTAAATGCTCCAATTAAAAGACACAGACTGGCAAACTGGATAAAGAGTCAAGACCCATCAGTCTGCTGTATTCAGGAGACCCATCTCACATGCAGAGACATACATAGGCTCAAAATAAAGGGATGGAGGAAGATCTACCAAGCAAATGGAGAACAAAAAAAAGCAGGGGTTGCAATCCTAGTCTCTGATAAAACAGACTTTAAACCATCAAAGATCAAAAGAGACAAAGAAGGCCATTACATAATGGTAAAGGGATCAATTCAACAGGAAGAGCTAACTCTCCTAAATATATATGCACCCAATACAGGAGCACCCAGATTCATAAAGCAAGTCCTTAGAGACTTACAAAGAGACTTAGACTCCCATACAATAATAATGGGAGACTTCAACACTCCGCTGTCAACATTAGACAGATCAACGAGACAGAAAGTTAACAAGGATATCCAGGAATTGAACTCATCTCTGCACCAAGCGGACCTAATAGACATCTATAGAACTCTCCACCCCAAATCAACAGAATATACATTCTTCTCAGCACCACATCGCACTTATTCCAAAATTGACCACATAATTGGAAGTAAAGTACTCCTCAGCAAATGTAAAAGAACAGAAATTATAACAAACTGTCTCTCAGACCACAGTGCAATCAAACTAGAACTCAGGACTAAGAAACTCAATCAAAACCGCTCAACTACATGGAAACTGAACAACCTGCTCCTGAATGACTACTGGGTACATAACGAAATGAAAGCGGAAATAAAGATGTTCTTTGAAACCAATGAGAACAAAGATACAACATACCAGAATCTCTGGGACACATTTAAAGCAGTGTGTAGAGGGAAATTTATAGCACTAAATGCCCACAAGAGAAAGCAGGAAAGATCTAAAATTGACACTCTAACATCACAATTAAAAGAACTAGAGAGGCAAGAGCAATCACATTCAAAAGCTAGCAGAAGGCAAGAAATAACTAAGATCAGAGCAGAACTGAAGGAGATAGAGACACAAAAAACCCTCCAAAAAATCAATGAATCCAGGAGTTGGTTTTTTGAAAAGATCAACAAAATTGACAGACCGCTAGCAAGGCTAATAAAGAAGAAAAGAGAGAGGAATCAAATAGATGCAATAAAAAATGATAAAGGGGATATCACCACTGACCCCACAGAAATACAAACTACCATCAGAGAATACTATAAACGCCTCTACGCAAATCAACTAGAAAATCTAGAAGAAATGGATAATTTCCTGGACACTTACACTCTCCCAAGGCTAAACCAGGAAGAAGTTGAATCCCTGAATAGACCAATAGCAGGCTGTGAAATTGAGGCAACAATTAATAGCCTACCCACCAAAAAAAGTCCAGGACCAGATGGATTCACAGCTGAATTCTACCAGAGGTACAAGGAGGAGCTGGTACCATTCCTTCTGAAACTATTCCAATCAATAGAAAAAGAGGGAATCCTCCCTAACTCATTTTATGAGGCCAACATCATCCTGATACCAAAGCCTGGCAGAGACACAACAAAAAAAGAGAATTTTAGACCAATATCCCTGATGAACATTGATGCAAAAATCCTCAATAAAATATTGGCAAACCGGATTCAGCAGCACATCAAAAAGCTTATCCACCATGATCAAGTGGGCTTCATCCCTGGGATGCAAGGCTGGTTCAACATTCGCAAATCAATAAACGTAATCCAGCATATAAACAGAACCAAAGACAAGAACCACATGATTGTCTCAATAGATGCAGAAAAGGCTTTTGACAAAATTCAACAGCCCTTCATGCTAAAAACGCTCAATAAATTCGGTATTGATGGAACGTACCTCAAAATAATAAGAGCTATTTATGACAAACCCACAGCTAATATCATACTGAATGGGCAAAAACTGGAAAAATTCCCTTTGAAAACTGGCACAAGACAGGGATGCCCTCTCTCACCACTCCTATTCAACATAGTGTTGGAAGTTCTGGCTAGGGCAATCAGGCAAGAGAAAGAAATCAAGGGTATCCAGTTAGGAAAAGAAGAAGTCAAATTGTCCCTGTTTGCAGATGACATGATTGTATATTTAGAAAACCCCATCGTCTCAGCCCAAAATCTCCTTAAGCTGATAAGCAACTTCAGCAAAGTCTCAGGATACAAAATTAATGTGCAAAAATCACAAGCATTCTTATACACCAGCAACAGACAAGCAGAGAGCCAAATCAGGAATGAACTTCCATTCACAATTGCCTCAAAGAGAATAAAATACCTAGGAATCCAGCTTACAAGGGATGTAAAGGACCTCTTCAAGGAGAACTACAAACCACTGCTCAGTGAAATCAAAGAGGACACAAACAAATGGAAGAACATACCATGCTCATGGATAGGAAGAATCAATATCGTGAAAATGGCCATACTCCCCAAGGTTATTTATAGATTCAATGCCATCCCCATCAAGCTACCAATGACTTTCTTCACAGAATTGGAAAAAACTGCTTTAAAGTTCATATGGAACCAAAAAAGAGCCCGCATTGCCAAGACAATCCTAAGTCAAAAGGACAAAGCTGGAGGCGTCACGCTACCTGACTTCAAACTATACTACAAGGCTACAGTAACCAAAACAGCATGGTACTGGTACCAAAACAGAGATATAGACCAATGGAACAGAACAGAGTCCTCAGAAATAATACCGCACATCTACAGCCATCTGATCTTTGACAAACCTGAGAGAAACAAGAAATGGGGAAAGGATTCCCTATTTAATAAATGGTGCTGGGAAAATTGGCTAGCCATAAGTAGAAAGCTGAAACTGGATCCTTTCCTTACCCCTTATACGAAGATTAATTCAAGATGGATTAGAGACTTAAATGTTAGACCTAATACCATCAAAACCCTAGAAGAAAATCTAGGTAGTACCATTCAGGACATAGGCATGGGCAAGGACTTCATGTCTAAAACACCAAAAGCAACGGCAGCAAAAGCCAAAATTGACAAATGGGATCTAATTAAACTAAAGAGCTTTTGCACAGCAAAAGAAACTACCATCAGAGTGAACAGGCAACCTACAGAATGGGAGAAAATTTTTGCAACCTACTCATCTGACAAAGGGCTAATATCCAGAATCTACAAAGAACTCAAACAAATATACGAGAAAAAAACAAACAACCCCATCAAAAAGTGGGGAAAGGATATGAACAGACATTTCTCAAAAGAAGATATTCATACAGCCAACAGACACATGAAAAAATGCTCATCATCACTGGCCATCAGAGAAATGCAAATCAAAACCACAATGAGATACCATCTCACACCAGTTAGAATGGCAATCATTAAGAAGTCAGGAAACAACAGGTGTTGGAGAGGATGTGGAGAAATAGGAACACTTTTACACTGTTGGTGGGATTGTAAACTAGTTCAACCATTATGGAAAACAGTATGGCAATTCCTCAAGGATCTAGAACTAGATGTACCATATGACCCAGCCATCCCACTACTGGGTATATACCCAAAGGATTATAAATTAGTCTACTACAAAGACACATGCACACGTATGTTTATTGCGGCACTATTCACAATAGCAAAGACTTGGAATCAACCCAAATGTCCATCTGTGACAGACTGGATTAAGAAAATGTGGCACATATACACCATGGAATACTATGCAGCCATAAAAAAGGATGAGTTTGCGTCCTTTGTAGGGACATGGATGCAGCTGGAAACCATCATTCTTAGCAAACTATCACAAGAAGAGAAAACCAAACACCGCATGTTCTCACTCATAGGTGGGAACTGAACAATGAGATCACTTGGACTCGGGAAGGGGAACATCACACACTGGGGTCTATCATGGGGAGGGGGGAGGAGGGAGGGATTGCATTGGGGAGTTATACATGATATAAATGATGAATTGATGGGTGCTGACGAGTTGATGGGTGCAGCACACCAACATGGCATAAGTATACATATGTAACAAACCTGCACGTTATGCACATGTACCCTAGAACTTAAAGTATAATTAAAAAAAAAAAAAAAAAAAAAAAAAAAAAAAAAAAAAAAGAAACAACCTGAGTGAATGAACTTAAAAATGTATTTGAAAACTGAATTTAATTGAATTTGAAAGTAGTGCATATTTCAAATGTGGAAATGATTTCATGTTGTCTATAATATAAATTTGACCAGTTTTCAAGGTAATTGATGACAGGAAGGTCATTTCTCTCTTCTTTCTTCAACACATAGTTTTAATGAGAGCCTAAGCAAGACACGGCTCCCTTGTGTGTACATTTACACAATAAAATTCAATCAATCGGAGGAAAAAAAAAAAAGAAAGATTAATATTATAAAATAAAATCTGTATGTAACTTATTGGCTAAAGTTAAAGGAGTATTATTCAGTTTTTCCATTAATTAAACATTGGAATAAAAGCACAACAGAGTTTTATTAAAGCATTAATCTATTCTTTATAAATATGTAGTTGGTATGTGTTCCAAAATTATGCAAAACTCCTATAATTCTGATACAACTTAGTATAAGTTATCAGTAATAATTCTAATTGTTATATTATTACGTGCCACAGAGGTAACAAATATCCTTCTCAATTGTATCTTTGACTATGGGTGCCCTAAGACTTTTTGTCATCCATAGACAATTGTTGTTGTTTTAATTCTATTTAAAAGGTGTTGTTTTAATCAACTATAAAACTCTAACAGGTGATCTTAAATGCAGGTTTCTCATAACTTCAGAGATTTTGATGTTAGAATAAAGGAAAAGCTTTCAGAACTCTCATGGAAAGCTGAAATGTTCATGAAGATCAAGTGTAACAGGAGTTAACTGCATGGACTAAACTAATAAAAGACTGTTAATAATCCTTACAGCTTTTAACAGTTGAGTAAAGCATGTGCCTGTAAACAAAATTTAGAGCATATTACTTTCTCTTTCCTTGATCTCTCCAGAATTTAGATACTACTTCTAAGTATTTTTGACTTATGGCAATATAGTTACTTGCCTTAGTGCAATAAGAATCTACTTTCTGGCCGGGCGCGGTGGCTCAAGCCTGTAATCCCAGCACTTTGGGAGGCCGAGATGGGTGAATCACGAGGTCAGGAGATTGAGACCATCCTGGCTAACACGGTGAAACCCCGTCTCTACTAAAAAATACAAAAAACTAGCCAGGCGAGGTGGCAGGCGCCTGTAGTCCCAGCTACTCGGGAGGCTGAGGCAGGAGAATGGCATAAACTCGGGAGGCAGAGCTTGCAGTGAGCTGAGATCCGGCCACTGCACTCCAGCCTGGGCGACAGAGCGAGACTCCGTCTCAAAATAAATAAATAAATAAATAAAATAAATAAATAAATAAATAAATAAATAAATAAATAAATAAATAAAAAATCTACTTTTTTTACACAGGACACAATTGGAAACTGGTTATTTTACCAAGGTTTTGTCTGGAATGGCATACTTGCAGGTGGCTTTAAGGAATCAACTTTTTCTTATAGAGCCAATAAATACACCTTGGGGAAAACTGGCCTCATACTTTGTCTAAATAGTCACTGTACACATCTCTTGACCTCTGGTAAGTAAAGAATGTTATTTTCCAGTAGGCCAAGGAGCCCCAAGTTATCTTGGGACCTCAAGAGGAGAGGAATTTCCCCAACTCATATAGGTAATTGATGACACTAACCCATGGCTGGGATTAAGTCTTCAAAAAAGTCTTATCTGATTCCTCATGAAATGAAGTTCCATCAAAGACAATTTAAAAGGGAGCCTATATGGCAAGTAATTATTCTTGCTGTTCTTTATGCAAATAATCAGGTCAAGTATAATAAGACTAAAGTTTATTCTGCAAACTAATCAATCCTGTCATGATATTTTTTAAACAAAGGAGGACTGGAAAGAGAAAAATCATGTTTCAAGAACAATGGTATGCCTATTACTAGATTCTAGTCTCATCAGTTGTTTTTGAGTTTTTGTCTGCAATTCAGACTAACCCTGCTTATTCCTGTGAACCAACTAGTCAACTCTGGCTACAACTCAGAAGAAACCAGAGAGATGGGTCATGTAAAAACCTGAATCTGTGCTAATTCTGGGCAATAGAAGAATTGACTAGCAACCACATGCACCCATGTCTTAGCAGGCATGAATATAGCCACCAACTACCAGTGCATGTTGGCAGCCTCGGGATTTTTTGGAGGTGTCTTCTCCCCCTTATTTTGTTTTGACATTATTCTCAATCTACTAACCTGATGTCTTTCCTCTTGTGTTCAGGCTATCAAGCTCCAAAAGATGCCCAGTGATGGATACTGTCCTCTCAATACTAGAGTCACACTTCTAGAGGGGACCCCTAGACTGCCCATCAGTGGAACATGACAGAGGCAAAATCTTGCCACTGTCTTCCTTGGCCCTGGGTGGCTACCACTTTCACCAATCCATGGAACTACCCTGCTCTGACAGCTAACTTCTGTCAGAAGGAAACAATTACAGAAGACTGACATATCAATTTTCCCCAAAGAATTGGGGTCTTGGATTGTTGAGAGGGGACATGGTAACAGTAAGTAACTAATAAGACATGAGCAGAGCAGGGGAGGTCTCTCCCCCACCACACACACACCAGGAATGTCGGGTGGTTTTTAAGTGCCTCTCTAAAGTAATAATTGGTCACAGCTTGGGCGAGGGAAAGGCAGTCTCTCAATAGGAAAATACTGAAACTGGTGATCAGCTTCCTGATGAGATCTCAGGAATCAGGCGAGTGGGCTCAGGCATGTGCACCAAGAGGCAAAATGGTGGAGTTTAACTGACGTATGACCTTCTGGGGACATTTGACTGGTAAGGGAAGAACTCCTCAAGAGAACATGCATACAACTCCAGTAAACACACTGTGCCTGTGGCCCTTCCCAAGTGCTAGCAGGGCACTGCGCATGTGGACAGCCCACCACAAGGGAAGAATCAGAGAAGAAGGGACGCAAGACCCCTGAAGCCTATCAACATATATATAAGAAAAAAAAAAAAAAGTCAAAAGGTCAAACTGTGCACTTATCTCTGACGTACCTGCTTGTTCCTCTTAAGAGTATTTCACTTTCTTTCATTCCTGCTCTAATGCTTTTTAATATACTTTTAGGCCAGCTTTAAACTTGCTTTGGTTTCTCACTCTGCCTTATGCCCCTCAGTCAAAAGCCTTCTGAGGAGTCAAGAGTTGAGGTTGCTTCAGACGTGTATAGATTTGCCACTGGTAACAACCGCTGGCTGAACATTCCATTGGCCATAGCTCTGTGTTTCTGTGAGGTGGAGTTCCCAGAAGCAACTGATAGTCCCTCTGCTCCTGCCTTCCACAGCACCCACCCTTGCTGCCCCCAGGGTGGAAAAGTCACAAAGAGCTTGAGTACTGTACTCACACTTCCAGCATGCTACAGCCACCCTACAGAGAGGAGATCAGACTGTGTTCCCATGAGCCGCCCCCCAACACCATCTCTTCACCAGGCAGGGCCCTCTGGCTTGGGCCTGCAGCAAAGAAGTGTCACCCCCACCTGATCATTCCGATTTACAGTGGCTCTGTGTTTCTCTGTCATATAGCTCCCAGAGACAAATGAGAAGGCCGACTGCCATCATTGCTGCTGAGGTCCCCACCCCTGCTGCCCCAAGCTGAGTAGGGAACAAGAAGCCTAAACATACCCCAGGGCTACTGTGCATAGCTTAGGAGTGTCAAATAGTGATCCGTGGCCAGCACACGAGCAGGAGAGGAACCCACACTCTCAGAGTCCTAAGAGGTTAGAGTCAAAGCTTCAGGAACTGTGCAGAAACACAGCATGCCTCCATCTGCAGGTTCCACCTGGGAAAGGTATGGCCTATCTCCCCGTCATGGCCCCTGCCCATGGAAATCCTGCAGCCTAGAATGCCTAACAAAAGAAAAGCGGATGCCATGCCAGTGATTATAGAGAGTTCTTCCATGACACAGGAGTGGACCTAGTGAGGGAGTCACCTCTCTCCCCCCCGCACCAAAGAGCACACCTGAAAGCATGAGGAAATACAGACAAACCACATGGTATAATAAGAGCCTATTTACGATTACTCTTAAACACCATCTACTGAATTGCAGCCCAAACTAGAACACCAAAATTATTTTGCTAATATACTCATCTGTGAAACCAAGGGCAATAATTCAGCCACACACAAGAAAAGACCTACCACAGAGCCTTGGCGCTCTGAAAACATCCAGAAACAAATGCAACTGACTATACTCAAACTACACTACAGTTGAAAGAATGTCAGTCCTCCCAGTTGAGAAAGAACGAGCCCAAGAATTCTGGCAAAACAAATAGCCAGAGTGTCCCCCTACCGTTAAACAAGTCCACTAGCTCCCAAGAATGGTCCTTAACATTTCGGAAATGACTGAAGTGACAGACATACAACTCAAAATTTATATGGCAAGGAAGCTTCAGGAGAAAGTTAAAATTTCAGTCCAAGGAATCTTAAAAAATCCAATAAAATGAAATGAGCTGAAAGACAAAATAACCGTTTTACCAAAGAATCAAACTGATAGAGCTGAAAACTCACTACAAGAATTTCATAATAAAATTGGAAATATTAACAGCAGAATAGGCCAAACTGAAGAAAGATGAGACCCAAACATCTGCTGTCTTCAAAAGACACATATCTCATTTAACAACACCCACAGGCTCAAAGTAAAGGGTTGGAGAAAGATCTACCATGAAAATTAAAAAGAGCAGGTGTTGCTATTTTTATATCAGATAAACAGATTTTAAACTAATATAAATTACAGACATTGTGTAATGATAAAGCATATAATACAACAAGAAGACATAACTATACTAAATGTATATTCAGCTGACATTAGAGCACTGAGATTCATAAAATAGTTCTTTTTGACCTACGAAGACTTCAACAACCACAGAATAGTAGTGAGAGACTTCAACACCACATTGACAGCATTAGACAGGACATCAAGGCAGAAAACTAACAAAGAAATTCTGGACTTAAACTTGAAACTTGACCAATTGGGTTAAAAAGACATCTACACAACACTCCACCCAACAACCATAGAATATATAATCTTCTCATCTGCATATGGAACATATTCTAAGATTGACCACATGCCCAGTCGTAAGGGAAGTCTCAAAAAATTAAAAAAATTGAAATCATAACAAACACACACTCGGACCACAATCCTCACGGAATACTGTGAACAACTATGCATGCAAATTAGCAAATCCAGAGTAAATGGATAAATTCCTGGAAAAGCACACATTCCCAAAATTAAATCAGGAATGTATTGAAACCCTGAATAGATCAATATAGAGCTCTGAAATTAAATCAGTAATTAAAATGAAAAACTACCAATAAAAACAAACAAAAAAAAAAAGCCCAGGATAAGATGGATTCACAGTTGAATTCTACCAGATGAACAAAGAAGAATTTGTAGTAATCCTTCTGAAACTGTTCCAAAAAATTGAGGAGTGTCTGCTCCCTATCTCATTCAGTGAATCCAACGTCAGCCTAATACCAAAATCTGGCAAAGACAAAGTGAAAAAAGAAACTTCAGACTAATATTCTTCATGAATATAGAAGCAAATATCCTCAACAAAATACTAGTAAATTGAATCCAGCAACACATCGAAAAGTTAATGCACCACAACCAAGTAGGATTTGCAAAGCTGGTTCAATATATGCAAATCAGTAAATGTGATTCACCACACAAACGAAATTAAAAACTAATACCACATGATCATCTCAATAGACGGGCAAAAAGATTTTGAAAAAAATCCAACTTGTTCATGTCCAAACCCCTCAAAACATTTTGATACAGGATTTTTCTCAGCCCCTTTGCTGGACTTGCAGCAGGGGGCTCCCCATCTACTTGATCCACCAAGATCAGCCCCTCGCAGGAGGAAACACATGAGCAAGTGCAGGGTCTGGTCAGCCACTCTGAGCACCAACAGGAGAAAACTCCATGTGGGTCCCGTGGCCATACCAAAGTTGTTGCCCTGAGGAGAACATGGCAGAACCCAGGCAGGTGTGTCTGCAAGCCCAAAGCCCCCAAGCCGGTGTTACAGTGTGCTAATTAGCTCTTTTAGTTCCGCTGTCCACAGCCCGGTAGATGGTGGCATGTTAGCAGCTCAGTCGGCCTTTTGCCTCACCCTGGCATGTGACTCCAGAAACAGTGTGGCTCCAGGGCCGGCTTGGACCCACCACTGTTTCTGTCACATGGGACAACTGCCATCCTTTGGTGAGAGCAAAGGGCCATTGTTACAGCCTTTTTGGGTACAGGTGTTCAGTGGGTCCTGAGCTTTTCTTCTGGGTCCAAGAAGAATGAGGTCATGCTGACAATTGAAGGGTGATGAAGATAGAGAATTTCATTGAGTGGCAAAACAGCTCTCAGTGGAGAAGGGAGGGGACAGGAGGGTCGGTTCATCTCTTCCAAAATCAGGTCATCTCTTCCCTGATGTGGCTGAGTCTGGGGCTCCTGTAGGCACAGGGGAGGGGAGTGCTTGCTGATTGGTTTGTGAGTATGCACAAAAGGTTAAAACAAAGGCACCAGTCAAATGTGGGCACAGTGTGAAAATAATTAGGGAAGGGTAGATAAATGTAAAATAGGTGAAAGGTGGGGATCAATCAAAGGAAAGCATGTAAAATGGGAAGACAGGTTTGCAACCTGGTCTGTGAATTTTACTTGTAACTTGGCCTTTAGGGTTTAAACTGTCTATGGCTTGAAGGTGGGATTTCACTGGGTACCTGCCCCTGTTTTAGGATTTCTCTACCTTCTGCCTCTATCATTTCCCCCTCTGAAGAGGTACATGTAACCGCCATTAGAATAGGGATGATGACTGATCTTAGCTACTTCCTGCTGACAAGGAGCATTGTTTTAGGGGCAGTGACAGTCAGATTTCTCTCAGAGGCCTATCTAAGAGAATCCTGTAAAAGGGAGCCATTGTCTGAGGCCCTGGTTGCATGACTGGAGTTTGTTGGCCTGTAGGTGAGAAGAAACAAATTTTACAAGGCTAACTATGCATGGATCAAATATGGGTATTATACAAAGAGGAGTTAAAAGAAACGAATCTAGTGTCAAAGATAACAGAAATAAGAAGTGAAATATACTAATCATTCTGAAAACAATATTGTGCCCCGATGAAAGAAATTAAATATTGTATGGGAACAATTAAACTTTAGAAAAGAGATAACTGTTTAGAGGAGTAGGTATTTCTGTTTGTGTTCAGGATTAAGGGACCTTTGGTAAAGATACCTCATGGTGAAGAACAAAGTGAAGGTAAGAACAGCAAGCATAGGCAAGACTATAAAGAGGAAATCCATGGAAGGTCAATTATTAACACTTATCTTTTGTGATTTGTAGATTAAGGTCCCAGATTTTTTCACATTCGTACTTTGGGTGCTCTGCTGGGTTGATGAAGGTAATGCTGTCGGCTTCCCGATGCATTTACTTGAGTATAATGAATCCAAGAATCTGTTCCAGTGACCTTCCCTGCTATAGGAATGGAAAGAAGTACAGTGTACTTCCCAATCTTCCCTCCCAATCTGGGCCTAGAGAGGGAGAAAGGAAGGGAAGTGCCTTTACCAGTACTAGGTCCCCTTGATTGAATATAATTTTATCATTTTGAGATTGTTATATAAATGAAAGTATATAGTGTTTAACCTTTTGAGATTGACTTTTTCACTGAACAAGATATCCTTGAGATCTATGAAAGTTTTTAATGTATCAATAATTTATTCATTTTTATTGCTGCATAGTATTCCACAGTATAGATGCACCAGTTTGTTTAACCATTCACCTTCTAAGAGGCAACTGCAATATTGACAGTTTTGGGATATTACCAATAAAGCTGCAGTGAACATGTGTGTAAAGGTTTTTGTTGTAAAAATGTTTTAATTTTTCTGGAATAAATGCCCCAGAGTGCAAATTACTGGGCCATATTTTGTGTATTTTTAACTTTTTAAGAAGCAATCATATTCTTCCAGAGTGGCTGTACCATTTTCTATTCTCACCAACAATGTATGATCTAGCTTTTCTGAATCCTCACCTGCATTTTGTACTGTCACTGTTGTCTATTTTAGCCATTTTGATAGGTGTGTAGTGATAACATAGTTTTAATTTAGAGTTGCCTAATGGTTAAGCATATTGAACAACTTTCCATGTGATTATTGTCACATGTATATATTCTTTGGTGAAAAGTCTGTTCATGTCTTCTGCCTACTTTCTAGTGATACAATAAACTTTATTATTTTTTGCATTTTGTTTTTTTCTTTAAAAAGATTACCTCCTAACACCCACATTATATATAATGTACTTTCATTTAATGCTTTTATGATCTTAATTTTTATTTTGAAGACTTTGTTTCTAAAGGAATTTTCTGAATTATGTGAGATATGGATTTAATTTTATTTTTTTCCAAATCAACACCTAATTGTCCCAATAAGTGAGCAATTAAATGCTTTATTCACCCCTGCTCTGAAATCCTATTTTTATTATTTACTATGTATTCATATATATTATAAACTAATTGCTAATTATATTTTTATAAAATCATAATACTAATTATATATACTAATTATGTGATATACTAATTAATCTGTTTCCAAACTCTTTAGTTCTATTGAGTTATTTGTTTAGTCTTTAGCTGATACCACTGTTTTCATTTTTATGGTTCTATCACATGCCATAATACCTAGTAAAACAGATTGTACCCCATGTGCCTTTTTTCCAAACATGAATTGGCGACTGTATATTTGCCCTAACATATGAATTTAAAATTAGTTTTAAAAAATGCTTATTAAGGTTTTGGTTGACATAGCATTGAAATTATGAATTATTTGGGGGTAGGAGTGTTGGTATATTTACAATGTTGTTTCAACCCTCCAGTAGCGTTATATCACTCTCAGTTCACTCAAATCTCATTTTATTTCATTGCCTGTCATTTTTCTACCATAGCACATTGGCTCTGTGAGTTTTGAAGATGAAGTTAAAGTTTGGTAGGCACAAGCAAGATTAGAGCCTTCCTAGGTATCCCAGTTTAGCATGTGGAGGTCTAAGCTTGGAAGTTATGATTCAGATAGGAGGAGATTTCAGGTGTATGCAAGGACAAAGAAAGACTGATAGTGTGGTTCTTTCGTTTCAGACCTCCATGCACAACTCTGGGAGATTCTTGGAGGCACCTGTAGCTTCCCAAAGCTGATTGCAAGCTCTAATGCTAGAAGAGTGGGGCAAGACTGGGTGGGAAAATTGGCATCACAAATTTACCTCAACCTGAGAAGATTTTCTTTAAAGCTTAATTTAAATGATGAAAAACACAGAGAAACTGAATCAGGGCTTATCCTAAATGAATTAACACAGTAACAGAAAACCAAATAATGCATGTTCTCATTTATAAATGTGAGCTAAACATTGAGTACACATGGACATAAAGATGGGAACAGAAAACACTGGGGACTACTAGAAGTGGGAGGAAGGGAGGAGGCCATGTGTGGAAAAACTACATATAGGATACTGTGCTCACTGCCTGGGTGATCGGATCATCTATACCCCAAACCTCAGCATCATGCAATGTATGCATGTAACAAACCTGCACATGTACCCTACGAATCTAAAATAAAACTAGAAATAAAATATATATTACTCCCTTCTAGAAGACATTCTAATATATACATTACAATAAAATAGCAATAAGTTTAATAAAAAAATGAAAGACCTATGCACTGAATCCTATAAAACCCTGATGAAAGAAATTAAAGAAGACACATAAAAATAAAAAAGGTGTTCTAATACATATGAATTGGAAGAATTAATATGATTAAAATTTTCATACTACCCAAAGAAATCTACAGTCTTACTGCAGTCTCTATTCAAATTTTAATAACAATTCACAAAACTTCACAAATAATAAAAAAGTTTTTATGGAACAACAAAAGATCCTGATAGGAAAAGCAGCCTTGAGAAAAAAAAAAAAAAAAAAAAAAAAAAAAAAAAAAAAAAAGCACTAAAATATCACACTACCTGATATTAAAATATACTACAAAGTTATAGTAAAACAAATGGTAATGGCATAAAAATAGAACATAGGCCAATAAAACAAAATAAAAGGCCTAGAAGTAAATCCACATATTTACAGTCAATTAGTTTTCAATAAAGTTATCCAGACCACAGAACAGATAAAGGACGGTCTTTTTTAATAAATGATATTGAGGAAGCTAAATTTCTACATGCAGAAAAATGAAATTAGATCCTTCTCTTACACCATATACAATAACTCAAAATGGTTTAAAGACTTAAACAGAGGACCAGAACTATGAAGTTACTGGAATAAAACAAGGAAAAGATCCATGATGCTAGCCTTGTCAATGATTTTTTTTTTTTAAATATGACTACAAAAGCACAGGCAACAACAGCAAATTAAAAAAACTGTAATTAAACCAAACTGAAAGTGTTTGCACAGGAAAACAAACACCAGAGGTAAGAGACAACTTACAGAATGAAAGAAAGTCTTTGCAAACCATACGTCTTGTTGGGGGTTAATGTCTATAATATATAAACAATTTATATGATTCAATAAGAAGAAAGCAACCTGTTTAGAAAATGGGCCAAATATCTTAATTTGGATATTCATCACCTCCAAATCTCAAGTTGAAATTTGATTTCCAGTGTTGGAGGTGGAGTATGGTTGAAATTGTTTGGATTATGGGTCAGATGCCTTATGAATGGCTTGGTGTCATTCTCATGGGATCGAGTGAGTTCTCACTCTTAGTTCTCATGAGACCTGTCAGTTAAAAAAGCACCTGATATCTCCTCCTCTCTCCCTTGCTTTCGCTTTTTCCATGTGACATGCTGCCTCTTCTTCCCTATCCACTGTGATTGGAAACTTTCTGTGAAACCCTCACCAAAAGCAGGTGCTGATGCCACGCGTTTTGTACAGCCTATGTTGTAATTTGTGTTATAATACAAATGAAAACCACAATGAAATACCACCTCACGTCCATTACAATGGGTATTATATATATAAAAAAAAGATGAATGATTACAAAAAGTGTTGAAACTGATGTGGAGAAAAGAAACTACACATTGTTGGTGGGAATTTGTAGCCATTTTGGAAAACTTTATATACATTACCTAAAAAAGTAAAAATACCGTGTTATCCATCAATCCCACTACTGGCTATTTTTCCAAAGGAAATGTAATCAGTATGTCAAATAAATATCTGGACTTTCATGTTCATTGCAGCATTATTCACAATAGCCAAGCTACAGAATTAGCCTGTCCATCAGCAGATGAATAGATAAATAAAATGTGATATTAACTTTTTATTTATTTGTTTAATTTTCTGAGAGGATGTGGAGTAAGATGACCAAATGGAACACTCCAGTGATCATCTCCCCTCAGGAGCACCAAATTGTACAACTATCCATGCAAAAGAGCCTTCATTAAAAATAACAGACAACAACAACAACAACAACAAAACTGAAACAAAAACAAACAAACAAAAAAAACAGATGAGAAATTACATCATCTTGTATTAACAAATAATAGGAGAAGAAGCATTGAAGAGGGTAGAAAGGATAGCCTTGCATTGCCTACAACACCCCTACTCAACCCAAGGTAGCACAGCACAGAGAGAATCTGTGTGCTTGGAGAGAAAAAGCAAAATGAGGGTAAACCTTTGCATTGGAAGTCAGTAACTCCATGTCACAGGGTAAGACAGCACTGTGAAAAAATCAGCTGGTACCTACAGAGGGAGCACTTCCACTAGCCTTGGGCCTAGAGGAATCTCCCATCTTAGCAGGATGAACCTGTGTCCCAGTCACCTTCAACACTAGCTGACTCAAGAATCCTTGAGACACAAATAAATTTGGGTAGAAGTCAGACCACAGTGTCTACACTCCTTGGGCAATCCCTGGTGCTCCAGTGATCTCAGGGCAGTGGGCTTGTGGTGTAACTCAGTGTCATGCCAGCTGCAGTGGCCATAGGAGTGCCTGTATCACCTCCTCCCCCAACTTTAGGCAGTAAAGGCAGGAAAGAGACTACTTCAGCTTTGGAGAAGGAGAGGGAAGAGCACAGAAGACATTATTCTGCAACTTGGGTGTTGACATTCTTTTGCAAATTGGGTATTAGCATAACTACAGAAGAAGAAGCACCAGGCAGGTTTCTGAAGTCCCTGATGGATGGTATTTCTAGACCCACCACAGGCCAAAAGGGAATCTGATGTCCTTCTGGGATAGAATCAGTTATGGCAAGATTCACTATAGGCTAAAAAGTGTCTTCAGGCCTTGGATAAACATCACCAGCCGCCAGACAGTAGTGGCCGTGGACCTTGGCTGAGCCCCAGTACTGCGTTGATCTGGAAGGCCATGGGTTACAGGTGCAATACAGTGAAATGCCACCAGTGGAGGCCATGGAAGTGCCTGCATCACCCTTCACCCAACTCCAGACAGCCCAGCATAGAGAGATACTCCTAATTGGGAGAAAGTGGGAGGAATGGAATGAGGGACTTTACATGGAAATTGACAGAATTATTATCTTTAAGACCACCAAGGCTATGTATCTGAACATGAAAGAGTCACAGCATTCCTGGGCTTAGGTGGTCCCCTAGTGCTGAAATGGCTATAATGACAACAGGCTTAGGTAACAACACTCAATCCCCCTTGAATATTTGGAAAGTCCTCTCAGGAGGGATGAGTAAAACAAGCAAATAGTTGAAATAAATACCTTACTGTATTAGTCCATTTTTATACACTACAAAGAACTACCTGAGACTGGGAAATTTATAAAGAAAGGTTTAATTGACTCACAGTTACACATGGCTGGGTAGGGGTTAGGACCCTTACAATCATGGTGGAAGGCAAAGGGGAAGCAAGGACGTGGTGGAAGGAGAGAGCAAGGCGGGGAAGTGCCACACTTTCAAACAATCAGATATCATGAGAACTCACTATCATGAAAACATGGGGAAAATCTGCCCCCTTGATCTAATCACCAGCCACTATATCCCTGCCCTGACATGTAGGAATTGCAGTTTGACATAAGATTTGTGGGGGGACACAGCCAAACCATATCATTCCCCTTCTGGTTTTTCCCAAATCACATGTTATTTTCCCATTGCAAAATCTATCATGCATTTTCAGTAGTCCCCCAAAGTCTTAATTCATTCCACCATTAACTCAAAAGTCCAAGTCCGAAGTCTCACCTGAGACAAGGCAAGTCCCTTCCACCTAAGAGCCTGTAAAATATTAATAAAAAGCAAGTTAGTTACTTCCAAGATACAATGAAGGCACAGGCATTGGGTAAATAATCCCATTCTAAATGGAAGAAATTGGCCAAATCGTAGGGGTTACAGGCCCCACGGAAGTATGAAACCCAGCAGGGCAGTCATTAAATCTTAAAGTTCCAAAATAATCTCCTTTTACTCCATGTCTCACGTCTAAGGCATGCTGATGCAAGGGGTGGGCTTCCAAGGCCTTGGGCAGCTCCACCTCTGTGGCTGTGCAGGGCTCAGCTCCCATGGCTTCTCTCGAGGACCAGCATTGAGTGCCTCTGGCTTTTTCAAGCACACAGTGCAAGCTGTTACTGGATCTAACTCTCTTCTGGTGTATGGTGGCCCTTTACAGCTCTACTAGGCAAGGCCCCCAGAAAATGTGTATTTTTTTTCTTTTCTACCACATAGTCAAGGTGCAAAATTTTCAAACTTTTATGCTGTGATTCACTTTTTCATTATTAAAAAAAAATTAAATTCTTTATTTTTTAATTTATTTTAAGTTCTGAAATACACATGCAGGACATGCAGGTTTGTTACATAGATAAATGTGTGCCTTGGTGATTTGCTGCACGTATCAACCCAACACCTAGGTATTAAGCCCCACGTGCATTATCTGTCCTGATGCTGTCCTTCCCCCTGCTTCCTGAACAGGCCCCAGTGAGTGTTGTTCCCTTCCCTGTTTCCTTGTGTTCTCATTGTTCAGCTCCTACTTATAAGTGAGAACATTCGGTGTTTCGTTTTCTGTTCCTATGTTAGTTTGCTGAGGATAATGGCTTCTAGCTCCATCCATGTCCCTGCAAAGGAAAAGATCTTGTTCCTTGTTATGACTGCATAATATTTCATGGTATATATGTACCACATTTTCTTTATCCAGTCTATCATTGATGGGCATTTGGGTTGATTCCATATCTTTGCTATTTGGAATAGTGCCGCAGTGATCATATGTGTGCATGTATCTTTACAATAGAATGATTTATATTCCTTTGTGTATATACCTAATAATGGGATTGCTGGGTCAAATGGTATTTCTGGTTCTAGGTCTTTGAGGAATCACCACACTGTCTTCCACAATGATTGAATTAATTTACATTCCCACCAACAGTGTAAAAGCATTTCTTTTTCTTCACAGCCTCTCCAGCATCCATTGTTTCTTGAGTTTTTAATAATTGCCATTCTGACTGGTGTGAGATGGTGTCTAATTAAACTAAAATGCTTCTGCACAACAAAACAAACTATCATCAGAGCAAACAGACAACCTACAGAATGGGAGGAAATTTTTGCAATCTATCCATCTGACAAAGGCCAAATATCGAGAATCTGCAGGGCACTTAAACAAATTCACAAGAAACAAACAACCCTAGACGTTTCTCAAAGGAAGACATTTGTGTGGCCAAAAAAAATGTAAAAAAACTCAACATCACTGATCACTACAGAAATGCTCTGATTCTCTTAATCATAAGTTCCAATTTCAGACCATGTCTGTTGTGAACCCATATGACTGTATGCTGTTAGGAGCAGCCAGGTGACTTCTGAATGTTTTGCTGCCTAGAAGTTTCTTCTACCAGATATCATAAATCATCTCTCTCAAGTTCAAAGTTCCACAGATCCCTAGAGCAGGAACACAATAGCACTAGTCTCTTTGCTAAAGCATAATAAGAGTGGCCTTTGCTCCATTTCCCACTAAGTTTCTCATCTCCATCAGACACCGTCTCAGCCTGGATTTCATTGTCCATATCATTACCAGTATTTTGGTGCAAAGCATTCCACAAGTTTCTAGGAAGTTCCAAACTTTCCCACATCTTCTTGTCTTTTTCCGGGCTTTCCAAAGTGTTTCACCCTCTGCCTGTTACCCAGTTCCAATGTTGTTTCCACATTTTCTGTTATTGTTATAACAGTGCCCTACCCCTGGTACCATTTTTTTGTATTAGTCCATTTTCACACTGCTATGAAGAAATACCTGAGACTGTTTAATTTATAAAGAAAAGAGGTTTAATTGACTCAGAATTCTGCATGACTGGAGAAGCCTCAGGAAATTTACATTCATGGTGGAAGGTGAAAGGGAAGCAAGTCACAACTTACATGGTGGCATGAGAGAGAGAGAGAGAGAGAGAGAGAAGTGGGGTGGGGTGGAGTGCCACCCCATCAGATCTCTTGAGTACTCACTATAATTAGAACAGCATCAGGGAAATCTGCCCCCATGATCCAATCACCTCCCACCAGGTCCCTCCCCTTACATGTAGGGATTACAGTTTGACATGAGATTTGGATTGGGACACAGAGCCAAACCAAATCAATAACCCTTCAAAGCCCAGACATCAACTGACATGCGCAAGCATCAAAAACATGCAGGAAAACATTACCTCACCATATGGAGTCAATAAACCATCAGAGACCAATCCTGCAGTGACAGATATGTGACCTCTCAGAGGGAATTCAAAATAGCTGGTTTAGGGAAGTTCAACAAAATTCTAAACAACAAAGGGAATAAATTCAGAATTCTATTAGATAAATTTAATAAACAGATTTTAAGAAGCAGAAATTTGGGAGCTGAAAAATTCAATTGACAAAGTTTTAAAAAATGGACAGTCTCAACAAAATTGATCAAGCAGAAAGATTTAGTGATCTCAAAGACGGGCTATATCTAAATACAGAGTCAAAGAGCATGAGAAAATAAGAAAAAAGTATACTTATAATATCTAGATTTTAGCCTTCAAAGGTCAAATCAAAAAGTTATTGGCCTTAAAGAAGATGTAGAGAAAATATGGGATTAGAAAGTTTCTTCAAATAAATAATAATAAACTTTCCAAACATAGGGAAAGCTATGAATCTACAGGTACAATAAAATAAAGAACAATAAGCAGATTTAACCCAAATAAGACTACCTCAATGCATTTACTAATTAAATTCACAAATGTCAAGGACAAAAAAATTCTAAAGGTGACAAGAGGGAAGAAGAAAAAGAAAACATAACAAAGAGCTCAGACATGTCTTTCAGGAGACTTCTCAGTGAAAACCTTACAGGTCAGAGGGAGTAGGATGGCATTCCAAGATACAGAAGGAAAAAAAAAAATCAACCTAAAATTATTCAAACATGAAGAATAAGTAAAGACTTTCCCAGACAAACAAAAGCTGAGAGATTTCGGCCGGGCGCGGTGGCTCAAGCCTGTAATCCCAGCACTTTGGGAGGCCGAGACGGGCGGATCACGAGGTCAGGAGATCGAGACCATCCTGGCTAACATGGTGAAACCCCGTCTCTACTAAAAAAATACAAAAAACTAGCCGGGCGAGGTGGCGGGCGCCTGTAGTCCCAGCTACTTGGGAGGCTGAGGCAGGAGAATGGCGTAAACCCGGGAGGCGGAGCTTGCAGTGAGCTGAGATCCGGCCACTGCACTCCAGCCCGGGCGACAGAGCGAGACTCCGTCTCAAAAAAAAAAAAAAAAAAAAAAAAAAAAAAAAAAAAAAAAAAAAAAAAAAAAAAAGCTGAGAGATTTCATGAACACCAGGCCTGTCTTACAAGAAATCCTTAAGTGAGTTATTTATTATGAAAGAAAATAATACTAATGATCAACTAGAAATAATCTAAAAGTATAAAACGTGTTAGTACAAATAAGCACACAGACAAGAATACTCTAAGACTGCAATTGTTGTGTATAAACCACTCATATCTTTAGTAGAAATACTAACAGATAAACTTATGAAAAATAACTACAACAATGTGTTAATAGATAGACAATAAAAATAACATAAATGGAACAACAGAAGTGAAAAAGTGGGGAGGACAAAGTGGGAAGTTTTACCTTTTCTCAATTTTTTTCTTTGTGATTATCAGTTCAAAATAATTGGCCACAAGACGTTATTTGCAAGACTCATGGTGGCCGCAAAGCAGAAACCTACAATAGATATAGAAAAATAAAATTTAAAAATTAAGCATACCAAGAAAGAATACTACACAGTCATAAAAAAGAATGAAATCATGTCATTTGCAGCAACACAGATGCAGCTGTATATTGTAAGTCTAAGTGAATTATTGCAGGAACAAAAAACCAAATATTTCATGTTCTCAGTGATAAGTGGGAGCTAAACAATGGAAATTCAGGGAAATAAAGATGGCAACAATAGACACTGATGACTACTGTGAGGTAGAGATGGAGGCAGACGAATGTTAAAAAAAAAACTAACTACTGGGTACTATGTGCAGGACTTGGGTAACAGAAACAATTGTATCCCAAACCTCTGCATTACACAATATACACAGGTGACAAACCTCCATATGTGCCCCGAGTCTAAAATAAAAGTTAAAATTGTATTAAAGAATAAAAATAAAAATGGGCAAGTATCAATAGACATTTTTTCCGAAACTCTAAACGTTTATACATACATGTATATATATACTTACATATAATTTCAAATATTCAAAAGTTCAACAAATATGTAAAAGGATGCTATGTTCACCTCTTCTTGCATTGCTATAAGAAATATCAAAGAGTGCATGATTTATTTTATTTTATTTAAGTGATTTATTTTAAAAAGATATTTAATTGGCTCACAGTTCACAGGCTATACAGGAAGCACGACACTGACATCTGCTTGGTTTTTGGGTAAACCTCAGGGAGCTTTTACTCATGGCAAAAGGTGAATCAGGAGCAGGCACATCACATGTTGAAGACAGGAAGAAGGGTGCAAGGGAGTTGCCACACCTTTAAACAACGAGATCTTGGGGGAACGCACTTATAACCCAGGGGATGATGCTGAGCCATTCATACAGGATATGCCCCCATGATCCAAACACCTCCTACCAGGTCCCACCTTCAACACTGAGGATTACATTTTAATATGAGATTTGGCAGGGACACAAATCCAAACCATATGATTCTACCCTTGGCCACCAAAATCTCATGTTCTTCTCACATCGCAAAATACAGAGATCTCTTCCCAACACTCCCCTAAAAGTCTCAACTCATTCAAGTACCAAGTCCAAAGTTTTAAGTCTTCTCTGAGATCCATTTTATTCTACCTATGAGCCTGTGGCATTGAAAATATGATACTTATTTCCAAGATGCAATGGGGGTATATGCGTTTGTTAAACCTTCCCCATCAAAAAGGGAGAAATTAGCCAAGAGAAAGAGGCTACAGGCTTCACACAAGTTCAAAACTCAGCAGGAAAGTAATTAAATCTTTAAACTCCAAAATAATCTCTTTTGACTACATGTTGCATTACAAATCAAAACCACAAAGGGTACACTGGTGCAAAACATGGGCTTCCAAGGCCTTCAGCAACTCTGCCCCTGGGGCTGCTTAAATGTCTGCTGCTTTTCCAGATGTGAGGTGCAAGCTTCTGGTGGAGCTGCCATTCTAGGGTTTGGAGGATGTTGACACCCTTCTCACAGCTGCATTAGGCACTGACCCAGCGGGGACCTCCAATTCTACATTTCTCTTCTGTACTACCCTAGTAGAAGTTCTCTGTGAGGGCTCCACATGTGTAACAGGCTTCTGCTTGGGCACTCAGGCTTTTTTATACATCCTGTGAAGTCAAGCCAATGCTGCCAAGCTTCCTTCATTCTTGCATTTTGTTCTCCACAGACTAAACACCACATGGATGCTGCCAAGGCTTACTATGGCTTGCACCCTCTGAAACAGTGGTCTGAATGGTATTTGTGCCCCTTTGATGTGTGGCTGGAGCTGAAGTGGCCAGGATGTGGGGAGCAGTTTCCTGAGGATTTGCAGGGCAGCAAGGCCCTAGGCCTGGCCTACAAAGCTATTCTCCTTCTAAGCTTCTGAGCCTTTGATGGGAGGAGCTACCACAAAGCTCTGAAAATTCTTCAAGGTTTTTTTCTCATTGTCTTTACTATTAGCACTTGGTTCCTTTTTATTTATGCAAATTTCTTGAGCACATTGTTTCTCCACAGCCTGCTTTTATTTTTCCTTGGAAAATAGACTTTTCTTTTCTACCACATGGCCAGGTGGCAAATTTTTCAAAGTTTTATGCTCTGCTTCCGGTTTAAATATAAATTCCAACTTTAAGTCATTTCTTTGCTTCTACATCTTAGTGTAGGTTGTTAGAAGCAGCCAGGCCACATCTTCAATGCTTTGCTGCTTTGACATTTCTTCCACCAAATACGCTGAGTGCTCACTCTCAAGATCAAATTTCCACAGATCCCTAGGACATGAATACAATACAGCTATTCTATTGTATTGATTGCTAGGGCATATCAATAATTACCTTCACTCTAACTTATAAGTTTGTCATTTCTGTCTGAGACCTTATCAGCCTGCACTTCACTGTCCATATTATTAGTAGTATTTTGGTCATAAACATTTAACCAGTCTCTAAGGATTTCCAAACTTTCCCTTGTCTACCTGTGTTCTGTGCCCTCCAATTTCTTTCAACCTGTGTCCAATACCCAGTTCCAAAGTTGCTTCCACATTTTCAGTTATCTTTATAGTAATTCCCCCCTCCTCACTACCAATTTACTGTACTAGGCCATTCTTGAATTGTTATAAAGAAATATATGAGGCTGGGTAATTTATAAGAAAAGAAGTTTAGTTGGCTTATATTTCTGCATGCTGTGCAGTAAACATGGTACCAATATCTGCTGGCTTCTGGGTAGGCCTCAGGGAACTTTTATTTATGGCAGAAGGCAAAATGGGAGCAGTCACATCACATGGAGAAAGCAGGAGCAAGAGTGGGGAGAAATGACACATGTTGAAACCAGATTGCCTGTGAACTTACTTATCAGTGAGGAGATCATGCTGAGTCATTCATGAGGGATATACCACCGTGATTCACACACTTCCCAACATGCTCTACTTCCAACACTGGGGATTCCATTTCAACATTAGATTTTACAGGGACACGATTCAAACCATATCAGTTGCCCGACAATATTAGTCATCTATTAATCATCATGGAATTACAAATCAAAACTTCAATGACATAAAACTCTACAACTAGGACAGATGTAATTAAAAGATAAATAATAGCAGATAAAAAGTGAATAAATTGGATCCCTCATGCACTGCTGATAAGAATATAAAATTGCGAAGTCACTTTGGAAAATGGCCTGGCAGTTCCTCAGCAGGTTAACGACAGAGTTACCATATGACTCAATAATTCCAGCACAGGTATATATCTGAGAATTGAAAAACAGAAATTTAAAAAGAAACGTATGCTAACACAAAACTTACGTATGAATGTTTAAAGCCTCATTATTCTTCATAGTCAAAAATAGGAAAATTCAAATGCCCATAAATTGATAAATGAGTAAATAAAGTGTACATCCATGGAATAAATAATTTTAGGGAAGAAAAAGGAATGAAGTGCTTATACATGCTATAACATAGATGTGCCTCAAAAACAATGCTAAGTGAAAGAAGTCAGTTACAACAGCCCACATATTGTATGATTCAATTTATGCAAAAATTTCAGGACAGAAACAAATATAAAGGCAGAAACTGGAATAGTTCTTGGTTAGAAAGGGAGGAATGACAAGATTGATGATTAACAGCTAGAAGGTATGGAATTTCTATTTGGCATGTTGAAAATGTTCTAAAATTGATTGTGTTAATGGTTGCACAGCACTCTACATACACTACAAAGCATTGACTTGTACATTTATTAGGCATGATGTACAGTATGTGAATGATATTATGTAAACTCAATAAGTTTATTTTTTAAATAGTACATAGAAGTCTTGTTTACCCTTCACCCTGTTGTAGAGTTTTATGTCATTGTGGTTTTGATTTGTAATTCCATGATGACTAATATTGTTGGGCATCTGATATGGTTTGAATTGTGTCCCTGCAAAATCTAATGTTGAAACGGAATCCCCAGTTTTGGAAGTGGAGTGTGTTGGGAGGTGTGTGGATCATGGTAGTGTACCCATCATGAATGACTCAGCATTATCTTGTTTTCCCTCAATGGTAATATCTTATATAGCGATAGTATAGTATCAAAAGCCAGTAATAATGATACAATCTATAGATTTAAATTAGATTTCATCAGTTCTTATATGCATTTATTGTTATATGTATTTATAGTTCTGTGCAATATTATCACATGTACATATTTGTGTAACTACAGCCACAATCAAAATATAAAACTGTTTTGTTACCACAAAGGAACTGTGTTGTACTATTCCCCACCATCTCCTCATCCCTATAAGTACTTGCTTTTTGTCACATCAACTGCAGTAAACCTAGCTTCACAAAAAAAGACAAAGTCAAAATACATGTAATATGATACAATGTTTAAATGGTACTTATTTCAGACCAGTAGAATTAGTAATACAATGTGTGTTTGACAGCTGTTGACTAATGCTGTATTTTCTCAAAATTATTAAATAACTTGTGCAATACCTATGAGTTTGTTAAGATGCTCCTGAGTGTCACATTGCACAGTTTGAAGAATGCAACTGTAAGTAGCTTGTGAAATTTCTAAAATAGGTAGGAAGCCCTATATCTGCCAGACATTTCTTTCAGGGAGCTCCCTGTACCTACTCAAGCCTTGATCTTGAAGAATAATTTCTGATATATGAGCCCAGGAGTTAATTACTATGCTCTTTCCATAGCTTATCTAACATGCCGGAAGGTAAGATAATCTCCATTTTAGTTGTTCTTTCAAACAATGCAGTAGTTTCCCTGCAAACAGCAGAAACAGGTAACTTCACCTCTCTAAAAGTTAATATAAACTCATGACTTTAGCTATACATGAATGTGCCACATGTGACTCACAACTATGGCAACTTTATCTAAATGACTTCTGCCTTCTGACTGCTTTGTAGTGACTACAGCTTCTTAGAGCATTATTTCTCTCCTACAGTGCAAGCCTAAAAAGTTAGGATGTGAGTTGTCATATCAGCTTCAATCATTTCTAAGATTGAATATCTTTGATGTTCTGGTTGAGATTGTGTCCTAAAATGGTATAACATAAATATCTTTATCCTCTCTTTTCCCTTTATCTTATCCTACAAACCTTTGCTTATTATAATTTAGTGGAAATAAACTAAGGTGAGAATTGGAAGATATAAATTTTGGGCTCAGCATTGCCACTAACTTGCTGTGCGCTTTTGGTTAAGCAACTCACTCTCTTTAAACCTCAGGTTTCTTACCTATAAATGTGAAAGTAATTTCTAAGTTCCCTTCTTTCTCTGGTATCATGAAGCTCTATGTTGAGTTTCTGCTCTGAGTAGTCCTCGGTATACGAATAGATCTCATTATGCTTTTTCTTGTTCCATGTCTCTAGTTTCTATGTATAAGCTAATGTCTGAAAAATGTTTAGATGTTTTTTGAGGAAAGAAATGCTATATAAATAAATGTCATCCTGATACCATAAATGGCAAACAAAAAAGAATGACAAGTCTACCACTGGTAATATGAAAGCATATTATACTATGAAAGCACAGATACATATTGAAGCAATTGAATTATTTAGAACAATTCTTTTTCATTTTATAATCCTGTAGATTATTACCTCATTTTTTTGTAAAATAAATATAAGGAGTCTTTATCTTCCAAGTAAAAAACTGAAACTGTGGGGACCTTGGAAATTTGAAGCAAAACACACTTTAAGGCATCAAGAAAACTAATTTGACTGGAGAGTTAAATTGAGATCATGCCTGACACTTTGATCAAAGAAGTTAGAAATCAGAAAGCAGACTTGTTCAAAATGGGGAAAAAAACACCTTATAGACCTGTCAGCTCAGTTGATGTGAATTAAGCCAACAATTATAATGTACCTCAGGGAAATGTTTCCTTTGCAGAAATAAACTGATAGTGTATAATTGTGTAATTGAACAAATTACTTGAATGACAGCTTTATGTTTCTGCTTGTTCTTGTTTAGTGTTTGCTTGGGCTAACAGACTAACTTATGTGCTTTATGTGGCTTACCATTATAAGTAATGAAACTTCAGGGGATGGAAGTCGAGGTCTCTCAAGTAATGGTTTTCTTTCTAAAAGAATTTAATATTTCTGTTGCTAAGTGTAGATTACATAGGTATATAAAAAAAGAAACTTTTGTCTCTGTAAGCCCAGAATATATGCAATACAGGGGAAATATATCCACTATGAAAATGCTTTACTCTGTATCTCCAAAATAATGATAAATTATAGCCCACAAAAATTATATCCAAATGTTGACGTCTGGGGAACAGATGATAATTGTATACAAAGAATGGACTATTGGTAAATGATGACTGATAGCACAGGTCAGAATGTGGAGAGCATGTGTTGGATTCCTTCAGATCCTGGGGAGTTGCTGACAGCTCACTCTACAGTTCACTTTCTTCTCACTCCAACAGCAATTTAGGATGGATGCTGAATTTTGCTCAACCTGGAAAAATAAATCCCATTGAAAAATTGAAAACTTGTTTTTTTCTCACCAATGTGAAGTTTTTCTAGACAAAATGGAGCATTATATCTTGGTAATTTCCAATTAAGAAAGGTTGTGATATGGGAAAATATGTTTCTAAAAATTGTGGAATTGTTCTTATCTATAAAAAGCTCATATTTGATAGTTCAGGATGTTTTGTTTTTTAGGGGTTCATTACAATTTAAGATAACTAAGGATAAGAATTATAGTTTATGTATCATTCTGTAAATAAAATGTGCCAAAACGTACATTATCAGTGAAAAAAAAGGATAAAAAGTCTAAAAGTTACTTCAAATTACAGATTTGAAAAGCTAATTCATGAAACAAGTAGTAAGAAACCAGTAAGTAAGGGAGAGAAATATTAAGAAAGTTATTTATATGAAGATGTGTTTTTGGTAAAGAAGTTTATAAAAAAAGATAATAATTTTGTCTGAGAAAGGATCATGTATGGTAAGTTTTTTTGGGCCTACAGTAAAATGGCTGGTTATCTAAAGAAGAATAAGGAGAAGAAGAAAATCTGGGACTGAATGAAAAGCCCAGGAGTGTTGTGGATGGTCTGTGTAAATCATATGTAATCTTTCCTGTTTCTCAATGTGTCTATCTTCATGCACATATAGGGAAAATAGAAAGTCAAAAACATTTAGACAATAAAATACTCTTTAAAACCTGACAGAGAATTGGAGAAATTCGGCTAATTAACATTTTCATAGCTAAAGCTCTTAGTCTTGATTAAAGAAAACAATAAATATTGTAAAGAAATGCATCAGTAGTTTGGCAATTCTTTTTTTAATATACTTAAGCATGAAGCTGGATTTAGTGTGGTCAAATTTCACATTTATGTTTGCATTGCTTCACACTGTGTTTACTGTTTTGCATGAATAGTGCTGGCACTGGAGTGCTTACTGGTCATGTGCTTAGAGTGAATTTCTTGGTTACACGGGATTTATGGTGATATTGGTGAACCTAAGGATATTGAATTGTGTATCAGGAATAAAATATTCATTATTAGGGTTTTGGAGACTCAGGGAAACACTGTAGCCTCCAGTGTAGACTGAGTAAGAAAAATTTAGGGATGATTTCCTCTTTCAATAGTTTCAGTTGATATCAGATTTCTTCCTTTGATGAAAAAAAATCTGTGATATGGGTAAAAGATTTTGATGTTAAGGAAATATTGGCTTTGTTCTTCAGGAAATTATATTGATTAGGATTTCTCTGAAGCTAATTTAGTTGTGTTTACTACTATTAAATTAATGTGACATTTATTTGGATTAAGTAGCAGAAAAAGGTGAGACTTTCTAATGATTTTTTATCTCAAGCTGCCAATCACTGATGGGTCTTCATGTGTGTACTTGAAAATAAAATATGTACAAGTGTTGCAATGGTTTGAAAACTTTGGTGGTTAAAGTTACCTAATCATTTGTCATTACTGTATCTAGAAACCAGTCTTGGAAATGTGTGATGATATGCTTTTGAAAATAGCTGAAAAGAAATTGATTACTTGTTTTTACTTTGTCCTTGTTTTGTTGCATAGTATTTAAGTGAAAGGAGATTATTTCTCATATTGAATTTTCAAAACTAATATTTGAAATTGCCATTTTTTATGATTGAAAGAAAAATTAGTTGTCTTTGATAAGTTTATCATAGGACTTATCACATTTTGTATGCTTTTGATCACAGTTCTGTCACTAGAATACTAGCAAGTAGACATATGCAATGAGTAACCTAACTACTTTAATACATTGGTTTAAAGTACTACAGGCAGTAATTTCTAAACACCAAATCACAGTGGTTTAATTTGCAACATGTTAGAGAAAAATGATAGGACCTTCTACAGTAGAAATATCCTATTAACTCATGCTTCTGCACCAACCACTGTTAAATTTTGATCACTGACATCAGTCAAAGCCTCATCTTCAGACTTGGGAGAAGGTGACCCTCAAAATGCTCCTTTGAGATACAAGACTAGTAATTAAACTATTCAGTTCCCTAGGCCCAGGGACTACCGTGGAAGAGGTGAACTCATGAGATTGTAAGGGCTGATCTTGAGGGATAAGATTAGTTTACAGATTCTCTATAAATTAAACATTAATATAAAAAAGGACACTGATGCAAGACCAGTATCTGTACCCATGTGTTACAATAACAGTGTTTTATTGGAGCATTGTTCTGCTCTTTAAAAGAAAATTGTAAAAGGTTATAAAAATTTAGGGAAATCTTACCTTATGGTCAAACTGATTAAAATTAGATTTATTCATAAGGTTTTATTAAAATTAACTTTAACATTATTAATACCCAATACAAAGGTAAAATTTTGGTTTTCTCTTTTGAACAAAATGTGTAATATTAAGGGATAAAAAATTTTGTTGAAAAATCTTGAAACAAGAGAAAATGGGCAGACAACATACCAAAATATAGGATATGCAACAAAAGCAGTTCCAGGGGGAAATGTATAGAAATAAACAAATACATTAAGAAAAAAATATATTGAACCTCAATTTATACCTCAAGGAACTAGAAAAAGAAAAACAAACTATTTTCAAAGTCATCAGAATGAAAGAAATAACAAGAACTGAGCAGAAAGAAATAAAATAGACACTGCAAAACAATAGAAAATATCAAGGAATTTGATAGCTGATTTTCTGAAAAGTAAAACTGAAAAACCTTTAACTAGATCAAAAAAGAAAAGAGCTTCCAGTTTAAGATGGCTGACTAGAAGCAACTAGTATTTGCCTGTCTCATAGAGAAGAAACAAAGTTATAAATAAATACTAAGTATTTAGATGGATTGCATCAGAGAGCTTATGCTGGGATTCACCAGGAAATCAATGGGATCAACAGATAGCCAAAAGGAGTGAAGCCATGAAGTCAGGCTGCCGCCCACCTGGGATTGGCTTGGAGCTGGGGAAAGCTCCTCAACATGGGAAATGGGTGAGTGAGTGAGAGTCCCTTGGGGGTTCCACAATTCTATCACAGACCTTTGCAATGCTGAGCATGGGATAGCACTCTTGACACCTCCAGGCATTCAGCCTGACACAGAGAGTCATCTGGAATCTGTGAAGAGGCAACACTCAAGCCCACATGAAACCTCACAGGTTTTTGATCTCTAAGCAGCTCAGTGTCAGCTTCTGTTGCCCCACAAAGAGGAGAGGCAAAGCACTTTTGCACATCTCTAGGATAAATGTCACAGCTATAGTACTGAGGAGCAGCCAGACTGCATACTGTGTGACCCCTACTTCCACTGCTCCTTGCCAGGTGGGGCTTGCTGAGTTGGGCCCCCAGTGCAGTTGTCCCAACCCTGCCTGATCACTGTGGTCATGGCTGTGTTCCTCTGAGTGCATAACTCTAAGAGGTATTTGGCAAGTTCTTTAAAATTGCCACTGTCGCTGTCCTATCCCCTGCTGTTGCCAGGCCAGGGAGAGAACAAGGAGGTAGGGGCACTTTCACATGCCTCCAGCACAGATGCCACAGCTGAGATATCGAATAGTAGTAGGCAGGCTCCATGCTCCACAACTCCCCACCTCTGCTGCCCCCTGCCAAATGGGGACTTGCCACCTTCTGGCCCACAGTGCACCTGCCCCACTCCCACTTGGACACAATGGCTACAGAACAGTGCCTCTGAGAGACCAGTTCCCTAAGGGCAGCAACAAGCTTTTGGCAGTTGTCACTACCACTGCTTCTGCCCCTACCACACACAGACCAGCACATGTATGAGGAAGCTTGGCACCTTTGTATGCCCCCAAGAGTGAAATCAAGTGTCATTTGTGTGGGAGCGAAGTGTAAATATGCCATGTACCTGACAGCCACCAGTCTCTATTACCCTAGCTTAGGGGACTTGCCCTCCTCTGCAAAAGGCCTATAGCCTATAGCTGCCCTGCCCTCATGTGAACATTTTAACTGCAGCCCAGAGACCTTCTGAAAACCCAACTCCCACAGACCTGTGATCTTCCCACAGACTCCTTCTGCTTAAGTGTTCTGCCTATTCCATCCTGAGATTTCTGCTGGTGGTCTGGGGACCAGTCCACTCCTTTTCATCACAGCCAGCACTTGAACTCTGGGATAACCTGACCCTACTCTAGCACCTTCAGGACTTACACACATTGTCCAGTGGCCATCTAGGGGCCTCGGAACTGTAGAAATACCTGGGCTGTTCTAGCATTGCTGATATGTGGCCACTTCCCCCATAGCCTAAAGTAGAGCCGAGCCAAGTAGCCGTCACCACAACCAATACCCACCCACATATGTTGAAAGGTGGAGCCTCCTACTGCACATGAAACAGCATCATCACGACATCAGAGAACAAGAGCACCATAAAGTTATCTGTTTCAAACTGAGTGAAGAGGTTCCACCCAAAAACAAATCCCATGGAGAGTTGCAAGACAAGCATTTCCTGTGGTTCTAAAGCAGCGTTGTTTTCTGAGGTAAATACCCAAGATGCATTGTCTCACGGCCATGGAAAGCTAGGACTTGGACACAGAAGAGTGTGGTTAGGAGCAGAAGTTTAATAGACAGAAGAAAGAGAAGAGCTCTCTCTTGAAGAAAGAGGGGTCCCAAACGAGTTTCTGTTTTGAGGCGAAATGCAGGGGTTTTATAGATAAGCCTGAGGAGGCAGTGTGTGATTTACATAGGGCATGAAAGATTTGTCAGACCAGGTGTGCCAATTGCATAAGGTGTGAAAAACTGGTTAGGGCTAAGTATGCCATTTCCATAGAGTGCAAATAGCTCGCTGCCCCCACCCTCATCTTTTGTTATGCAGATGAGTTCTCTACTTGACTGGCACCATGTTGCCTGTTTCTTTACTGTACATTTGGTAAGAAAAGGAAAGATGAAGCTTCCATGCTGGATATGCCGGGCCGCCGGGTAGCCTTTTTCCATTGACACAGCCACCGGCATTTCCCCATGCAAGCTTCCAGCTTGCATATCTATGTTTATAGCTTGATTTTTTAGGCTGCTCTTTATTAGGATAAAAATAATTTCTTGGACTTCTTTTTGTTAGAAAGGAAACCCTGCCAAAAACTCTTTTACCCTCACTATGTGCCTAAGTAATTTTTCTTCTAGCTCCTGTATCAGTTCTCAATCACACTGTGGTCTGGGTATACACGGCAGTGTGCATTTGAACAGACTCACAAGCCCTAGGACAGGGGCATGATAGGGAAACAGATATCATTCCTGCCTATCTAATATGTTGAGCCAGTGCAGCCATCTCGCCCCACACAGAGACCTCAGCATATTTCACCAGGAGCTCTCTGCAGCCACCCTCATCAGGGATGGTGCCTGAGCTTGCCATTGGGGTATCGATTGGCAAGCCAGGAGTTCAAGCTCTGCCGAGCTGTGTCCCCTGCTTGTGAAGAACACTAAGTTCCAGGCACCACAAACTCCACTATCCATCCCCTCACCTGAAACAACAGAGATCACCTCACATTAAAGAAAGGTCAAGTTCTCACCCATATATTTGTGCTGCTGCTGGCTCTTACCTCTAATCACCATCTACTGGCCTGTATGTTGAACTGCACAGCTCATGATAAAACCTGCTAACAAAAGTTCATAGGACCAAAGAAACAGCCAAAAGACCCTACCCAACATACTCTACAGTCATATCCTGTAAGAAGGGGTGGGGGTGGGGGGATTAAAAAATATGGAAAGGGAAAAAATCCTTTCTTCGTGAAGATAATTTAAAAATTAGAAGTGGTAGCTACTCTAGATGAGAAGAAACCAGCGTAAGAATTCTGGCACCATGAAATACCTGAATGTTGTGACCACCAAGGGATCACACTAGCTCTCCAGCAATAAGCCTTAACCAAAATGGAAACTCAGAAATGACAGATAAAAAATTCAAGGTATGGGTTACAAGGAAGCTCAAGGAGGCCAAAGATAAGATTGAAAATCAATACAAAGAAACTACTGAAGCAATCCAGGAAATGAAGGATGAGATAAATCTCTTTAAAAAATCATTCATAATTCTGGAATTGAAAAGAGTACTTAAGGAATTTCAAAACACAATGGAAAGCTTTAATAGACTACACTAAGCAGAAAAATTTCAGAGGTTGAAGACTGGTCTTTTGAAGTAACAAATTCAGACCCAAATAGAGAAAAAGAATTTAAGAAAATGAACAAAAGTTTCAAGAAATATGAGATTAAGTAGAGTGACCAAACCTATGAATTATTGGCATTCCTGAGAGAAAAATAGAAAAAGTAAACCACCTGGAAAACATGTTTGATGGAATAACTCAAAAAATTTTTTTTTCAGTCTCACTAGAGAGTTAGACATTCAGGTACAAGAAATTCAGAGAACACCTGTGAGATGCTATACAAAATGAGCATCACCAAGGCATATAGTCACCAGACTATGAAATGTCAATACTAAAGAAAAAAATCTTAGAGGTAGCTAGAGAAAAAAGGTCAGATCAACTACAAAGAAAAACCAAGCAGATTGACATTGAACAGCAGAAACTCTACAAGCCAGAAGAGACAGAAAACCTATTTTCACTCTCCTTGAAGGAAAAAAATTACAGTGAAAAATTTTGTATCCTGCTAAACTAAGCTTCATAAATGAAAGAGAAATACAGTCTTTCCTAGATAAGCAATCACTAAGAGCATGTGTCAAGATTAGACCAGACCTACCAGAAATACTCAAAACAGTTATAACTATGGGACTGAAAGGACAATAGTCATCATCAGGAAAGGACATATAAAGCTTGCAGATTCTTTTTTTTTTTTTTTTTTTTTTTTTTTTTGAGAATGGTTTTTACATTTTTTTTTTTTTTAGAGTTCTTTTTTTTTTTATTATACTTTAAGTTCTAGGGTACATGTGCATAATGTGCAGGTTTGTTACATATGTATACTTATGCCATGTTGGTGTGCTGCACCCATCAACTCGTCAGCACCCATCAATTCATCATTTATATCATGTATAACTCCCCAGTGCAATCCCTCCCTCCTCCCCCCTCCCCATGATAGGCCCCAGTGTGTGATGTTCCCCTTCCCGAGTCCAAGTGATCTCATGCTTGCAGATTCTTTAAAGCAAATACATAATTGAAATTTCAAAGGAAAAAGCAAATAACACTGTGTCAGGAACAAAACTTCACATATCATAATTAGCCTTGAATGTAAAAGGCCTAGATTCCCCACTTAAAGATGTAGAGTGACAAATTGGCTTAAAAACAAAAAGATACAACTATTGACTGTCTACAAGAGACCAATGTACTGACTAAAGACACATTCAGACTCAAAGTAAAATAGTCAAAAAAGATATATCACACAAATGGTAAATAAATGGGAGCAGAAGTAGCTATTCTCATATCAGATAAAACATAAATCAACAAAAGTAAAAAATTACAAAGAAGGACATTGCATAATGATAATGTGTTCAATACAACAAAAATATTTATACTAAATATATATGCAACCAACACTGGAGAATACTTATTTATAAAACAAATACTACCAGACCTCAGAAAAAAAATTAACAACAATACGAGGATAGTGCAGGACTTCAACACCCCACTGACAGCACTATAAAGATTGAGTCAAAAAAATCAGGAAAGAAAATTTGAACTTAAAATATTCTGTAGATCGAATGGACCTACATAGACATATACAGAATATTTTATCCAACAACTGCCGAATATGCAATCTTCTCATCTGTACATGGAACATTCTCTAAAATTGACCTTATGTCTAGCAATCAGGCAAGTCTCAATGAAAAAAAATGAAATTGTATCAGTTATCTTCTTGATGACAGCAGAACAAAATAAGAAATAAAAACTGAGAGAAATTCTCAAAACTACACAAGTACATGGAAAGTAAACAACTTGCTCCTGAATGACTTTTGGGTAAACAACAAAATCAAGGCAAAAATTGTTTTAAAAAGTCTTTTAAACGAATGAAAATAGAGACACAACATAGTAAAACCTCTAGAATACAGCAAAAGCAGTGCTAAAAAAGAAAGTTTATAGCTACATCCAAAAGATAAAAAAGATCTCAAATTAACAATCTAATGTTGTTACTCAAGGAACTAGAAAACCAAGAACAAACTAACCCCAAAGTTAGCAGAAGAAAGGAAATATCAAAGATCAGAGCAAAACTAAATGAGACTGAGACCAAAAAAAAGATACAGAGGATTGAAAAAAAATGAAAATTTTTCTGAAAGGACAAACAAAATTGATAAATTAATAGCTAGACCGAGAAAACCAAAAGTTTCAAATATATACAATCAGAAATAATAAAGATGACATAAATAAAACTGACACCAGGAAATAAAAAAAGACCATCAGAGCCATAGAAATACCTCTATGAACACAAACTAGAAAACCTAGATGAATTGAGTAAGTTCATGGGAAAATACAACCTTCCAAGATTGAACCAGGAAAAAATATAAAACTTGAACAGACCAATAATGAGCAATGAAATCAAATCAGTAATAATCTCCAAACAAAAAAAGTCCAAGACCAGTCGGATTCACAGCCAAATTTTATCCAACATACAAATGATAGCTGGTCTCAATCTGAGTGAAAATATTCCATAAACTCAAGGAGTTTAAATTCCTTCCTAACTCATATGAATCCAGTACCAACATGATATAAAAATTGGCCAGCACAGAAGAAAAGAAGAAAACTACAGGCCAGTATCTCTGATGAACATAAATGGAAAAGTCTTCAATAGTAGCAAACAAAATCCAAAAGCACATAAAAATATAATTTACCACAATCAAGTGGGCTTTAATCCAGGGATGCAAGGATGTTTTCAGCATACACAAATCAATAAGCATGACCCACCACATAAACAGACCTAAGAACAAAAATCATGTAATCACATCAATAAATTAAGAGAAAAAAGCACTAGATGAAATCCAACATCACTTCCTGATAAAAACCCTCTACAAACTAAGCATAAATGGAAATTCCACAAAATAATAAGACAACCCATATATGACAAACGCACAGCCAACATCGTACTGAATGGGGAGATATTGGAAGCACTTTCCCTAAGAATTGAAAACAAGATAATGATGCCCATTGTTAGCACTCCTGTTCAACATAGTACTGAAAGTACTAGCCAGAGCTATCAGGCAAGAGAAAAAAGAAGAGGCTTTAAAATAAGAAAAGAGAAAGTCAAGTTATTTCCATCTATTAATGACATAATTGCGTAATTGGATACCTAGAAACCTGCAATGACTCCTCTGGAAGACCTCTAGACCTGATTAACAACTTCAGTAAAGTCTTGGAATACAGTATCAATGTATAAAAATTAGTAGCGTTTCTGTACACCAGTATTATTCAAGCTAAGAATGAAATCCCATTTACAATAGCCAGAAAAAATAAATAAATAAAATACCTAGGAATAATTTAACCAAGGAGACAAAAGTTCTGTACAAAGAGGATTACAGAACACTGATGGAAGAAATTGTAGATATTACAAATAAATGGAAATTCACCTCATGCTCAGGCATTATAAGAATCAATATTATTAAAATGGCCATACTACCCAAAGCAATCAACAGATTCAATATAATTCCTATGAAATAACCAATGTCATTTTTCACAGAATTTTTTAAAAAATAAAATTCATATGAAACAAAAAATCCTGAATAGCCAAAGCACTCCTAAAAAATAATGAATCTGGAGACCTCACATTGCCTGACATCAATTTATACTACAAGGCTATAGTAACTAAAAAAGTAGGGTACTGGTACAAAAATAGATACAAAGATCAATGGAACAGAATAGAGAACCCAGAAATAAAACCACATGCCTACAATAAACTGGTCTTCAATAACGTAGACAAAAGTAAACAATGAGGAAAGGACACCTTATTAAATAAATTATCCTGTGAAAAATGGCCAGTTCTTATACAGAATAAAAGTGCACCCCTATCTCTCAGCATATGCAAAAATTAAATCAAGATGAATTAAAGAGCTAAATATATAATGTGAAGCTGTAAAAATCTTAGAAAACACTTAGAAAAAACTCTTCTGAACATCAGCCTAGGCAAAGAACTCATGATCAAGATCCCAAAAGCAACTGCAGCAAGACCAAAAATAGACAAATGATACTTAATCAAATTAAAAAGCTTTGGCACAGCAAAAGAAATAAACAGAATCAACAGACAATCTACAGAATAGGAGAAAATATTTACAAATTATGCATCTGAGAAAGGATTAATACCTAAAATATGGAAAGAACTAAAATGATTCAACAAGACAAAAGTGGACAACCCCATAAAAACTGGACAAAAAACATGAACATATATTTTTTCAAAAGAAGAAACAGAAGCAGACAGCAAACACATGAAAAAATGCTAAACATCACTAGTAATCAGATAAATGCAAAATGAAACCACACCAATATACTATCTTACACCAGTCAGAATGACTTTTATTAAAATGTCAAAAAAACTACAGATGATGGCATCAATGCAGAGTAAAGGAACACTCGTGCATTGTTGGGAGGAAGGTGAATTAGTTTAACTTCTATGGAAAACAGAATGGAGATCTTTCAAAGAACCAAAAAATGGAATTACTCCCCAAAGGGAGTATCTACCCAAAGGGAAAAATCATCATATCAAAAAGACAGGTACACTGATCTGTTTATCACAGCACTATTTACAATGGCAAAGTCATGGAAACAAACTAAGTGTCCACCAGCAGTTGATTGGATAAAGAAAATGTGGAATATATACGTGATGGAATACTACACAACCACGAAAATGGACAAAATCATGTCCTTTGAAGGAATATGGATTGAGTTGGAAGCTATTCCTCTAAATGAACACACAGAGGAGCTGAAGGTCAAATATCACATGTTTTCACTTATAAGTGTGAGCTAAACAAAAGGTACACATGAACATAAAGGTAAGAAAACAAACTTTGGGGCCTCCAAAGAAGAGAGGGTTTAGGGAGAGTTAAAAATCATCTACTTGGTACAGTGTCCAATATTTGGGTGATGGATACATTAGAAGCCCAACTCCCACCATTATACATGCAATACCATGTAAGAAGCGTATGTACCACACATTTAAAATAAAAATATATAAAAAGAGAAGATTCAAACTAATAAAATCAGAAATGAAAAAGGACACATTACAACTGATACTACAGAAATACAAAGTATCATAATAGATTACTATAAGCAATTATATGCCAACATATTGGATAACGTAGAAGAAATTGGTAACTTTCTAGACAAATACAACCTACTAAGACTGAAACATAAAGAAACAGAAAATCTGAACTTACCAATAATGAGTGAGGAGATTGAATTACTAATCAAAAACCTCCCAACAGAGAAAAGCCCAAGACATGAAAACTTTAATGTTAATTTCTACCAAATATTTAAATAGCTAATACCAATCCTTTAAAACTCTTCCAAAAAACTGAGGACTAAACACTTTTAAACTCATTTTATGAGGCCTGTATTACCCTGATACAAAAGCTAGACAGGGATACTGCAAGAAAAGGAAACTACAAGTTAATATTCCCGATGAAAATCGATGTAAAATTTCTTAACAAAAGCATAGCAAAACAAATTAAGAGCACATTAAAAGGATGATACACCATGATCAATAAGGATTTATCCCTTGGATACAAGGATGTTTTAACATGTGTAAATCAATAAATGTGATTCAGCACTTTAAAACAATGAAAGGCAAATATCATATGATGATGTCAATATACACAGAAAAAAATCTGCAAAATTCAGCATTCTTTTACAATAAAACCTCTCAACAACAAAAAAGGTACAGAAGGAATGTACCTCAAGATCATAAAAGCCATATATGAGAATTACACAGCTAACATCATACTCAATGCTGAATAGCTGAAAGGTTTAGCTGTAAGATCAGTAACAAGACAAGGTTGCTCACTCTAGTCACTTCTATTAAATATAGTAGTGGAGGTTTTAGCCAGATAATTTAAGCAAGAAAAAATAAAATCATCTCTGCAGATTACATGTTCTCATACACAGAAAACCATAAAGACTCCACAAAACCTGTTAGAAATAGCAAATTCATTAAAGTTGTAGGATAAAAAAACAACTTAAAAAATAAGTAGTGTTTTTATTCATTAGCAATGAACTATCTGAAAGAGAAATTAATAATACAATTCCAAATACAACAGTCTCTAAAAATAGAAAAAACAATTAACCAAAGAGATAAAAGATCTGTACACTGAGTACTATAAAACATTCATGAAAAGAAATGAATAAGACACATATCAGTGGAAAGATATTCCATGTTTATGTATTAAAAATAAAAATGTTGCTAAAATATACATACTATCCACAGATTTTTATAGATTAAATGCAATCTTTATTAAAATTCTAATTGTTTTACAGAAATAGAATAAACAATCCTAAATTTCATATGGAACCAAAAAAGGCCCCAAATAACTAAAGCAAGCTTGTACTGAAAGAACAAATATTGTGATATCACACTACCTGATATGAAAATATACTACAAAGCTATAGCAACAAAAATAGTATGATAATGGACTATAAAAACATACATATTAACTAATGGAAAAATGGTTCAGAAATAAATTCATTCATGTGTGTTCAATTGATCTTCAACCAACGTATTAGGAAGACAGAATGGGTAAAAGGGCAGTCTCTTCAATACATGGTAGTGTGAAAATTGAATATTAATATTTGGGAGAATAAACCTAGACCATTGTCTTACACCATATGTAGAAATAAATTCACAATAGGTTAAAGACTTATATGTAATACCTGAGAAAGTAAAACCATTATAAGAAAATACAGCAGATCAGCACCATGACGTGTATGGGCACTAATTTTTTGAGTAGGACACCAAAAACACAGGCAACAAAAGCAAAAATAGACAAATTAGATAGGATCAAGCTACACCCCTTCTGCTCAACAAAGGAAAAAATTAACAAAGTGAAGAGTAAACCTATGGAATGGGAAAAATTGCAAATCATATATGTGAAACAAGGTTAATATCCAAAATATATAAGAAACATAACTCAATAGCAAGAGAAAACAAATAATCCAATAAATGAATGGACAAAAGACCTTAATCTACATTTCTTAGAAGGAGACATACAAATGGCCAAAAGATACATGGAAATGTGCTTAACATCACTAATAAGGAACTGCAAATAAAAAACAAGATATTGCTTTCAACGTTTTAGAATGGGTTTTATATCTAAAAATCAAGATAAGTATTGGTGAGTATGTGGTGTAAAGAGGACCCTAGTACACTATTGATGGAAATGTAAATTGGCAAAGCTGCTATGTAAAATATTATGGAGATTCTCAAAAAAGTGAAAATAGAGCTACTGTATGGTTCAAAGTTCCATTTCTGTGTAGATATCCAGAGGAAATAAAATTTTAATTTCAAAAGATGTCTTCATTCTCATATTTATTGCAGCATTATTCATGACAGGCAAGATATGAAAACAACCTGTGTCCATAAATGGAGAAATGGATAAAGACTATGTAATACACACACACACACACACACACACACACACACACACACACACACAGATAAATGAAATATAATTCAGCCTTTGAAAAGGACAACCTGCCATTTGTGACAATGTGAATGAACCTGGAGGACATTATGCTAAGTGAAATAAGCCAGGAAGAGAAAGACAAATACAGCATAATCTTACTTATACATGGAATCTAAAAAGGTTGAACTCATAGAAGCAGTAAGTAGAATGATTACCAGTGGCTGTAGGATGGTGAAATTTGTGTGTTGTTGGTCAAAGGGTACAAAGTTTCAGATATGAAAGGTGAATATGGTCTGAAGATCTAATGTACAATATGCTGAGCATAGTTGATAATACTGTGTTATATACGTGAAATTTACTAACACAGTAGATCTTATGTGTTCTCAGCACAAAAGTATGGTAACAATGTGAAGTGATGTACATATTAATTAGTATGATTTTTGTAATTATTTAAATATAAATATATAATTGAAAACATGATCTACACCTTAAATATATACAATTTTTATTTTTCAATTACACATGAACAGAGGTGAAAATATAAAATGAAACATCTTATTCTTCCACTTAAAATAGCATATGCATAATTTATATGGCTATTTAGTCATATTTTAATGGAGTAATTATACATATAGTTTTTTGATGTATACTAGAATACTGTACATGATATTCTACACTTTGCTTTTTCCACATTGCAATTATGGTTTTCACTATTCAGTACTCTATTGTATGTATTATTACACTTTTTCAATCTTTGTGTTGTATTTTTTTCTGCAGTCCTAATCATGCAATATGTAAACAAAATGGTCAAAGTATACGTAATTTTGCTAGATAATGCTGTATTTTTATTTACAGAAAATATACATATTATGTTTCCAACAGCAGTTTGTGAGAATGTATTTGCCTCCACAGTCTCAGCCATGTATGTATCAACTAGTAAACATCTGTCAGTCTAATAGGTGAAAAATAGTATCATGCAATTTTGCTGTGCTGTTCTCTTGTTATAGACAGGGTTAAGCATGTTTTCACATGTTTAAAGGACATTTGCATTTGTTTTTCTGTGATATGTTTGTTCATGGCTTTATACTACTTTTCTGCAAGGTTATTGGTCTCTTTCTTCTCTATTTTACCAAGCTTTTACAACTTAGAAGTATTAACTCTTTGAAGGTGATGTAAATTGTAAGTATTTTCCAAATTCTGTCGTTTGTTTTTTCACATTGCTCAGAGTATTTGTAATTTTTCAAAAATTATTTTTATTGTAATTTAATGAGTATATTAATATTTACTCTTCATATTTCTTTAATCTGAATAATAACTAGAAACTTTCTCTATTTGGGAGTGATGGAAGAATTCACCCATGATTTTATTCTGTAATACAGGTTTTAATTTTTTATTATTTTCAATATCAGCTTTATTTTAAATCTATCTTGTTGCGTAGTAAAAAAGGATAACTCCAATTTTCTCTTTCTTCCATATGGCTATTCAGTATTCAGATGTGTTTTTTAAAAAATCCATCATGTGCATAACGTGCAGGTTTGTTACATATGTATACTTGTGCCATGTTGGTGTGCTGCACCCATCAACTCGTCAGCACCCATCAACTCGTCATTTACATCAGGTATAACTCCCAGTGCAATCCCCCCCCCCCCCCCCCCCGCCCCGTGATAGGCCCCGGTGTGTGATGTTCCCCTTCCTGAGTCCAAGTGATCTCGTTGTTCAGTTCCCACCTATGAGTGAGAACATGCGGTGTTTGGTTTTCTGTTCTTGCAATAGTTTGCTGAGAATGATGGTTTCCAGCTGCATCCATGTCCCTACAAAGGACTCAAACTCATCCTTTTTTTATGGCTGCATAGTATTCCATGGTGTATATGTGCCACATTTTCTTAATCCAGTCTGTCACTGATGGACATTTGGGTTGATTCCAAGTCTTTGCTATTGTGAATAGTGCCGCAATAAACATACGTGTGCATGTGTCTTTATAGCAGCCTGATTTAAAGTATAATAAAAAAGAAATCCATCATTACTCCATTTATTTGAGAATACGCAGTAAATTTCCATTAGAAAATATGCTTGTTTCTTGATTTTGTATTTATCTTTCATAATGAAACAAGTTTTGTTTCAGCATTTAAAGAATGAAATAGAAAACCATTCAAACCAGAAAGAAAGACATTAAATTATTTCTGTTAGCAAATGACATAATCTTATGTAAAGAAAACCCTGATAACTTTACCAAAAAACCATTGGAACAAAAATTAGTAAAGTTGCAGGATACAAAATAAATAAAATAAAATAATCTTTTACATTTCTATACACTTAACAGTGGATTATTAAAAGAAGACATTTTTAAAAATCACATTTACAATGGTATCAAAAAGAATGAAATAATTCAGAATAAGTTTAAACATGGAGGTAAAAATTCTGTACACTGAAAACTATATGATATTGATTAAGGAAACTGAGGAAGACACAAATATATTGAAAGCTATCCTGTGCTTATAAACTGGAAAATCTAATATTGCTCAAATGTCTGTAATACTCAAAGCAATCTACAGAAACAATATAATATTTATCAAACTTCCAATGAGTTTTTTTCACAAAAATAGAAACAATTTCTAAAACTTGTATGGAAATACTAAACACTTGAATAGCCAAATAAATTATGAATAAGAACAAAGCTAGGGCCACCACACTTCATGATTTGAAATTGTATTACAAAACCAAAGTAATCAAAATATGATGGTAATATACAAACAGACACACAGACCGACAGAAGAAAATAGAGAACCCAGAAATAAACTCACCCATATACAGTCAAATTTTCTTGGACAAGGGTACTCAGAATACACTATGGGAAAAGGATAGCCTCTTTTTTTGTTGTAATTTTTATTTTTTAAATTTTTTTTATTATACTTTAAGCTCTGGAGTACATGTCCAGAACGTGCAGGTTTGTTACATAGGTATACACGTGCCATGGTGGTTTGCTGCATCCATCATCTCATCATCTACATTAGGCATTCCTCCTAATGCTATCCCTCTCATAGCTCCCAACCCCCTGACAGGCTCCAGTGTGTGACTGTCCCCTCCCTGTGTCCATGTGTTGTCATTATTCAACTCCCACTTATGAATGAGAACATGTAGTGTTTAGTTTTCTGTTCTTGTGTTAGTTTGCTGAAGTTTTCTGTTATTGTGTTAGTTTGCTGAGAATGATGGTTTCCAGATTCATCCATGTCCCTGCAAAGGACATGAACTCATTCGTTTTTATGTCTGCATAGCATTCCATGGTATATATGTGCCACATTTTCTTTATCCAGTCTATCATTGATGGGCATTTGGGTTGGTTCCAAGTCTTTGCTATTTTGAACAGGGCCGCAACAAACATACATGTGCATGTGTCTTCACAGTAGAATGATTTATAATCCTTTGGATATATACCCAGCAATGGGATTGCTGGATCAAATGGTATTTCTGGTTCTAGATACTTAAGGAATTGCCACACTGTCTTCACAATGCTTGAACTAATTTACACTGCCACCAACAGTGTAAAAGCGTTCCTATTTCCCCACATGCTCTCCAGCATCTGTTGTTTCCTGACTTTTTAATGATTGCCATTCTAACTGGTGTGAGATGGTATCTCACTGTGGTTTTGATTTGCATTTCTCTAATGACCAGTGATGATAAGCTTCTTTTTCATATGCTTGTTGGCTGCATAAATGTCTTCTTTTGGGAAGTGTCTGTTCATATCTTTCACCCAGTTTTTGATGGGGTTGTTTTTTTTTTTTCTTGTAAATTTGTTTGAGTTCTTTGTAGATTCTGGATATTAGTCCTTTGTCATATGGATAGATTGCAATTTTTTTTCCCATTCTGTAGGTTGCATGTTCACTCTGATGATAGTTGTTTTTTTTTTTTTTTTTTTTTTTTCCTGTGCAGAAGCTTATTAGTTTAATCAGATCCCAATTGTCAATTTTGGCTTTTGTTCCAATTGTTTTTGGTGTTTAAGTCATGAAGTTTTTGCCCATGCCTATGTCCTAAATGGTATTGCTTAGGTTTTCTTCTAGGGTTTTTAATGGTTTTTGGTCTTATGTTTAAGTCTTTAACCCTTCTTGACTTAATTTTTTATAAAGTGCAGGAAGGGATCCAGTTTCAACTTTGTGCATAAGGCTAGCGAGTTTTCCCAACACCATTTATTAAATAGGGAATCCTTTCCCCATTGCTTGTTTTTGTCACGTTTGTCAAAGGTCAGATGGTTGTAGATGCGTGGAGTTATTTCTGAAGCCTCTGTTCTGTTCCATTGATCTATAAATCTGGATAGCCTCTTTTATAAATGATGTTGGGAAAACTGGTTACTAACATGGAAAAGAATTAAATTGAATCCTTATCCTACGTGAGAGATGAGTTGAAGACTTAAATATAAGACTTGAAACCATGAAAATTCTAAAAAAACACTTTGAGATAAGGCTTTTTTACATTAGTCTTCACAGTGATTTTTTTGGATATGATATAAAAGGACAGGCAACACAAAACTAAACAAATGACACTAAATCAAAAAAGTCTCTGCACCGCAAAAGTGAGTAAGTAAGTAATTAAATAAATAAATAAAACAACTATTTACAAAATGAAAAGGGAACCTATGGAATGGGAGAAAATATTTGCAAACCATATATCTAAAAAGAGATTAACATCCAAAATATATAAGGAACTCATAAAACTCAGTAACATAAAAACAAATAACCTGATTACTAAATGGGCAAATTACCTAAATAGACATTTTTCCGTGAAAGACATACGAATGGACAACAGGTATATAAAACAAAACTCAACATCGCTAATGATAACGAAATTTCTGATCAAAACCATAGTGAAATAACACTTCACACATATTAAAATGGGAATTATCAAAAAGGCAAAGGAAAGCAAGAGTTGGCAAAGGTGTGAAAAAGAGAAACCCTAGTTCACTATTATGGGAATATATATTAGCTGTTACGTAAAACAGTGTGGAGATTTCTCAAAATAATAACATAGGTAGAAATACCATGTAATTTAGCAATTCCACTTCTCTTTGTGTGTGTGTGTGTGTCTATCTATCTATATTTAAATATATAATATATTTATAATATACAGTATATATTATAGCTAATACATATATAATATAAATATATAAATAAGTATATGTATATTTATGTGTTTATAAAATCTGGATCTAGAGGAGATGTCTGCACTTCCATGTTTATTGCAACATTATTCACAATAGCCTAGATATAAAATCAAATTAAGGATCATTGATGAATGACTGGATAAAGAAAATTTATGTATGTATATATGAACATTATTCAGCCAAATAAAAGGGAATTCTACCATTTGCAGCAGCATAGATAAACCTGGAGAGTATTGGACCACGTGAATCAAGCCAGACATACACACAAATATATTGTATGGTCTCACTTATATGTGGAATTTGAACTCATACATTCAGAAGTAGAATGATGGTTGCCAGTGGCTGAAAGGTGGGGCAAAGGAAATCATGTTGGTCAAAGTTAATAAACTTTCAGCATCAGATGAATAAGTTCTGATGGTCTTATGTACAGCATGATAAAAATAGTTAACAATATTTTATTGTATACTTAAAATTTGTGAAGAAATATTTTAAGCATTCTCACCCCAGAAAAGTAGTGACTATGCTAGCTCAAAAGATGTGTTAATTAGCATTATTTTTAAATTATTTCACAAGGTATATGTGTATCAAATCACTGCATTGTACACCTTAAATATACACAATTTTTACTTTGTCAATTATACCTTAATAAAGCTGAAAGAAAGGAAAATGAAAGGATGGAAAATAATACCTCATGAACATCACAACAGAAAGAAAGCAGAGGTGGCCATGCAAATATAATGCAAAGTATATTTTAAGTAAATAATCTGTTGTAAGTGACAATGAAAAATATTACATAATGGTAAAATAACCAATTTACCAGTAAGATGTAACAATCATTATTATATATGTACCAAACTTTGGAGCTTCTAAATACAGTGGGCAAGCTTAGAACTAATGTAAGAAACAGACAAATTTACAATAATAGAAGGAGACTTCAATGTACCATTTTTTACAGAAATAAAAAAAGAATCCTAAAATTTATGTGAAATCCCATGGGATCCTGTGTGGCCAAAATGATGATGAAAAAAGAATAGCTGAAGGTATCATAGTTCCTGCTTTCAAAACTTATTACAAAGCTATAATAATCAAAATACTGGTACTGGCATGAATATGGACATAAAGACCAATGGGATAGAATTGAAACCCCAGAAATAGACCCTTGTATATCTGGTTAAACATTTTTTAACAAGGGTGCCGTGACATTAAATGAGAGAAGGACAATCTTTTCAACAAATGGTTTGGGACAGCTGAATCTTCACATGCAAATAAATGATGTTGAACACTTAAAGATAAGTAAAGATATGCACAAATTAACTCAAAATAAATCAGAGACCTAAATATAAGGACTAAATTTTAAATATTGTAGAAGCAGGAAGGGGAAAAGCTCATGATATTATATTTGGCAATGTGTTCTTGAATATGACACAAAAGTACTGGCAACAAAATTAAATTAGACTATAGAAAAAATGAAAACTTTTGTACATCAAAAACCATAGTCAACTGATTCAAAATGCAACCTATGAAATTAAATGAAGTATTTTCAAATTAAGTATCTGATAAGAAATTAATGTTAAGAATATACAATGAACTACTGCACCTCAACAAGAGAAATAAAACAACCAAATTTAAAAAAATGGTCAAAAGACATGAATAACTATTTTTTTTTTAAATAAAAAGACATACAAATGGCCAAGAAGTACATGAAAAGATTCTCAACATAACTAATCATCAGGGAAATGCAAATCAAAACCACAATGAGATGCTACCATATACATATTGGGATAAGTACTATTAAAAAACAGAAAACAGGTTTTCTTCTAGGGTTTTTATGGTTTTAGTTATTACGTTTAAGTCTTTAATCCATCTTGAGTTAATTTTTGTATAAGGTGTAAGGAAGGGGTCCAGTTTCAGTTTTTTGCATAGGGTTAGCCAGTTTTCCCAACACCATTTATTAAATAGGAAACCCTTTCCCCATTGCTTTTTTTTGTCAGGTTTGTCAAAGATCAGATGGTTGTAAATGTGTGGTGTTATTTCTGAGGCCTCTGTTCTGTTCCATTGGTCTATATATCTATTTTGGTAACAGTGCCATGCTGTTTTGGTTATAGTAGCCTTGTAGTATAATTTGTGTAAGTTAGCATGATGCGTCCAGCTTTGTTTTTTTGTTGTTGTTTGTTTGTTTGTTTGTTTTGTTGTTGTTTTTGCTTAGGGTTGTCTTGGCTATGCAGGCTCTTTTTTGGTTCCATATAAAATTTAAAGTAGTTTTTTTCCAATTCTGTGAAGAAAGTCAATGGAGGTTTGATGGGGATAGCATTGAATCTATAAAATACTTTGGGCAGTATGGCCATTTTCATGATATTTATTCTTCCTATCCGTGAGCATGGAATGTTTTTCCATTTGTTTGTGTCCTCTCTTACTTCCTTGAGCAGTGGTTTATAGTTCTCCATGAAGAGGTCCTTCACCTCCCTTGTAAGTTGTATTCCTAGGTATTTTATTCTCTTGGTAGCAATTGTGAATGGGAGTTCCCTCATGATTTGGCTCTCTATTTGTCTGTTATTGGTACATAGGAATGCTTGTGATGTTTACACATTGATTTTGTGTCCTGAGACTTTGCTGAAGTTGCTTATCAGCTTAAGGAGATTTTGGGCTGAGAAAATGGGGTTTTCCAAATATACAATCATGCCATCTGCAAACAGAGACAATTTGACTTTCTCTGTTCCTATTTGATTACCCTTTATTTCTTTCTCTTGCCTGATTGCCCTGGCCAGAAATTCCAATACTATGTTGAATAAGAGTGGTGAGAGAGGGCATCCTTGTCTTGTGTCAGTTTCCAAAGAGAATGCTTCCAGTTTTTGCCCATACAGTATGATATTGGTTGTGGGTTTGTCATAAATAGCTCTTTTTATTTTGAGATATGTTCCATCAATACCTAGTTTATTCAGAGATTTTAGCATGAAGGGCTGCTGAATTTTGTTGAAGGCCTTTTCTGCATCTAGTGAGATAATCACGTGGTTTTTTTCCATTGGTTTTGTTTATGTGATGGATTACATTTATTGATTTGTGTATGTTGAACCAGCCTTGCATCCCAGGGATGAAGCCGACTTGATCATGGTGGATAAGCTTTTTGATGTGCTACTGGGTTTGGTTTGCCAGTATTTTATTGAGGATTTTTGTATCGATGTTCATCAGGGTTATTGGCCTGAAATTTTCTTTTTTGTTGTTGTGTCTCTGCCAGGTTTTGGTTTCAGGATAATGCTGGCCTCATAAAATAAATTGGGGAGGATTCCCTCTTTTTCTATTGTTTCGAATAGTTTCAGAAGGAATGGTGCCAGCTCCTCTTTGTACCTCTGGTAGAATTCAGCTGTGAATCTGTCTGGCTCTGGACTTTTTTTGGTTGGTAGGCTATTAACTACTGCCTCAATTACAGAACTTGTTATTGGTCTATTCAGGGATTTGACTTTTTCCTGGTTTAGACTTGGGAGGGTGTATGTGTCCAGGAATTTACTCATTCCTTCTAAATTTTCTAGTTTATTTGCATAGAGATGTTTATAGTATTCTCTGATGGCAGTTTCTATTTATGTGGGATCAGTGGTGATATTCCCTGTATCATTTTTTGCATGTATTTGATTCTTTTCTCTTTTGTTCTTTATTAGTCAGGCTAGCAGTCTATCTATTTTGTTGATCTTTTCAAAAAACCAGCTCCTGGCTTCATTGATTTTTTTGAAGGGTTTTTTGAGTCTCTATCTCCTTCAGATCTGGTCTGATCTTAGTTATTTCTTGCCTTCTGCTAGTTTTTGAATATGTTTGTTCTTGTTTCTCTAGTTCTTTTAATTGTGATATTAGGGTGTCAATTTTAGATTTTTCCTACTTTCTCCTGTGGGCATTTAGTGCTATAAGTTTCCCTCTAAACACTGCTTTAGCTGTGTCCCAGAGACTCTGGTACGTTGTGTCTTTGTTCTCATTGGTTTAAAATAACTTATTTATTTCTGCCTTAATTTCATTATTCACCCAGTAGTCATTCAGGAACAGGTTGTTCAGTTTCCATGTAGTTGTGTGGTTTTGAGTGAGTTTCTTAATCCTGAGCCCTAATATGATTGCACTGTGGTCTAAGAGACTATTTGTTACGATTTCTGTTCTTTTGCATTTGCTGAGGAATGCTTTACTTCCAATTATGTAGTCAGTTTTAGAATGTGTGTGATGAGGTGCTGAGAAGAATGTATATTCTGTTGTTTTGGGGTGGAAAGTTCTGTAGGTGTCTATTAGGTCTGCTTGGTCCAGAGCTGAGTTCAAGTCCTGAATATCCTTGTTAATTTTCTGTCCTTTTGATCTAATATTGACAGTGGGGTATTAAAATCTCCCACTATTTTTGTGTGGGAGTCTAAGTGTCTTTCTAGGTCTCTAAGAACTTGCTTTATGAATCTGGGTGCTCCTGTATTGAGTGCATATTTATTCAGGACAGTTAGCTGTCCTTGTTGCGTTGATCCCTTTACCTTTATGTAATCCCTTCTTGGTCTCTTTTGACCTTTGTGGGTTTAAAGTCTTTCTTAGAGACTGGGATTGCAACCCGTGTTTGTTTTGTTTTGTTTTGTTTTGTTTGTTTGTTTTGCTTTCCATTTCCCTAGAAGAAAATCTAGGCAGTATTGTTTAGTATATAGGCATGGGCAAAGACTTAATGACTAAAACACCAAAGCCATGGCAACAAAATCCAAAATTGACAAATGGAATCTAATTAAACTGAAGTGTTTTTGCACAGCAAGAGAAACTATCATCAGAGTGAACAGACAAGCTACAGAATGGGAGAAAATTTTTGCAATCTATCCATCTGACATTGGGCTAATATCCAGAATCTATAAAGAACTTAAACAAATTTACAAGAAAAAACAACCCCAACAAAAAGTGGGCAAAAGATTTGAGCAGACACTTCTCAAAAGAAGACATTTATGCAGCCAACAAGCACATGAAAAAATCTCATCATCACTGCTCATTAGAGAAACGCAAATCAAAATCACAATGAGATACCATCTCATGCCAATTAGAATGGTGATCATTAAAAAGTCAGGAAACAACAGAATCTCAAGAGGATGTGGAGAAAGAGGAACACTTTTACACTATCGGTGGGAGTGTATGTTCAACCATTGTGGAAAACAGCGTGGCGATTTCTCAAGGATCTAGAATCAGAAATATCATTTGACCCAGCAATCCCATTACTGGGTATTTACCCAAAAGATTGTACATCATTCTACTATAAAGACACATGCACACGTACATTTATTGCAGCACTAATCACAACAGCAAAGTCTTGGAACCAACCCAAATGCCCATCAATGATAGACTGGATAAAGAAAATGTGGCACATATACACCATGGAATACTGTGTAGCTATAAAAAAGGATGAGTTCATGTCCTTTTCAGGAACTTGGATGAAGCCGGAAACCATCATTCTCAGCAAACCAACACAAGAACAGAAAACCAAACACTGCATGTTCTCACTCATAAGTGGGAGTTGAATAATGACAACACATGGACACAGGGAGGGAAACATCACACACTGGGGTCTGTGAGAGAGTGGGGAGCTAGGGAAGGGATAGCATTAGGAGAAATACCTCATGTAGATGATGGGTTGATGGGTGCAGCAAACCACCATGGCATGTGTATACCTATGTAAGAAAACTGCACGTTCTGCACATGGACCCCAGAAATTAAAAATTAAAAAAAAAAAAAAACAGGAAACAATAATTGTTGAGAATGTGGAAAAATTGGAACCGATGTACGTTGTTGGTGAAAATGTAAAATGGTACAGTTGCTATGAAGAACAGTATGGTTGTTTCTCAAATAAATCTCTGAAAACATAATTACCATATAATCCTGCAATTCTGTTTTGGGGCATAAAACCAAAAGATTTCAAAGCCATGTACTGAAGAGATATTTTTACAACTATGTTCATAACAGCATAATTCACTATAGCTAAAAGATGGAATCAACTCACACATGTATTAATGAATGAATGGATAAACAAAGTGTGGTATATGCATGCAATGAAATATTATTTAATCTTTAAAAAGGATTTCTTATTGTCTTCAATATGGATGAGACTTGAAGACATCATGCTAAGTTAAACAAGTCAGTCACAGAAAGATAAATACAGGGTGGACGTGGGGATAGGGAGTGGCTTGATGAATATAAAGTTACCATTTCATAAGATAAAAAGAGATCTGATGATTGGTTGCAACAGTATTAATATACCTAGCACTACTAAATTGTACATGTTAAGTGATTAATGTTAAGTTTCATGTTACATGTAATTTTTCCACCATTAAAAATAAAGAAGTAGGTCGGGCTCAGTGGCTCACACCTGTAATCCCAGCACTTTGGGAGGCCAAGGCAGGTGGATCACCTCAGGTCAGGACTTCAAGACCAGCCTGACCAACATGGTGAAACCCCATCTCTACTAAAAATACAAAAATTAGCAGGGCGTGGTGTCAGATATTTGTAATCCCAGCTACTTGGGAGGCTGAGGCAGGAGAATCACTTGAACCCAGGAGGTGGAGGTTGCCATGAGCTGAGATCACACGATTGAACTCTAGCCTGGGTGACAGAGTGAGACTTTGTCTCAAAAAAAAAAAAAAAAGTAAAATAAAAAATAATAATTTAAAAATACACACACACACAACTACACATGCACTGCTCTGGGTACGCACACAGAGAGAAAATGAATTTGTAAATGTAACAGAATGTTGAAAATTGGTGAGCATAGAACAGTATGAGTGCTCATGGTTCGATTCTTGCCATTTTTTGTAGATATGAAATATTTAAAATAACTAAAATTATTGCTAAGAAATGGAAATGACAAGAGAATAAAGTTTAAAAGTTCAGAAATCAAGGAGCATCAGAATGGGCAAAAAATCCAATAGGGTAAATACAATAAACTTTACTGATTGTCATGAGTTTCTTAGATCACTTGATAATTAAATGAAAAATTACAATACTATCTGAATGTGGTGCTCAGTGTATATAGAGGAAAAACATAAGACAATTATATTTATAAAATGGGGAGGGAAATGGTATCTAAGTGCTAGAAAGTTTTTACCCTAGACTCAAAGTTGCTGCCAGTGGACTCTGATAACTTAGGTATGCATGTTGCAATACCTAGAGCAACCACCAAGAATATAATACAGGGCAATATAGTCAAAAGCACTATACATGTCAAGATGGGATCCTATGATAAGAACACATGGACACATAGGGTGGAACAACACACACTGTGACCTGTCAGAGGGTGGGGGGTAAGAAGAGGGAGAGCAATGGGAAGAATAGATAATAGATGCCTGGCTTAGTACCTGGGTGATGGGATGATCTGTGTAGCAAACCACCGTGGTACACGTTTACCTGTGTAACCTGAACATCCTGTACATGTACCCCTGAACTTACAAGTTTGAAAGAAGAAAAAGGATAGGATTCTAAAAATGTTCCAAGTAACTCACAGGAATATAATAAACAGAGGAAAGAAAATAAAATAAACAACAACAACAACAAAAATATATAACCAGTTTCTGCACTAGAATAAAAATAATCTTAAAGGTAATTAGCCTAAATACACCAATTACAAAACAGAGATTTACAGAATGGATTAAAAAATATGATGCGCCGGGCACGGTGGCTCAAGCCTGTAATCCCAGCACTTTGGGAGGCTGAGACGGGCGGATCACAAGGTCAAGAGATCGAGACCATCCTGACTAACACGGTGAAACCCCGTCTCTACTAAAAAATACATAAAACTAGCCGGGCGAGGTGGCGGGCGCCTGTAGTCCCAGCTACTCGGGAGGCTGAGGCAGGAGAATGGCGTGAACCCGGGAGGCGGAGCTTGCAGTGAGCTGAGATCTGGCCACTGCACTCCAGCCCCGGCGACAGAGTGAGACTCCGTCTCAAAAAAAAAAAAAAAAAAAAAAAAAAAATATATATATATATATATGATGCAACTGCAAGCTCTGTAACATAAACTCACTTTAGGTACAATTTAGGTTGAAAGTAAAAGGATGGAAAAATAAAATTGCCAAATTTATATTTGATTTTTCGTAAGGTTGTGCTAACATTATTTATAACAAGTAACTGTTTACAACAAATTATTATTATGGCAAAAATTCAAAATTCTTGTCATTTCTTACCTAGGCACTCATTTTAAAGATTTTTTTCATGTTTTAAACTGTTTTAGGTCTGTGCTGTTGTGAAACAATATCTGATGCTGCCTATTTTATGAAAAAAGGTTTTATTTGGCAAATAGTTCTGCAGGCTATACAAGAAGCATAGCACCAGTATCTACTGCTGCAGAGAGCTTCAGGCTGTTTCCACTTATGGTGGAAGGCAAACGGAAGCTGCATGTACAGAAATCACATGGAGAGAGGGGAACCAGGAGAGAAAGCAAAATAGGTGCCAGGTTCTTTTCAACAACCAGTACTCATGGGAACAAAGAGTGAGCACTTACTCACACCCACAAGAATGGCACCAAGCTATTCATAAGATATCTACCCTCATGACCCAAACACTTCCCAACAGGCCCCACATCCAACAATGGGATTACATTTGAAAATGAGACTTGGTAGGGCCAAACAAATCATATCCAAACCACAGCATAAACTTCTTATTTTTAGATAACTTTGGACTTACAAAATAATTGCTAAAATAGTAGAGAATTTTTGGTCTTCACTGAGCTTTCCCTTATTTTTACATTTTACATTTTGGTTATAAACCTTGGTATAATACTATTGACTAAACTAACTTGTTAAGAATTTATTAAGATCTCACTAGTTTTGTTACTATTGTCCTTTGTTCTGTTCCAGATCTAATCCATTATCTCATGTTATAGTATCTCATGTCTTCTTAGTTTCCTTTAATTATGACAGTTCTTTTTTTTTTTTTTTTTTTTTTTATACTTTAAGTTCTAGGGTACATGTGCATAACGTGCAGGTTTGTTACATACGTATACTTATGCCATGTTGGTGTGCTGCACCCATCAACTCGTCAGCACCCATCAATTTATCATTTATATCATGTATAACTCCCCAATGCAATCCCTCCCTCCTCCCCCCTCCCCATGATAGGCCCCAGTGTGTGATGATCCCCTTCCCGAGTCCAAGTGATCTCATTGTTCAGTTCCCACCTATGAGTGAGAACATGCGGTGTTTGGTTTTCTCTTCTTGTGATAGTTTGCTAAGAATGATGGTTTCCAGCTGCATCCATGTCCCTACAAAGGATGCAAACTCATCCTTTTTTATGGCTGCATAGTATTCCATGGTGTATATGTGCCACATTTTCTTAATCCAGTCTGTCACAGATGGACATTTGGGTTGATTCCAAGTCTTTGCTATTGTGAATAGTGACGCAATAAACATACGTGTGCATGTGTCTTTGTAGTAGAATAATTTATAATCCTTTGGGTATATACCCAGTAGTGGGATGGCTGGGTCATATGGTACATCTAGTTCTAGATCCTTGAGGAATTGCCATACTGTTTTCCATAATGGTTGGACTAGTCTTTCCTGGTCTTTTTTGATCTTGAGGTTTTTGAATAGTACTAGCTAGTTATTTTGGTTAATACCCTTCAATGGAGGCTCTTCGGATGTTTTCTTATGATTAGACTGAGGTGCATTATACAGGAAAGGTTACACAGTGTTTATCTGTCCTTCTCTGTGTTTATATCAATGGGTATGTCATCTTGATATGTATTATGGGTGATAATCTTTATCATTTGGATAAGGTGGTGTCCATGTCTATTACCCACTGTAATTTTTTCTCTTTGTAATTACTAAATATTTGGGGGAAATATTTAGGAGAGTATGCAATATTCTATTTCTGCTTAAAATTTGCCCACTAATATTAGCATTTGTCAGTTGATTTTGCCCACAGTAATTATTACTGTAACATTCTAATGGTGATTTTCTAATTCCTCATTCCTTCTTACATTAATTGGAATTTTTTATAAGAAAGAGTTGTTTTTACACCTCCATTTATTTTATTATCTGTTTCAAAAGCATAGACTAATAGATATTTATTATATTCTTTGAGTATTAGTCATGTTTTACCTTTATTTGGTTTGACACTCAAATTGTTCCAACTTTGGCCATTAGAATCTCTTTCATATTGGTCCTTGTAACCTTTCAACATTCCTGACCCATGCTTTTGTTGTTCTTGTTGTTGAGCATTTCTTTTTACATTCATCACCACAAGATGCATCAGGTGCCCATTTCTATTTTCCCTTCTCTAGCCCCAGAATCAACCAGGCAGTCATTTATTGGAGAATGATATTTCAAAACCATAATCTATGCCATAAATGTGCTTGCTATTGAGGCTATCACTACTTCTAGCCCCTCTTGATGCAGAACAGGTGTGCTCCAAATTGGGGCTTTGCCTATGATGATTCTTGGATTTGTCCAGGAAATAATTCAGGGGTGATCTGTTGTTAGGGTAGAAAAACATCTTTATTGAAGCAGTAGTGTTACAGTTCCAGCCATGTTACAGCTCTGCTACTGCTCCTACAGAGGAGGGCTACCCCACAGGCAGAGTGCTGAGAGTAGCAGCTCAGGGCAGTTTTGCAGTCATATTTATACCTATTATTAATTACATATACATTAAGGGGTAGTTTATGCAGAAATTTCTAGGAAAACGATAACTTTTGAGTCATCAGGTCATTGCCATTGAAAGTGGCAGTAACTCCCAGGTGTTGCCATGGCAATGGTAAACTGACATGGCACACTAGTGAGTGTGTATTACAGAAAGCTTCTTCTGCACCATTTCTGTTTTAGCTAGTCTTCCATTTGGTCCACTTAGACCCACCTGTAGAGTCGAGTCCTGCCTCCTGCCTCATTCCCTACTCAGACAATAGATACTCCTCCTTAATCTTAAGGGAGCCGAAGAAGGGCAGAAGTCTATATTCTGTAACTGCTTCCTGCTGAGTTTGTGGGCATAGGACCTGCCTAGCATTGGAGGAGTAAAAACCTCTGAATACCTGATATAAGGGGCCCAGAAGCAGGATCCTTCCATTCTCTGGGTGAGCAGGCAGGATGGGTTGGAAGCCTTATGCCAGCATTGTCTTTACCTGAAGCTGTTGTAATCTAGAAGACACAAATTTTACTTACAGATTAAACAAGCAAGGGCCAAAAATTAGTAACAACAAGACAGCTATTAAAGGTCCTAGAAAAGTTAAAAACCAGGTGAGACCTGGGAAGGCACTTTTGATAGTCAATCAGAAATAGTTGGAATTCGTGCCCTTGTTATGTCTGTGTAACTAGGTAGCTTACTCATAGATCTTTGAATGTTAATCTCAACTTGTCCAGAGTTGTTAATATATGTACAGCAGGTTAATATATGTACACAGACTTCACCTTGTTCAGCTAGTAAATAATCCAATGCTAGTCTGTTATCAGGAACTACATTTGTCAAATAGTCTAAAGATTCTTGAATTCCTTTTTGTGCCTGACCTGTGCTGATGGCTAAGGATTCTAGGGTTTGAGTCAAGTTCTTTAGGGTTTACCAAGGGTGCTGCTAGTTCTATCACTTCCCCAATTCCTGCCAGAATTAACCCTATTGCTTGTTTCTTGGCTCTTATGGTGTTATATAAAGTGACTCCTGGAGGGGCAAGTGTGGCCAACAAACATTCACCTCTGTTCCAAGTTTATAACATACAAGGGAAAGCTACTCCCAAAAGAACAGGTGGCTGCCTGTGGAGTTGACAACAGGTACAGCATGTGACTTCTTCCCATTCATGGCCACAAACAAAAATAAGCCCAGTTGGGACACAAACAGAGGCCCTGCGGTGTGTGATGTTTATCCTTTGCTGCCAGGTTGGGTCTATAGAGATATTTTTTCTCCTGTTCCAATGGGAGAGGCGGAACAATCTTTGTTTTCCAGAAGGGGGCAGTGTTTCCACCTTCCCATACCAGGCAGCTGTTTTTTCCTTGTATGTTCTGATCCAGGAGAAGGCCCCAATATATGGTCTCCTTGCTTACAAGTAGGATCCCATTTACCTTATTGTGGCTTTGGGGGGTTGGCAGCTAAAGTTATATCAGAGCATCACAGGAAAGCTTCCAGTTTTGTATCATTAACACAACAGTGGGAGCAAAGATGGAATCATTAGTGCAACAGAGATATAGACACTCAACATCCCAGATCCAGGTAATAGTGATTGTGGATGTCCAGGTAGAATCCATTAAGTGGGAGAGAGTTTCACTTAACATTTAGGGTTTTGGGTATTTCAGGATTTCTATGGTGAGTTACAAGGTGGCAGGGGATGGTCATACAATTTTCTAGGTAAGCCCAAAGATAGAGTTCTCTGTCTCGAGGATGTTGATTATAAATCCAGCAAAATGATGCTATAATTTTTGAAATATTTACCATAGAGTTGTGTTCTTACCCACACTTGATCAGGTAATCAGAAGAGCAAACAGGACAAACAATGACAACATGGCATCTGGTTGAGCCTTAGAGTGGCATCTGCACCCAAGAAAGACAAAAAAGGTCTTTCCCAAGAGGTTGGCTAAAACGACAGAAAAGAAGTATTACAATCAGGAAGAAGAGAAAAATTAAAGCTCCTGTTCCCTCCTACAGCATCACATTACCACTCCTGTCTGAGTATTTATTCTTTTAAATAGGTAGCAGAAGTCCTCCGAGGCCTCATAAATGTAGATTATGGTGTCCTTCTTTTGTACCTGCAACTCATAACCAACAGGCTTAATCTTATTTAAGATTGGCTAAGTCTTTTGGTTTTTGCCTCTTTCTCTGCCCTGTCTCAATTATTGCACACCCCAAAGGCAATGTCTAAGAGTTGACTCATAGGGATTTGGGATTCCATTGCTACTTTTTATATTATAGTTTCCTCCCAATGTTAGGGGAAGATGAAGTAATACAGTGCACACCCAGGAGAGCTCATCCTTCTGGGGATTCTGGGACTGTATTAGTATATTTTCTGAGTGCCTCAACCAAACATCCCTAAAATAGAGTGAGAATTTTAAATTTCTCCCAAGTTGCTTCTCTCACCTTATCATAATTAACTGGCTTAACCACCCACATTTTCAGCATATGATTTCTGCATTCAAGATCTTGAGATCCTCTCTGGTAATTCCATTGATTGTCTAGCTCTGGAACTGCATCTCCTCCCATATGATAAATAGCGTGGCGTGGGTTACACACAGCCACTCCATCTGCATATTCATGAGCAGTACCTAGAATTATTTCTCTTCTATAATACAAAAAGCAGATAATAATATTTGCATGTTATGTCAAGTGAAATCAAAATACATGGTCAACTTAACAAATTTTTCAACAAACCTCCCTGGATCTTCCAAAATCAACCAACTTTTTCATTGCTTAAAGCCAAATCAGACATGGAAAAAGGCACATATCTAATTTTTTTCATCTCCATTAGCTACCCCGCATGATGGACACAAGTTTGATTTTAGGGGCTCATATGGGGTCCCACTCCTGGTGGTATTGCTTGGGCTTACTTCCTCAAATACTGGGGGTTATGGGCCAGGGCTCATTGGATAAGGAAAACTGGTACCTGATGACCTTGGGGTATAATCCTGCACTAGAGAACTGGTAGGGTCTCCCTCATAACTAGGGGACTGAGGAGGCTCTGAAGTAGGGGCATGAGCATCCTAGGGGGAGCAGCTAGCAGGCAGTAATCTAGGATATCTGGTGTAGCTTCTGGGTGCCTGGGAGTGTCATAAGACAGATACATTCTACAGCTAGCCTTTAGAATCCTGGTAGAGGGCCATAAAAGCCTGCACATAAGGAACGTCTTCCCATTTTTCTTACTTTTTACAAAGCAAATCTAGTTGTACAATATTATTATAACATAAGGAAACATGCCTAGGCCAAATCTGTTGGTTTGGCAATTTGTATTGAACCCAAACATTATTGCAATAGTAAATGAGGTTTTCTTTTTCAATTTGCCTATTAATTTGAATGTGCTCCAATTGTCTAAAAGACACCCAAGTAGTGGCAAGTCTTTTTGGATGCTTATTGTTGTCCCCATGTACAGTAAGGATCTCTACAGGGGGTTTCCATTAGCCTAAGTTTAACAAATTCTTAGTTTTCTCTTTAAATTTCCCATTTTCTATAAAATATAGATAGCAATGTGTTACAAAGGCAGATTATGAACTACAAATGAACAGTTTGTTGCTGAGCCTAAATTCCACAGATAGCAAGGGTTGGTAAGAAAGGGAGGGCTTAACAGATATTACTGTGGGAGGGAGGACGAGAAAGAGTCAACAGCACTTCTCAAGGGGAAGACTCAGAGGCCTTGACTTGCTTAATAACCTACAAAGTAGCAGAAACACTGAAAATATTGGATGGCCACTTGTATGCTTTAGGAGGCTGTTCATCAGGCCAGGGTCCTGGAAAATTCCAGGCTTTTTTTGATGTTGTTGTTTGTTTGTTTGTTTTTCATCAAGAGGGGCTTGGGCCGGGCACTGTCGTTCACGCCTGTAATCCCAGCACTTTGGGAGGCTGAGGCAGGCAGATCACGAGAACAGGAGATTGAGACCTTCCTGGCTAACACAGTGAAACCCCATCTCTACTAAAAGTACAAAAAATTAGCCAGACGTGGTGGCAGATGCCTGTAGTCCCAGCTCCTCAGGAGGCTAAGGCAGGAGAATGGCCTGAACTCAGGAGGCAGAGCTTGCAGTGAGCCGAGATCGCACATCCATGTCCCTACAAAGGACACAAACTCATCCTTTTTTATGGCTGCATAGTATTCCATGGGTATATGTGCCACATTTTCTTAATCCAGTCTGTCACTGATGGACCAGCCTGTCTTCTCTCTGTGGACAGTGGACCTTATCTATACTTCCTAACTCCACATTCCTCAAAGTTTAGTACAGGCCCAGGGAGTTCCTGCATGACTGTAGTGTCACAAGACTGATAAGTTTAAGTTGCAAGTCATGTCTTTCTCAAAATGTAAGAAATATTGCAATGCCGCCTTTGTTTCTTGCTTCCGTGACTCGCTTCCTGCCTCATGTAGTTTCTGCCTTAAGATGTTTAAAAGTAGGAAAAACCCTTTGTTCGGGGCTCTGACTTTCTGGACATATAGTCCGGCTGGGCCAGTGATCACCTTAATAGACTCTCCTGAACTTTTTCGGTCTCTCCGTTCTTTGTCCTGAAACATATATATATATATATATATATATATATATATATATATATATATATATATATATATATATATATATATGATGGAATACTAATCCATAAACAAATGAATGAGTTAATGGCATTTGTAGCAAACTGGGTGGGACTGGAGGCTATTATTCCAAGTGAAGTAACTCAGGAATGGAAAATCAAACATTGTATGTTCTCACACGTAAGTGGGATATAAGCTATGAGGATGCAAAAGTATAAGAATGATACAGTGGATTTTGGCAACTCAGGGGGAAAGGGTGGGAAAAGGGTGAGAGATAAAAGGCTACAAATTGGGTTCAGTGTACACTGCTCAGGTGATAGGTGCACCAAAATGTCACAAATCAACACTAAAAATGTACTCATGTAACCAAATACCACTTGTTTCCCAAAAACGTATGGAAATAAAAAATAAGAAAAATAAAGAAAAAATGAGTTTTACCAAGGACCCACCCTAACTACCTAAATTTTCTCTCTCAAAACCGAAGTTCCCTAACCCAAATCCTAAAGGGAATATCAATACCAAATACCCGAGGGCATCTTGGGGGTGGCCGCAACCACTACTGAAAACCTGGGGTGCCTGAGTTACAGCCAATGAGGGTCCCCACACCAAATGCTGAGACCCCTGGGACACCAGGAGGAGTGGCCAGTAGTTAACCCAACATCAAGTTTGGGTCATCAAAGTGACTCTGGCATCCCAGAGTCAAAACAATGGGGAATCTCCCACAACCAAGTGTCCTGCCTTAAACAATTGCTCACAGTTAACGAAAAGTTAAAAGCAAACATAAGACTACAAACAAAACATACATTTTAGAACTGAAAATAATGTGACTATTGGAACAATAAAATGGAATCAGAGGAGAAAGAACTGGGGGTAGGGTTATCAAAAACATGTCTTGGCACACACAAATGATGGGGACCTTCTAACCGATCACCTAGCCAAAGGCTTTCATTTTATTCTCTAGCTCTCCTGATACTATGGTGGTGGGGACAAAGGGGACACTCACTCATCCACTGTAACCAAAATAGCACTGACTAATCTTCCAAGTGGAACCCAGGTGAAGATCTTTTCAGGATCTCTTAGCTTGGGTTGGCTAAGCTTCCATAGTAAAAAGGGCTAGCGTGGGGATCAGTAACCAATTGATCTTGTAGAGCAGCAGGTCTCACACAAGGCAGCAGTATTAAGGCCACTTGCCTGTCTGTTCAGTTCTGCTGCCTGCCAAGGAAAATGATGACTCTGGAAATAGCCTTTGGCTGGTGGTGTAACTCTTAAGTGTTAACAGCTCTGTTTTGCTGCCTTTCACTGTCTCTGTGCTCATTGTCCTACCAATTTTCATTTATTACCATCTCACCAACTGCCACCTCACTGACTGCCATTCCACTGACTTTTCATCCCACCAAATGCCATTTCACTGACTGTCACCCTGTTGATCACCAACTGTCAGCTGCCATTTCTTCAACCATATCTCATGCTGCCATCTTCTCTCTTCATTCCACTTTGGGTACCATGCTGATGCAGGGCAAATGAGCCCCAAATTGGGGCTTAACCCATTAGACTTCTTGGCTTTGCCCAGGAAAGAATTTAAGGGTGAGCCACTGGTAGGGTAGAAGAAAACAGCCTTATTGAAGTGGCAGTATTACAGCTCTGGCAATATTACAGCTTTATGACTGCTCCTGCAGAGCAGGGCTACCCCATAGGCAGTGTACTCAGAGTCCACCTACCTTTTCTTATTTGCATATTTCTCCGACACTGAGAAACCTGATTCTTATTATCTACAAATTATTTAAATTTTCAACCTTAGTATACTAATAAAATTGTTTCAGAATTATTAAGCCATACCCTGTAAGAAACACATTTATGAACTAGAGTACAGTCTCTTTGTATAGTAAAAATTTTAAACATGTCTAAATAATTTAGATTTATAGAAATTTACAAATTTAATTTTTAACCTCACACTCAGTTCCTCTATTATTGACGGCTTATATTACTATGTTTTATTTGCCACAACTGATAGACTAATAATGACAAATTATTTTTAACTAACATCCATAGTTTATGCAGGTTTTTTAAAGTTTATACCTAATGGCTATTCTTATATTGCAGGATATCATATTACATTGAGTGGTCATGACTTCTTAGGCTCCTCATGGCTGTGACAGTTTCCGAGACTTTCCTTGTTTTTGATGGCCTTGACAGTTTAGAGGAGTACTGCTCTAATTTTATAGAGTGTCCTTTTATTTGAATTTGTCTGACTTTTTCTCATAATTAGACTGGGGTTATGAGTTTAGGGATTGAAAACCATAGAGGTAAAGACTTTGTGGATAGTTAATTTTACGTGTCAACTTGAAGGGTGTTTTTGGATGAGATTAACATTTAAATTAGTGACTTTGGGTAACCAGATTGCCCTCCGTAATGTGCATTGGCTTCACCCAATCAGTTAAAGGCCTGAATTGAACAAAAAGACTAGATTTCTTTAGCAGGAAAGAATTTTCCAGCAGACTTCCTTCAGACTTCATCTGCACCATTTGCTCTCCAGAATCTGTGCCTGCCAACAAACACTGCAGATTTAGACTTGCCGGTCTGCATAATTATGTGAGCCAACTCATTATAATCTCTCTTATTGATGCTATTGGTTCTGTTTCTCTGGAGAACCAGAAGTAATAAAAATTTTGATACCAGAAGTATTTCTAAAGGAACATAATATTAAGAATGAGTTTTCTGAAATCTGGGTTTTGTGGAACTGGCTTTGTAATCTTAATAGATTTAAAGATACTAGTAACTCGGATGCTCTCTCTCACCACTCCTATTCAACATAGTGTTGGAAGTTCTGGCTAGGGCAATCAGGCAAGAGAAAGAAATCAAGGGTATCCAGTTAGGAAAAGAAGAAGTCAAATTGTCCCTGTTTGCAGATGACATGATTGTATATTTAGAAAACCCCATCGTCTCAGCCCAAAATCTCCTTAAGCTGATAAGCAACTTCAGCAAAGTCTCAGGATACAAAATTAATGTGCAAAAATCACAAGCATTCTTATACACCAGCAACAGACAAGCAGAGAGCCAAATCAGGAATGAACTTCCATTCACAATTGCTTCAAAGAGAATCAAATACCTAGGAATCCAGCTTACAAGGGATGTAAAGGACCTCTTCAAGGAGAACTACAAACCACTGCTCAGTGAAATCAAAGAGGACACAAACAAATGGAAGAACATACCATGCTCATGGATAGGAAGAATCAATATCGTGAAAATGGCCATACTCCCCAAGGTTATTTATAGATTCAATGCCATCCCCATCAAGCTACCAATGAGTTTCTTCACAGAATTGGAAAAAACTGCTTTAAAGTTCATATGGAACCAAAAAAGGGCCCGCATTGCCAAGACAATCCTAAGTCAAAAGGACAAAGCTGGAGGCGTCACGCTACCTGACTTCAAACTATACTACAAGGCTACAGTAACCAAAACAGCATGGTACTGGTACCAAAACAGAGATATAGACCAATGGAACAGAACAGAGTCCTCAGAAATAATACCGCACATCTACAGCCATCTGATCTTTGACAAACCTGAGAGAAACAAGAAATGGGGAAAGGATTCCCTATTTAATAAATGGTGCTGGGAAAATTGGCTAGCCATAAGTAGAAAGCTGAAACTGGATCCTTTCCTTACCCCTTATACGAAGATTAATTCAAGATGGATTAGAGACTTAAATGTTAGACCTAATACCATAAAAACCCTAGAAGAAAATCTAGGTAGTACCATTCAGGACATAGGCATGGGCAAGGACTTCATGTCTAAAACACCAAAAGCAACGGCAGCAAAAGCCATAATTGACAAATGGGATCTAATTAAACTAAAGAGCTTTTGCACAGCAAAAGAAACTACCATCAGAGTGAACAGGCAACCTACAGAATGGGAGAAAATTTTTGCAACCTACTCATCTGACAAAGGGCTAATTTCCAGAATCTACAAAGAACTCAAACAAATATACGAGAAAAAAACAAACAACCCCATCAAAAAGTGGGGAAAGGATATGAACAGACATTTCTCAAAAGAAGATATTCATACAGCCAACAGACACATGAAAAAATGCTCATCATCACTGGCCATCAGAGAAATGCAAATCAAAACCACAATGAGATACCATCTCACACCAGTTAGAATGGCAATCATTAAGAAGTCAGGAAACAACAGGTGTTGGAGAGGATGTGGAGAAATAGGAACACTTTTACACTGTTGGTGGGATTGTAAACTAGTTCAACCATTATGGAAAACAGTATGGCAATTCCTCAAGGATCTAGAACTAGATGTACCATATGACCCAGCCATCCCACTACTGGGTATATACCCAAAGGATTATAAATTAGTCTACTACAAAGACACATGTACACGTATGTTTATTGCGGCACTATTCACAATAGCAAAGACTTGGAATCAACCCAAATGTCCATCTGTGACAGACTGGATTAAGAAAATGTGGCACATATACACCATGGAATACTATGCAGCCATAAAAAAGGATGAGTTTGCGTCCTTTGTAGGGACATGGATGCAGCTGGAAACCATCATTCTTAGCAAACTATCACAAGAAGAGAAAACCAAACACCGCATGTTCTCACTCATAGGTGGGAACTGAACAATGAGATCACTTGGACTCGGGAAGGGGAACATCACACACTGGGGTCTATCATGGGGAGGGGGGAGGGGGGAGGAGGGAGGGATTGCATTGGGGAGTTATACATGATATAAATGATGAATTGATGGGTGCTGACGAGTTGATGGGTGCAGCACACCAACATGGCATAAGTATACATATGTAACAAACCTGCACGTTATGCACATGTACCCTAGAACTTAAAGTATAATAAAAAAAAAAAAAAAAAAAAAAAAAAAAAAAAAAAAAAAAAAAAAAAAGAAAACACCAACAGTGTATGGCATCATCTGGCAATATAGATAAACAAAATATTGCCATTAGATACTCCTAATGAAACATAATAATCAGGGATGTGAGTGGCTGTGTATATGATAATTTTAAACATTTTTATCAAACTAACAAGCACAATGAGATTGGCTTGTTGCTTCTAATGTCGATGAACACATGGGGGATAAAGCTCTATAATTCAAATTTCCAGCTCAACCTCAGCATATATCACCTTAAAGTTCACATTTCTTTCCTGAAAAAGATACTTATCTCGTGTAGCTGCAGAGCTAAAATTGCTGAAAACAAAATTCTAAATTTCATTCTACAAGTGGTTAAATTACAACGCAAACTGAATTTTCGGCCTCTCAAGGTGTCTTTTATTAAAGTTAGAGCACTGATTGGAAAGAAATGGGATCCTGAAATTTGGAATGAGAACCTGAAAGTTGCAGGGATGGTTATTGCCACCTCATCCCCATTCAACTTGTTATTGACCTGTGCTGAAGACAGATTGGTATTGGAGAATGATAGCGGCTTATGGAAAATTTAATCAAATGATGACTCCAATTGCAGCTACTTTACCAGATGAAATTTATTGCTAGATAAAATCAACACATATTCTGTTACCTAGTGTGAAGCTATTTGTATGGCAAATGTGTTTTTCTCTATCATGTTAATAAAGACCATTAGAAGCAGCTCGCTTTCAACTGAAAAGACCAACAATACACCATCACTGCCTTACCTCAGGGGTATAGCCACTCTCTAGGCACACGTGATAATTTAATTAACAGGGATCTTTGGCAGGGCGCGGTGGCTCAAGCCTGTAATCCCAGCACTTTGGGAGGCCGAGGCGGGTGGATCACGAGATCAGGAGATCAAGACCATCCTGGCTAACATGGTGAAACCCCGTCTCTACTAAAAATACAAAACAAAAAAAAAATTAGCCAGACGTGGTGGCGGGCGCCTGTAGTCCCAGCTAGTCGGAGGCTGAGGCGGGAGAATGGCGTGAACCCGGGAGGCGGAGCTTGCAGTGAGCTGAGATCCGGCCACTGCACTGCAGCCTGGGCGACACAGCGAGACTCCGTCTCAAAAAATAAATAAATAAATAAATAAAATAAAAACAGGGATCTTGATCACCTTTTACTTCCACTAGCTATTACATTGTTCCAATACATTGATAACATTATGCTGACTGGGTCTAGTAAGCAAGAAATAGTAACTACTCTCAATTGATGAGTAAGATATTTACATGCCAGGGAGTGGGAATAAATCTGACCAAAATGGAGGTACCTTCTACCACAGTGAAATTTCTAGGAGTCCAGGGTTGTAGGAAATATTAAGATAGTCCTGCTAAGATGAAGGCTAAATTGTTGCATCTGGCCACTCCTATAACTAAAAAGGAGGCACGATACCTAGTGGTCTTTTTGGACTTTTAGCAGCAACATATTCTTCATTTGGGCAGGCTACCCCAGCCCATTTACCTAGTGACTTGAGAAGCTGCCAGTTTTGTGTGGGGATCAGAACAAGAAAAGGCTTTGCAACAATTCCAGGCTGCCGTACAAGCTATTCCACTTCTTGGACTTCATGATCCAGCAGATCCAATAGTGCATGAAGTGTCAGTGGGATATGGAGTTGCTCTTTGGAGCCTTTGCCAACCCCCAATAGGTAAATTGTACTGCAGGCTTTTAGTATTTTGGAGCAAGGCCCTGCTCTCTTCTGAAGATAACTACTCTCCTTTTGAGAGACAGCTCTTGGCCTGCTATTGGGCTTTAGTAGAAACTGCACACTTGATCATGGATTATCAAGTTACCATGTGACCTGAGCCACGTATCATGAGCTTGGTGTTATCTGACCCACCAATCCATAAAGTTGAGCATGCCCAGGAATATTTTATCATCGAATAGAAGTGGTATATAGCTGATGAGGCCTAAGCAGAACTTGAATACATAAGTTACATGAATAAGTGGTCCAAATGCCCATAACCCTCACCCATGTTGCACTGTATTTTATATCTCAGTGTCATAATTTTCATTCATATTAACATATTATGCAGTGTTGGCCTAGAGATCTTAGTTCAAAAGGGAGAAATGCTTCTACTATGAAAAGCAACAATACTTATATTGAACTGGAAGCTAAGTGAGCAACAATAACTTTGGGCTCCACATGCTTCTGAATCAATAGGCAAAGAAGAAGAAAGTTACTCTGCTGGCTGAGGTTATTGATCCTGACTACCAAGGATAAATTGGACTGCTACTCCACAATAGAGGTAAGAAAGAGTATGTCGGGAATATAAGAGTTCCCTTACAGTGTCTCTTAGTATTACCATGCCTTGTGCCAAAAGTCAATAAAAAACTACAGTAATCCAACTCAGGTAAACTATGTATGGTCCAGACCATTCAGAAATGAAGATTTGAAGAAAAACAGCCAGTTGAGATTATTGCTGAAGTCAAAAAGATACTGAATGAGGAGTGGGAAAATTTAGTTGTAAATACCAGCTATGATCGTATGACCAGTCACAGAAATGAAGACTGCAGTTGTTATGAGTGTTTACTCTTTGTTTGTTTTTAATGTGTGTGTGTATCAGACATCTATTTTTTTTCTTTTTTTTAAATTTTAAGTTCAAGTGTACATGTGCAGAGTGTGTAGGTTTGTTACATAGGTAAATGTGTGTCATGGGGGGTTGTTGTACAGACTATTTTATCACTCACTTATTAAGCCTAGTATCCACTAGTTAATTTTCCTGATCCTCTCCCTCCTCCCACCCTCTGCACTCCAAAAGGCCCCATGTGTGCTGCTCCCTTCTGTGTGTCCATGTGTTCTCATTGTTCAGCTCCCACTTATAAGTGAGAACATGTGGTCTTTGGTTTTCTGTTCTTGTGATAGTTTGCTAAGAATAATGGCCTCCAGCGTCATTCATGTTCATGCAAAGGACATGATCTTGTTCTTCTTTATGGCAGCATAGTATTCCATGGTGTAAACATACCACATTTTCTTTATATGTTTTATTGATGAGCATTTAGGTTGATTCCATGCCTTTGCTACTCTGAACAGTGCTGCAATGAACATACACATGCACATGTATATATGATAGAACAATTTATGTTCCTTTGGGTATATACCCAGTAATGGGATTGCTGCATTGAATAGTATTCTGTCTTCAGGTCTTTGAGGATTTGCCACACTGTCTTCCACAGTGGTTGAACTAATTTACACTTCCACCAAATTTTAAAAGCATTTTGTTTTCTCTGCAACCTCACCAGCACCTATTATTTTTTGACTTGTTTTTTTTCCCAAGACAGAGTCTCCCTCTGTCACCAGGCTAGAGTGCAGTGACACGATCTTGGCTCACTGCAACTTCTGACTCCCTGGTTCAAGCGATTCTCCTGCCTCAGCCTCCCGAGTAGCTGGGATTACAGGCACGTGCCACCAAGCCCAGCTAATTTTTGTATTTTTAGTAGAGATGGGGTTTCACCATGTTGTCTGGGAGGGTCTCAATCTCCTGACTTTGTGATCTGCGTACCTCGGCCTCCCAAAGTGGTGGGATTACAGGCGTGAGCCACTGCACCCAGCCTATTTTTTGACTTTTTAATAATAGCCATTCTGAACGGCGTGAGATGGTATCTCACTGTGGTTTTGATTTGCTTTTCTCTAATTATTAGTGATGTTGAACTTTTTTTTATATGCTTTTTGGCCACATATATGTCTTCTTTTGAGAAGTGTCTGTTCTTGTCCTTTGCCTACTTTTTAATGGGGTTGTTTTCCTTTGTAAATGTGTTTGAGTTCCTTATAGATGCTAGATACTAGAATTTTGTCAGATGTATATTTTGTAAAATTTTTCTCCCATTCTGTAGATTGTCTGTTTACTCGATTGATACTTTTTTTTTTTTTTGATGTGAAGAAGCTCTTTAGCTTAATTAGATTACATTTCTCAATTTTTGCTTTTGTTCCAATTGCTTTTGGTATCTTGGTCATGAAATCTTTGCCCATGCCTATGTCCTGAATGGTATTGCCTAGGTTTTCTTCTAGAGTTTTAACAGTTTGTGGTTTTACAGTTAAGTCTTTAACCGATATTGACTTGATTGTTGTATATGGTAGAAAGAAGGGGTCCAGTTTGTTTTTTCTGCATATGGCTAGTCAGTTATTCCAGTACCATTTATTAAATAGGGAATCTTCTTCCCATTGCTTGTTTTTGTGAGGTTTGTAGATCAGATGATACAATGTACCAGAATCCCTGGGACATAGCTAAGGCAGTGTTAAGAGGAAAATTTATAGCACTGAATGCCCACATCAAAAAGCTCAAAAGATCTCAAGTTGGCAACCTAACATCACAACTAAAAGAAGTGGAGAACCAAGAGCAAACAATCCCCAAACCTAGCAGAAGAGGAGAAATTACCAAAATCAGAGCAGAGCAGGAGAGAAAGATGAGAAAAACCATTCCAAAGATCAATGAGTTCAGGAGCTGTTTTTTGAAAAAATTAATAGAATAATCCAATAGCTAGACTAATAAAGAAGAGAAGAGAAACAATTCAAATAAACAAAATCAGAAATCATAAGGGAGATATCACCACTGACCCACAGAAACACGAAAAAACCATCAGCAAATATAAATACCTCTATGCACACAAACTAGAAAATCTAGAAGAAATGGACAAATTCCCGGACACATACATCCTCCCAAGACTGAGCCAGTAAGAAATTAAATCCCTGAACAGACCAATAATGATTTCTGAAATTGAGGCAGTAATAAATAGCCTACCAAACCAAAATAGCTTAGGCCAGATGGATTCAGAGCTGAATACTACCAGTTGTACAAAGAAGAGCTGGTACCATTCCTACTGAAACTATTCCAAAAAAAAAGGTGGGGGGAAAGGATGGACTCCTTGCTAGTTCATTCTATGAAGCCAGCATCATCCTGATACTAAAACCTTCCAGAGACACAACAAAAAAAGAAATATCCTTGATATTTCAGGCCGATATCCTTGAAGAACATCAATGCAAAAGTCCTCAACAAAATATTGGCAAACCAAATCCAGCAGCATATCAAGAAGCTGATCCACCACTATCAAGTAGGCTTCATCCCCAGGATGCAAGGTTGGTTCAACATATGCAAATCAATAAATGTGATTTGTCACATAAACAGAGCTAAAGACAAAAGCCACATGATTATCTCAATAGATACAGAAAAGACTATTGATAAAACTTAACATTACTTCATGTTAAATACTCTCAATAAATTAGATATTAAAGGAACATACCTCAAAATATTAAGAGCCATCTGTGACAAACTCACAGTCATTATTATACTGAATGGGCAAAGGCTTGAAGCATTCCCCTTGAAAACCAGCACAGAATAAGGATGGCCTCTCTCACCTCTCCTATTCAACATGGTATGGGAAGTTCTGGCCAGGGCAATCAGGCAAAAGAGAGAAATAAAGGGCATCCAAATAAAAAGAGAGGAAGTCAAACTATCCCTGTTTGCAGATGACATGATCCTATATTTTGAAAACTCCATCGTCTCAGCCCAAAGGCTTCCTAAGCTGATAAGTAACTGCAACAAAGGCTCAGGATACAAAAATCAATGTGCAAAAGTCACTAGCATTCCTATCAGCCAGCAACAGTCAAGCCGATAGCCAAATCAGAAAAGCAACCCCATTTACAATTGCCACAAAAAGAATAAAATCCTAGGAATACATGTAACAGGGGAAGTGACGAATCTCTACAAGAACTACAAATTACTGCTTAACAAAATCAGAGAGGACACAAGCAAATGGAAAAACTTTCCATGCTCATGGATAGGAAGAATCAATATTGTGAAAATGACCATACTGCCCAAAGCAATTTGTACATTCAATGCTATTCCCATTAAACTACCATTGACATTCTTTACAGAACTAGAGGAAGAAGAAAAAAAATTCATGTATTTATAGTCAATTGTTTATTTTTGACAAAGGTGGTATTTGGTATTTCTCATTTTTCTTTATTAGTCTTGGTAGTGGTTTTTTGATTTTGTTTATATTTTCAAAAACCAACTTTTCACTTTTTTATCCTTTGTATTTTTTAAATTTAACTTTTATTTTAAGTTCAGGGATGCATGTGCAGATTTGTTACATAGGTCAACTTGTGTTACAGGGTTTTTTATACAGATTATTTCATTGCCCAGGAATTATGCCTAGTACCCATTAGTTACTTTTTCTGATCCTCTTCATCCTTTCACCTTCTATTCTCTTATAGGCGTTCTTTCTATGTGTTCATGTGTTCACATCATTTAGCTCCTACTTATAAGTGAGAACATGTGGCATTTGGTTTTCTGTTTCTGTGTTACTTTCCTAAGGATAATGGCCTGTAGCTCCATTCATGTTCCTGCAAAGGATGTGATCTTGTCCTTTTTGTGGCTGCATAGTATTCCATGGTGTAAATGGGAATCAGAAGGCTGAGTGGGCACCAGAAGGCCCACCAGTGCATAAATGCCCACATTTTCTTTATCCGTTTTATCATTGATGAGTATTTACGTTGATTGTTTGTGAGTATTTAGGTTGATCTTTGCTATTGTGAATAGTGCTACAATGAACATACATATGCATGTGTCTATATCATAGAACAATTTGTATTTCTTTGGGTATATACCCTATAATGAGATTGCTGGGTTGAATAATATTTATGTCTTCAGGTCTTTGAGGATTTGCCACACTGTCTTCTACAGTGGTTGACCTAATTTACATTTCCACCAAATTTTAAAAGCATTTCTTTTTCTCTACAAAATTATTTTTTATCTATGTGCTTTCACCGCTCAAATCTCTCCTGCACTTGAAAACACTACTTGCTTCAGATGTCTGCAGTACTGCAGCTCATAAACCTGTTTCATGTGTTAAAGCAATACCTATTTTTTAAGGCATAAGACAAGAATTATGAGGGATCGTTTCCCTGGAGCCTAAATAGAGTTTTTTCAATAAAATAAAAGCTTAAGGCTACAGGTCATGCTGTGTTAGTGACAACTGCCAGATTTCACATACTAGAGATTTTCATATGTTCTTTAATATATTTGTGTGTGTGTGTGTGTGTGTGTGAGAGAGAGAGAGAGAGAGAGAGAGAGAGAGAGAGAGAGAGAGAGAGAGAGAGAGGGTACCTCTAAACTACAGGGTCTAGCAGGGTCTAGAGAAGGAGCTTTTCATTTCCAAGTCAAACTGCTCCCACTTTTGGAGGTGTCTAGTTTTCAGTGGTTTCAAATGTGTGTTCTCAGGGGCTCTTTGTTGTTAATAAGTCAGTTTTAAATGGTAGCTTTTTTGGAAAACGCTTCAGTTCTAAATTCCTCAGTTATGCCAAGTCATTTACCAATCTTCATCTGTTTTCAATCTTCAAAAACATTTATTTGAAATATCTTAATCTCAGTTGTCATTTTCCATCCTTTTTGTCCTTGTGGAATCACATATTTTTATTTCTATATGCTCATTTTAGTAAAGTATGAGGAGAGAAATTAGAGCAAACCCATATATTTGATTCACACATTTAAATTAATCTTATCTGTTTTCCGTTGGAATTTTTATTAATATTGATTAGTAAAATGATTTCACTACTTTAATTTTTGTTATATCATACACTTGTACACATTAGTTTTAATATATTTTTTGTCTACTGTTATATCCATTTCTTCCTGGACTCAAAGTACCTAATATATTAGGCCATTTGTTGTTGACTAAAGTTCATGAGACTCTGTTTATTTTTTTCTATATATATATTTTTCTATATAATTTTAAAATTGAGTAATTTCTATTACACTGTCTTCAAGTTTGCTGATGTTCCTTTATTGTCACTATTCTACTATTAAATCCATCACATGATCTTTTATTAAATTCAGATACTATATTTTCAGTTACTAAATTTCTGTCATTATTTTCTACATTATTTTTCTTCTACTGGGCTTTCCTGTTTTTTTCTTCATTGTGAGCCAATTTCCATTCATCTCATTGCGCATTATAATGATAGAAGCACTTCCTAAAACTTATTGAGAATTTCAGAAGAGCCATTGTTTATGTTAATTACACATATAAAAATTTCCCATATTGGAAGTTAAAAATTAGTCTTTAAATGTAAGAATGCCTGTGATGATGTTAGAGCAATGGTGTCATCGCATATTGTAAAACCTCTGGGAAACTTCAACGTACACCTGTGAGACAATATTGTGTGAAAAATATTTTGACTTTGTAGATTCACTAGAAGAATCTCAGCTTGTACTTTGAAAACTACTGTTATAATGGTTACTTATTTGAAATTTTTTACTGTTAATTCTAACATCCAGGTTGACCTCTGTTTGATTGCATTTTCCCTTAGGAATGGGTGACATTTTCTGAATTCCTTATATGTCAAGTAATTTTGGTTTGTATTTAAAACATGAACAATGTTATGTCATGGAGACTTTGGATTCTGTTATATCCAAAATTGTGTTGACAATTTTGTTTTGATAGGCAAATGAACGCCCAAAATTCAAAAATTTGGTTGCTCAGTAGTGTTCCATATGTCACATAGGCTTTTTTCATTCTTTTCATTCAATTTTCTTTCTCTTTCAAGTCTGACTGAGTCATTCAAAATGGCTTTATTCTTTTTTACTTAATGTAGTCTACTATAGGTCTAGATTATATTTTTTATTTTATTCACTGACTTCAATTTGAAGATTTCTGTTTGGTTCTTTTTTATAATATCTATCTCATTGAATTTCTCTTTTAGATAACAAATTGTTTTCCTGATTTTTTTTGTATTTCTTATCTGCATTCTCTTGTTTTACTAAGAATATTCTTATTAAAGAATATGATTGAATAATATTGCTTTTAGACATTTCATAGATTTGTTTTTTGTTATTATAGTAAACCTATTGTGTAATATAACACCAGAACATGTTATTGCTGTCTAACTATAACTTTGTACCCATTGACTCAACTTCTCTTAGTTTATCCCTTCACTCCTCCTCCCATCACCAGCCTTCATATAACCACTATTTAACCCTTAACTTCTATGAGATCCTTTTTTTACATTCCACACATGAGATTTATGCAGTATTTATTTTTTAGGCCTGGGTTATTTTACTTAGGATAATGTCCATGTTGTTACAAATAAGAGGATTTCATCCTTTTATGGCTGAGTAGTATTCCATCATGTACATATACATATTTTCTTTATTCCTTTTTATTTATTTTTATTTTATTTTTCCATAATTTACTGGGGTAAAGGTGGCATTTGGTTACATGAATAAGTTCTTTAGTGGTAATTTGTGAGATTTAGTGCATCCATCACCCAAGCAGTATACATTGCACTATATTTGTAGTCTTTTATCCCTTGCCCCCTCCCAATATGGCAAAAATGGCATACAAGGGACATACCTCAACATAATAAAAGCCATCTTTGACAAACCCACAGCCAACATAATACTGCATGGGAAAATGTTGAAAGCTGTTCCTGTGAGAACAGGAACAAGACAAGGATGACAACTTTCACCACTCCTCTTCAACATAGTACTGGAAGTCCTAGCCAGAGCAGTCAGTCAAGGGGAAGAAATAAAGGACATCCAAATTGGTAAAGAGGAAGTCAAACTCACTGTTTGCTGACAATATGATTGTTTACCTTGAAAACCCTAAGGACTCCTCCAGAAAGTTCTAGAACTGATAAAATAATTTGGCAAAGTTTCTGGACACAAGATTAATGTACACAAATCAGTAGCTCTTCTATACTCGAACAGCAACCCAGCAGAGAATTAAATCAAGAACTCAACCCCTTTTACAATAGCTGCAAAAAAAATGATACTTAGGAATATACATAACAAAGGAGTTGAAAGACTTCCACAAGGAAAACTACAAAACACTGCTGAAAGAAATCATAGATGACATGAACAAATGGAAACACATTGCATGCTTATGGATGCTTAGAATCAATATTGTGAAAATTATCATGCTACCAAAAGCAATCTACAAATTCAGTGCAATCCCCATCAAAATACCACCATAATTCTTCACAGAGTTAGAAAAAACAATTCTAAAATTCATATGGAACCAAAACAGAGCCCACATAGCCAAAGCAGGACTAAGCGAAGAGAACAAATCTGGAGGCATCACATTACCTGATTTCAAACTATACTATAAGGCCATTGTCACCAAAACAGCGTAGTACTGATATAAAAATAGGCACTTCGACCAATGAAACAGAATAGAGAACCCAGAAGTAAACCCAAATACTTACAGCCAACTGGTCTTTGACCAAGCAAACAAAAACATAAAGTGGGGAAAGGACACCCTTTTCAACAAATTGTGCTGGGATAATTGGCTAGCCACATGTAGGAGAATGAAACTAAATCTTTCTTCCTTTCTTCCTCTCATTTCTTTACCTAATTTAATAAAAATATTGAAGGTTCTGAATTTGTCTCAGACTACAACTTTGATAGCCTACTGAGAGAGGAGAAAGTAAGAAACCATTCATGCAGGCAGTTAGGACAGGTCCTTGGTAAAACTGCTTCAAACAAAGAACACCCTGAAAAATCAAGCTATATGTCTCAGATAAGAAAGAGCCTGTGGTCTTGGATGTAAATGCTTACTCTGTGAACTGAGATAAACAAATTCCACTCACTTTTAGGACACATTTCTCTCTCAGCATGCTTTAGTCTCTTACTTTTCACCTATTTGTCTCTTGCTTTTCACCTCTATTACATATGCTTACCTTTCTGTAATTGACTGCAGGCTAATTCTTCATTTACATAGGGTGAATTATCACTTTAACCCCTAATTGGTCCCAGGCCAAGGTCCTGAACCAAGCCTTCACCTCTGCCTCCAGTTGATTCTTTACGTTATCATACTTCTTTATAAGTGGTGCTTTCTTCAAAAGAGCCTGCAGACCAGTCAGCACATTCCTCTCCTTCCCAGCCCATAAAAACCCCAGACTCAGCATTATAATTGACAACCCTCTTTGGGGCCCCCTCTCCACTACAGAGTGTTTTCTTCTTTTGCTTATTAAACTTTTGCTCCAACCTCACCCTTGTGTCCGTGCTCCTTAATTTTCTTGGTTGTGAGACAAAAGAACTCTGGGTGTTGTCTCAAACAGAGGCTGCTACATTGTGGCACATTGGCGAGACTATAACACTACTAACTTCATGTCAGAAATACTCATGAGATTTTTTGTTTGTTTGTTTTTAGAAATTAGGGACTAGAAAGCAAAACCTCAAGCCTACTAAATAAAACCTCTTGTGAAGGAAGCTCCAGCATCTTTTGCAATGAAAGCAAAACCAATAAGCTAACATGCAGAAACTTCACCTGAGATTATTTTGTGTAGCTAGGATGAAGAGATACTGTCAGCTATGTTGCATCCTGATTTTATTTGCATTTTATTTTACTTTAGAGTTCCTAGCCCCAGGAATGGTTTATGAGTTATTTTTTCTTTCATTTTAATGTCAGTGAAATGTTTCTTTCCTTTTCTACTTAAACTTTATTGATTTTTTATCTTTGTCAAAGAGTATAGCCTGTACAATTTCTACTTTCTTGTGCTATGTTGAATATTTTTTGTCCTTAAGAAATGATTGAGTTGCTGCTGGGCGTGGTGTCTCATGCCTGTAATCCCAGCACTTTGGCAGACTAAGGCAGGTGGATCACCTGAAGTCAGGAGTTCAAGAGCAGCCTGACCAACATGGAGAAACCCTGTCTCCACTAAAAATGCAAAATTAGCAGGGCATGGTGGTGCATGCCTGTAATCCCAGCTAGTTGGGAGGCTGAGGCAGGAGAATCGCTTGAACCCCAGAGGCAGACGTTACAGTGAGCCAAGATCACACCATTGCACTCCAGCCTAGACAACAAGAGCAACACTCTGTCTCAAAAAAAAAAAGAAAAAAATAAAAAGAAAAAAAAAAACGGAAAAAAAAAAAAGATAAGTTGCTGACTGTGTGCAGTGGTTCATGCGTGTAATCCCAGCACTTTGGGATGTGGGTGGCTCACCTGAGCCCTGGAGTTTGAGACCAGCCTGGCCAAAATGGTGAAACTGATCTCTACTAAAAGTACAAAAAATTAGCCAGGCATGGTGGTGGGTTCCTGTAATCCTAGCTAATTGGGAGGCTGAGGAAAGAGTATCACTTGAACCTAGGGGGTGAAGGTTTCAGTGAGCTGAGATCACACCATTGCATTCCAGCCTGGGCAACAGGAGCAAAACTCTATCTCAAAAAAAAAAAAAAAAAGAAATGATAAGTTGCATAAATCTTCAATGGACACTAAAAAAAAGCAGTATTCTCTATTTCTAGAATAGGAAATCCAATTTATATAACTATTAATCAAACTTTCAAACTATATAATAAAATTTTTCTGTCTTTTTTTTTTTGGCTATTTTGATCATTCTAAGAATGAGTAGATTAATAACCTCAATTATGCTCTTTTCAGATTTCCCTTCCTCTCTAACAGTTTTCCCCCATATACATTTTTTTGCTTTGTTATTCTGAAAAGAAAGCGTGATAACCATTATACCTTCATATTAGATTGCACTTTGGATAAAAACAAACTAAGCCTTTTTAATATAATACTTTAAACTTGAATTCTACTTGTCTGAAGTTAATTTTGCTATTCTAACTTTGTTTTTGTTTGGGTTGCCCACTAAATATTCTTGCATTGTTCAGTGATTAATCTTCTTGTATAATTTGTTTTAATTGTGTATTTTATAAGCATTTTGGAGTTGAACTCTGATTTTTAACCTAACCTAAAAGTATTTTTTTATTTCAATAGCTAGGTGAAAACTCTTTGTATTTATTGTCATGCATGAGATGTAGTAATTCTGTGTACATTTATTGTGAGTTCTTTTTAGTGGCATGCTCTTCCCCTTTATATTCTGTCAATCAAGGAAAATGACTGAGGCAAGTAGCAATTGTTTTAAGAGATTAATTTGCCAAAGTTAAGGATGCACTCCTGAAAGACAAATCTATGCCTTTCTACTAAGATGATTTTGATGGCTTCAATATTTAAAGAGGAAAGGGTGAGATATTGAGAAACACACAATTTTCATGTTAGAGAGGGGTAAGGGAAAATATTCTTGCCTTTGTCTGGATCAGCAAATCTGCATTTTTACATAAGATAAAGTATACAATAGGGCAGAGGAAATAATCAGATATGCATTTTTCCCAAGTGGATAGAGGATGACTTTGAATTCTGTCCTATTTCCCCACACCTGTGAGGATAAGCTATAAGTTTACATTGCCATGGTAAATGTTAACAGCATCGTTTTGGGGTAAAGATCTTGGAGCCCACCAGAAATTTCCTTGTGGAAAAAATGTGAGGGAGGTACATAGCTTTTCATCTTTGTAGCCATCTTATTTAGGAACCAAAATGGGAGGCAGGTTTGCATGACCCAGTTCCCAGCTTGACTTTTCCCATTGGCTCAATGAGTTTGGGGTCACAAGATTTATTTTCGTTTAGCAGTTCCTTTTTTATTTGTTTTTTTCTTGCTTTATTATCTAAGTTTATTTGTCTCCTCTCCCATATTTTGAAAAGTGTACATTTTTATGAGGAAAAAATCTTCCAGAGATTTTCAATTAAAGTTATAAAAAACATTCTTTATGTTATGTTCTCTATTTAGGAAAGCCAAGAAGAAAATAGTGCCTTCTGAGTCTTCCTCTCTAAATATAATTCACTTTATATTCAAATTCAGTCTTTTAATTCATTTTGAATTTTTGAAAATACAGATCTATGATTATATGGTTTCAATGATCATTCTCAAATTTCCTTATAAGTGACTTCCCTATTTATGTGTTCCTAATTTCAATTAATTTGCTTGGAATACATGTGCAAGCAATTTTCAAGTAAGAACAAATAAATTATCTGTTTTCTAAGTTCCAGACTATTAGAGAAAGTCTTTCTATTTCCTATTACCTATGTACATTCAAAGTAATGTGGGAATAAAATTACTGGTTTTCAATTTCTTTCCCTCAAAACTGAATATTTTGCTTCATTATCCTTTCATTATCCTTTAAAGCTTCATGTAAAAGAGTAGAATTTTAAGAACAGACAATTTTTTTAGGTAGCTATTTTCTCTCTGGTTATTTCTATAGTTTTGTCTTTATCCTGTTATTTCAAAATTTTTGCCAAGATTTTTCTACATGTGGGTTTTTTTTCTGATTTATCTTGAAACATGGTAAGTTTTTTTTTCATCTAAATACTGAGGCTTTAAATTCACCTAATGTTCCCTCAATTATATATTTGATTATTGTTTTTGCTCAAATTATTCAGTATTTTTCTAAAATAGTGATTAGATTGCAGTTTAATTCATTGTCTTTCATATCTAATGTTCTCTGTCATCTTGTTTCATATCTTTATTCTCCTTATTCTCTTAATGTTTATTGAGAGAATGTCTCAACTTTGTCTATTCTTCTATTGCAGTACCTTTTACTGACTCTAGGTTAGATTTTTAAAATTTTGTCAAATGCATTTTTAGTTTTCCTGTAATTCCTGCTTTGTAATCTAGTTCTCTGTCTTGGAATCTAGTTCATTCATCTCTGCTTTTATTCAATGTTATCGTGGTTTTTATCTGTTCATTTATTCTGTATAACTTCTGGATCTTGCTTCATATGAAAAAAAATACATTGATATCTTTTTTTCTTTTTAATCTTCAGGGTCATCTTACCTTAACTTTCTCCTGGAGGGTTTTTAAAATTTGTTTGTTTTGTTTTTTCTTGTCCCTGTGTTTATCAACAGAAAGACTGATTAGAATGTACCTTATTTAAATTTGTCTACTTGGTGTTGGTTAAATCCCCTTCTAAGATGCACAGCTGAACAACAGAATGAAATGCATATATCTGGGTATAGTTCTAAGATTAATATCAAGAATTCATCTATTACAATTCTCCTAAACTTAAAGGATATATCCTACTCAACATTCCTGATTTTCTGGCATTCAGAACAGAGGGAGAACGTAAAATATTTCAGTTCCCAGTATGCACTGCTACCATAACTTTTTTTCTTTTTCAGCCCCACTACCATACTTTGTTACACGTTCACAAAGCAATCTATTGTTATTTTCTGAGAAACACGATTTTTGACTTGATACAGGGATGTATCTATATGGATGCAGGGAATAGAAAAAAATGCCCTCTGGCTGCCACAGTATGTGGCATTTATGCAATATAGTGACAGTTTCCTGGTTTTCTGGTGGGTACCAAGTTTCTACTTCTGAATCAGAGTTAGATAATGTGGAAAAACAATGAATCTTTCTACTTACTCATATTTAGAAAAAGCTCCCCTGTATAATGCTGGTACATTATCAATTTTGCTTTTCAATCTACTTCAATTTATATTTAGCTATATACAAGTTCTTTCCAGATACTAGTAATCCATTCTAGATTTTAGATCTAGTGTACACTAAATACTTCCTGAAATTATCCACTTTATTCTAACTCCACCCCATTCTGAAGTATCATCTCTTCCCTAGATTTCCATAGTAGCCTCCTGACTGGTACACCTCCATCCATTCTGGTCTGCTAGCTATTCAATCTCCAATCGCCATATAAAGCTGGAAGACATTTGATTTTAAAAAGAAGTCTGATCTGCCACTGCCCAACTTTACCTGTCTTAAAATACTTCTGACTGCTCTTTAGACAAAAACAAAATTCTTAACGTGTCCTATAAATCCTTGCAAGGTCTGGTCGTATTATCTTTTCGTTCTCATCTCATAGTACACTCTCATTTACTTTCTGTGATTTAGCCACAAGGTGTGTCTTTCAGATCCTTTAATGTGTGATGCTCCCATCCTCCACAGGATCTATACATATTTCATTGCTTTTGTCTGAAATGCTCATTTACTTAATTTGTCCAGTTCATTCATTGAGAACCTATTGTGATTATGAAAACAGAAAAGTTAAGGCCTTGTCCCAGTATTGTTGGGGAGATAGAAATGTCAAAAAATAATTAAAATTTAATATGATAAATATACAGCATAAAACATCTACAGATATAACTCAGGGAAGAAAGGATCATAAATTCCATCTGAAAAGAGCGTTCTGGGAAGGCTTTAAGGACATGCAAATTTCACTTATAGTTTGGAGGTGTAAGTCATTAATACGCTGACTCTGCTGCAGATATAAATATAAACTCTGGGAAATATACACAAAATATCCACTTAAGAGCTCTGGAGAATGAATAAAAAGCAGGCAAATTGAAGAGAGGAGTCAAAATTTGGATGAAGTGACAGACTTCAGTGAGTCTCCTATTTTTGTAGTTTTTGCATAAGCTGGTTTTAGTCACGGCACAGCTGAAACTCTGATAGAAAGCCTGAAAATTTTGCTGCCAAATTAAGCAGGGAATCAGTCTTGAAGAAATCATGACAATCAGGGAGTTAAGGGGAAAACCTGAAAGAAAAAAACACAGAGAAATACACACACACACACACACACACACACACACACACACACACACACACACACACCAGGCAGATTTTAAATAACTTTCAACCAAAGAATTAAAGAAGTGAGCAGAGAATGGAGCTGTTGTCTACTGCAGGCAAAACAAAGTTTACAGTTGGAATGTAATCAAGTTAATTGCCTGCCAAAACAAAATCATCAACACTCTTCATATGGATATGACAGAATCCAAAGTCTCCACAACATAACATTGTTCATGTCTTAAATACAAACCAAAATTACTTGACATATGAGGGATCAGGAAAACATCACCCATTCCTAAGGGAAAATGCAATCAAACAGAGGCCAACCCAGATGTTAGAATCAACAGTCAAAAACTTCAAAGTAAGTAATCATTATAGCAGTAATTTTCAAAGTATAAACTGGGATCCTTTTAGTGAATTTACAAATTCAAAATATTTTTCATAAAAATATTGTCTCACAAGAGTACACTGAAATTTCCCAGAGGTTCTACAATGTGTAATGACACCATTGCTCTAATATCATAATAAATATTCTTACATTTAAAAATCAGTTTTAACTTGCAATATGATAAATTTTGATATGTGTAATTTATATAAGCAAAGGTGTTTCTAAAATTTTCAATAATTTTTAAGAAGTGTTTCTATTATTATAATGCTCAATGAGGTAAATGGAAATTTGCTCACAATGAGTAAAAAAAACAAGAAAGCTCAGCAGAAAAATAAATAATATAAAAATTAACTATAGAAATTTTATAACTGAAAAGTATAATATTTGAATTTAATGAAAGATAACCTGATAAAGAGTAAGGAAAATTTCACCCATTTTGGGGGGAAAATACAATCAAGCAGAAGTCAAGCAGAATGAAGCAGAATGGAGATCACGAAGCAAAAAGTTGGTAAAATTGAAGATAATTCAATAGAAATTACCCAATCACAAAAATATATAGGAAAAGTTATAGAGAAAAAAATAAACAGAGTCTCATGGACTTTAGGTAATATCAAATGTCTAACATATGAGGTAATTTGAGTCCAGGAAGGAAAGGAGAGGGGGAAGGCATTCAAAATTCTCCGGGAAATTATTTTTCAATCTAAAAATCTATAGTCAGCCAAACTAAGACAAAAAGTATAATAAAGGAGTATTCAATTATGCATTGAAACAACATTTACCTCCCATGCACCATTTCTTAGAAAGCTTGTGGAGGGTGTGCTCATGGAAAATGACAAAATAAACTAAGGCAAAAGAAAATGTAAAATGGAGGGTATAAGGAGAAAGATAAAGAAATCTCTATAATTAAAATTGTTCAGTAAGCCTAGAGAGCAAATAGTCCAGATTGGAGTAGGAAAATGGAGGGATCTAGATGCAAGTACCCTCAGAAAACAAATACCAAAGCACATTTTAAAAAGCAGAAATTCATAATCTGATAGTGTTGATTCCGAAAAAAACTATACTGGGATGCTCTTGGAAGATGAGTGAAAAATAACAATAGATGCAAGGGAAACTAAGCACGTGGAAAAAGGAGGCCACTTTCAATCCCAGGAAAATAATGAGCCAAATATAAACAACAAGAAGAAAAAGTTGCATGCAAAGAAATATAATCATTGTACACTCCTCAGTTCAGCTGTGAATAGCATTTACATGACTATTAAGCCAATAAATAATTGTGTGATAACTGTATTTGGAAGATGGAGGAAGGTGAACTCATAGCAGGGTCGTGTCAGTTAACAAGACATCATCGATAAGGTCTAACGTGTGTTAAGTATAAGCACATTTTTTAAAATATGGAGTTACATGCCAGAAAAAATACCTTCAACTGTTGAAGGAGATTATCTCTGAGGACTTAGGGAGGGATAAGAAAGGGACAGCTATTTTTTTGTAAGAAATGTACTAATTTTTATAGTTTTGTTTGATAGTTAACTATTACTCTAATAAAAGTAAAAATTAAATTTAAAAGCTTGAATAGGAAAAAAAATTCCTGAAACAGAACTTGAAATCTATAGTTTAAATGAACAAACCACATCTAGGGAAAAACTAATAAAATACAATCCATATAAAGACATACCTTGATGAACTTACAAAATTTTAAGTGTAAAGATGGAATTTTTAATGGATATAATGTAGGTCATTTTAGCGATGGATACCTTAAAAACCTTGAGTTGACCACCATGCATGTAACAAAATTGCACTTGTGCTCCACAAATGTATATAAATAAAAAATAAAGACATAAAAAATGACAATTAGAAAAGACCAATAGCTATGAAGTGGAGAAGAGGAGGAAATATGGTAATCAGGAACAGGCCAAAAAGGTGGTTGCCAAAACTGAGCCCAAATGCAGCTTTCAATTCCTAAGGAGACAAAGCAAAAGTTAAATATACTGTGTTATGTAGTTCTTATGATCTGATAAAAATACATAAATTGAGCCAAAAAAACAGACTTCTTTGTAATGTAAAACTCAAATGAATAAATCTTGTTAATTTTTATAAACAGAACATCTGTACCCCACAAGACACAGTGAATAAAACATGGAATTTGGTGTTAGCACAACCAGGCTAAAATTCTAGCAATATCGTATACTTTGGGCCATTTTAAGCCTGAGTTTCTTGTTTGTAATAATCAGGATAATAGTATCTCTCTTATAGGATATTTTCTGAGCATTATGTAAGATAATATAGGTAAACTCTTACCACAGTGTCTTCCCCATATTAATTATTCAGTGAATGTTGGAGTTTATGTGTATGGGGGCCTTTTAAATGGAGGCTTTACTAAACACACAAATTTTTTTTCATATGGTCATTTGTCATATCAATTCTCAGTAAAAGTCAAGGATATGATAGTAACATATATTTCTGTGAGGAAATTTCAAAGAAAGCTGAAGCTCACTGTCACATAGCCTAAATGTAGTAGAGTCTGGAGTAAAACTCAAGTGTCCTGATTTCCAGTTCATGCTTCTTTCACCATGCCTTATCTTGCTGCTTGAAAATATCAGAACTTAACTAGATGTTGGCAATTACATTGCCTGCAATGGTTTTCTCTAGCCCATCCATTAGGTTTGGCTGATTCCTAATTGTGCAGCAAGCAAAGGGGATGTTATAATTGTTTATTATTGTAACAGTATTGAGATCTGAGTAGGGAAGAAATTTTTACTTGCTTTACACAGCCATTTTATTAGCTGTTTTCCTCTCTGCAGGCCTGTGTCTGCCACATGTTACACTGTTTTCTTTTCTGTTACTTAAACTGTCCCCAAAGCCTGCAATTCGATGCTGCTTTAACTACCCCCCAACAGGCAGAGTGTCAGGAGGGCACTGGTCTGGCATGTGCCTTCCCTTTTAAACATATGTTTGTCAAACTGTCGTTTAACCTTTAAGACCATTAATTTGTTAGCAGATTTTCAACAGGCCTTATAAGGGCATAACATCCCTGATGAGCCAAAGCATTTCAAGAGAGATTACCAATTTAAGGACCATTCCACCTGGAGCCACCAGTGCCTGAGAAATTTGGGTTCTTATTTCAGGTGGCTGGAATGTGTGTGTGCAGAAAACAGACTTCTATGCAACACTCAAAAGTCTAATAGCCAAGAGCCATTTGTATGTAGATAGCAGCTATAATCGGATGTTTATTCAAGACAACTCAAGTAGTTAGGCATGCCATTTATTATTTGGTGGACCCAAAGGAAGGTTTTAATGTGGAGAATTAGAAAATTGGAAGAGAATAATGTTTGGAAGTAGAATTTCATGGAATGAACAGCATTAGGCAGCACAGCTTAATTAAAACTCATGCCTGACTCACAACTTGAGTTTCAGTGCAGTCTTTTTTCAGTTAACAGCATGAAGAGTAGGACAATATGAAATGGTAAACAAAGGGCCTAAATTTTCTAAAGTAAAACTTACAGTGAATAGGAATTTGGGTACTGGAGAGATTTGTAGGAAGGAGTTCTATTCCAGTTTAGATCTTCTTTTGGCAAGCTATTCAGTTCATTTATTATACATTTTAGGTAGGTTTATATCCTGGCATTTTGCCAAGCAATTTAAGGTAGCTTACAGGTTAAAACATAAAACAAAGTAAAACATTTAAGGGAGAAACAAAGCAGAACTGTCTACAGTAATGCTTCTCAAAAATGAGCGTCCAACCTGAATAATCTAAAGAGCATGTTAAAACACAAATTGAATGCCCACCCCCAGAGTATCTATTTCAGTATGTTTGGGGTGAGGCATGGGATTCTGATTTCTTACAAGCTCTCAGTTGATTTTGATGCTACTGGTCCAAGCACCACACTTTGAGAAGCAATGCTCTACAGAAAACAGAAGAGATGTTGCCTAGGCCCTTGAGATTACTCAGTTACTACAACTTGACCCCCATTTGGAAGGAAATTAATATTTACCAAGCATCTCTTTTGGGCCAGCATTGTGTTAGATACTTGATGCATGTCTTTTTATTTACTTTAATTTAGTGTTACGATTCCAGAAAGCTAGGTAAAAAAAATATATATATATAAAAATGTATTGGATTCAGTCATTTTAAATTTCTGGTAAGGAGACAGTTTATGTTCCTCTGTGGAGACAAAAACGATTTTTTTAAACCAGCACCAAATGTTCCCTTGGAAGAAAGGACCTACCCAAAGCAGAATCATGGAAATGAACAAGTTAGTCATTGTTATAACCCCGTCTCCCAGTTTTACATCTCCTACCCCATATATTTTCCCACTCTATGTCTTTTCCTTAGAAAGTCTTACTCCCAAAGATCTATCAACTACTCTATAATAAGATATCAGTTGATACATTTTGCCAATAACATTCAATGGGTACCTACTTTTTACCACCTCAATGTTAAGATAATACTGAGATGGCTATAAAGATAACTAAAATAAGCCTGATTTTTGAGGAAGAAATAAATGTAGGAAGAAGAAACTTTTGAATGGGTCATGTGAATCAAAAAAGAAATCGATCTTGCTAAAGGAGGGAAACGTATTACATTTGTTTATGGAAATGAAAGGAATTTAGCTAGTAAATTTAGAAAAGTATGCAAGTTAATGAGAACTTATGGAAAAACAAAACTGAGAAGGATCCAGGAGATCTGTGGGATAATTTCCATTCTTCTGAACAAAATCATGAGAGAAGACAATAATGCAGTGGGATTTGGGTCAGAGTGAAAGTTTCAGTAATGGCTGAATGGATCTGGAACCATTCCTGAATACTCTGATAATAAGACTCCCCTTATGATTATGGTCATAAAGTTAAAAAACACATGCACATGAACTTAATAGTAATTAGGCATGGTGACAAATTTGACTGAGCTGACTTCATCTTGGGGGAAGGTATGGTAAGAAATGTTAGAGGAGTATGTGTCATAGACAAAAGATGAGGTCATTAGGGAAATGCAGTTTGGTTACATATGAATGAGTCAAATTGAGCCCACACTATTGAGATCTTAAAGGTATGGTGCTTACCAGTTGTTTCTCTCACTGACCTTGGTCAAATTTAATGTACGTTATAAATCATGTGCTTACATATTATTGCTTGGAAAGAACCTTGAATTAGGACATACCAGAGGCTCATTGTCTTGCTGATTTGTAGAAGCTATTTTGGGAATGCAGAAACTTGAGTAGCTGGTTCTCTCTGATATTTATTTGCCAGGAGGATTGGCCTTACCCAGATGGAATAGTAGAAAATAACAAGGAACCTGAGTTCTTTGAAGAACCTGAGTATCCCCAGATCCCAGGGATATTTCCATTTTAATGAAGAAATTGGAAACACTGACAGATTTTCTGAGACCCCTCAAATGAATCTCTAATGGTGGTATCTCAGACACAACAGACACATGTGTGGTTCATTTGAATTTATACAAGAGCGTAAGAGGCTAAATTTCTACTTCTTCTTAGACTCTTTTTTCCTCCTGGTCTTGCCTTTATTTTTCTTTTTGTGTCATTGGTTTCTTTATTACCTGTCCCTCTCACTAGTTTGTAAACTTCACGAAGGTAGGCACCATGTGTATCCCAGATGCCTATCATTTTGCCTGGCTTACAGTAGGTTTTCAACAAATATTGGAAGAATGCATGAATTCAGAAATAGAAAAACAGAAAAAAAGCATTCTGAATTCCTCACTATTGGCTATGAGCCTTGTCTTTGAGATCTGGCACCCATTTTGTTTAGTCTGGATATGGTTAAGTTTTTTTTAAAAAAGTACTACCTGAGGTCAAAGGAAGTTAGAAGTCTAGTCAATGTACTCATAGGCTAAGCTGTAAATTTTGCAAAATTTATTTACTTTCAGAAAGCAACACCCAGAACAGTTAGAATAAGCAATGTGTATTTTGATTTGTATCTTCTACTTTTCCACTTCTGCTTCTTCCTTTTCCTTTTTAATGCACATGTGCCTCACAGCCTCAGACTCCCTAGTTGGAAATTGTTACAATCAGTCACATTTCAGAGCCAAATCTCCTATGGTGTATTTGAAATCATGACTATCCATCCAGGCCCCAACTGGATCTTGCTTGTTGATTGGGTTGAAGAAGTTTCTTAAAGTGAAAGGACCATCGTTTGAGGTACTCTATCTCCATTTTTTTTTTTTTTTTTTTGGCTTTTAGTGGCTGCAGTACTGCAAATGGTTTCAACAGTAATCTTCAGAGCATTAGACAACTAGAATCCATTACAACTTTGTAGACTTTGGTTTTGGCATATTCACCAGTAATTTTAATTGAATCGACATTGTCTTTGTCTGTTTTTCCTTAGGGTGGCTAGATGTCTCCCATTAAACCCAGTTTCCTTGCCTCTAAGCACCTTATTTTGATAGTGTTATAAAGTAGTTTAGCTCAGCACAGGGCATTTGGTTTGTGGACACATTAATGTAATTAGTTCATGGGATAAACAGCAGCAAGAATACCATATGAAATGAGACGTTCTCTCTTAGTCACTCCTGCATCACTGGCACGTACAAGAGGGTTTAGCCCTTGACAGACACTCAAAAACAAAACAAAAGAAAACAAAAACACACCTATTGACTAAAAAAATGAATCTTCCAAGGTAATGTTTCTAAATGTGAACATTTTTAAAATACTGACAATAATATGCCCAAAGCAACACTTAATAAATGAAAGACCAAATAATTTATATCTAAATTTAAATCAAGGTGCCCAGAGAACAGTGTCAGAAACATATGTATATCAATAGCTGTGCCCCAATCAATTGCTTTATGCTTCATGAAAAGAGATTATGTATAAACAGAAAAGATCTATGTTTGTAAGAAATTTAGGAAGGGTTACATCCAAAAAGGGACAATTTTCCAATGTCTCTCAAGACCTTTCCAAAGTGGAGAGTGACCTCACCAGCTGACCTAAGTATTCAATTCCCCTTCATAGATTTATCTGCATGATGGAAGGGGTATATGTTGTTTTTCTAATGGAGCATATGAATTATTCAACGAGTCAAATAACGTCATCCAGCACACCAGTACTGCTTTGATTTTGGGCTTAATGGTCACTCTCCAGGTTATAATTTGGTTCATTCATTCATTCATTCATTCATTCATTCATTCAATGAATATGTACTGATATTGTACAAATACGCACTACGCTGGGCATATTCTAAGATTTTGGGTGTTCTAGGGATACAACATTCAACAAGACAATCAACATCTCTGCCCTAGTGGAGCATACATTACAGCAAAAGAATACAAAATATAAAAATTAAACAAGAAAAAGTTAGATAATGATAACTGCTATGATGACAATAAAACCAAGTAATGTAATAGACAATCACTGGATAAGGGGATGGGAGGAGATCATTAGGGAGATGAATACAGACCTCTTTGAGGATATAGTATTTGGGTTGAGGTTCAAATGATAAGAAGAAGCAAGACATGTTAAGATATTAATAAAGAATATTTATTCCGTTCCAAGGCATCTGTGAGCCGGTGGAGTATACGCCATGAGCAAAGCTCACCCTCCCGAGTTGAAAAAATTTATGGACAAGAAGTTATCATTGAAATTAAATGGTGGCAGACATGTCCAAGGAATATTACAGGGATTTGATCCCTTTATGAACCTTGTGATAGATGAATGTGTGGAGATGGTGACTAGTGGGCAACAGAACAATATTGGAATGGTGGTAATACGAGGAAATAGTATCATCATTTTAGAAGCCTTGGAACGAGTATAAATAATGGCTCTTCAGCAGAGAAACCCATGTCCTCTCTCCATAGGGCCTGTTTTACTATGATGTAAAAATTAGGTCATATACATTTTCATATTAGACTTTTTGTTAAATAAACTTTTGTAATAGTCAAATAAATAAATAAATAAATAAAGAATATTTGAGGAATAGGGGACAGCAGATGCAAAGAACCTAAGGTAGGAAAGAACTTTATATATGAGAGGAACAGAGCAAGGTCAGTCTGGTTGAAGAGTGTTGGACATGTGGGAGGCATTGTATGATATGAGGTATGAGAGGTCAACAAGAGCTAGATCTTCTTGAGCCTTGTGGGTATGCAGTTTGGATTTTATTCTACCTATAATAGAAAGGCATTGGAAGGCTTTAAGTGGGGTTGATTATTTATACTGCTGTGTAGAGACTGCAGTTAGTTGAGAGCAAAAGTGGAAGTTTTCAATAATCTAGGAAAGAGATGGTGATGGCTTAGACTAGTGAGGTAGCAGTGGAAGTAAGAAGTGGTTGCAGTCTGCTTATATTTTAAATATATAGCAGCAACAGAATTTGGTGATGGGATTGGATGTAGATATAAGGCAAGAAGAGCAATCAAGATTGACTCTCAGATTTTTGCCCAGTGTGACTAAGTGAACTACATTCAATCTCAAGAAGGAGATTAGTGGATGAGTAGGTTTGTGTGTGTATGTGTGCACATACAGATTGGATTAAGGATTTTTGCTTTAACTTTCTACAGAGTAAACAATGTGTATATTACCTAAGTAGTTTGTGGGTAACTTATGTGATTTCTATTCTCTATTTTCTTATCTGTAAAATATGTATAATGATTGTACACATCTTAAAAGGCTGTTGTGAGTATTAGATGAGAAAATGCACTTAAATGTTTTTACTCAGTGTCTGGAATGAGTAATCCCTAAATAAACGGAAGCTATTATTATGGTTGTATATGCTATATACATGTGATCACTGTCATTATTTCATAGTTTTCAAAGCTTTCCTACAGCTACTATTTCATTTGACTTTCATTATATCCTTATGATGACAATAACAAAGATTACAAACATAACTTGGCCATGTTCAGCCAGGTACTAAGTGGCAGAACCATGAACGTATTATTGTATATGGTTGTAAATTAATAAGTTCCATTTTGGTAGTACACCTTATGAATTTGATTGGATTTTTTAGTACTCTTTATTCTGGTCTACCTTACAAACAATGAATCAAACATATTAATGAACAGCCTAGTGACTGTTTGAATGTCTATTTGACTTTCATCTGTCATCACTATATTATTTTGCCCTAGATATGGCAATTTACTTTCACTCTTACCTCTACTTCTTAATAGACTATTTTTAGTGTAGCCAGATCTAATCCCCTTAATAAGATTTCTTCTTTACTTAGAATCATGTTCTTTATTTAGAATCATGGAATTATAGACAGTGTTTTTTTAAGGTCCAGTGTTTCCAACTACAATTCATGAATTCAACTTAATAATCATGATTAATGGAATTTTTATGGGAGAGAATAAAACAAAATAATATTAAAGTGGCTCTCATGTAAAATGGATAAAGTATTGTATCAGAAAACTTCCATTTAAATCTAGATGCATATATTCATATATAGGCATTCAACTATACTGTAAAATATATTTTCCATCATTCACATGGAAGGGGACAGGGAAGTGCTAGGTAGAGAAGGATGGGGTCCCTGGTAAGGCCTCCACCCTCAGGCCTGTGTTCACAGACCTAAGTGAGAACAGGCACTCCTGTTTTTATGCCCAAATGTTGCATTTTCCAAGATGACTCTGGACCGTCACACCCCCCATCCTGTGCCCATGAATACCAGAGACCCTAATGGGCGTAGACACAAACAGCTGGACATCAATAGGACCAGAAGAGCACAGCGACAGACACCAGCAGACACTGGCAGGTCATTGAGGCGGGATGACACAGAATTCAGTCAGGGGCAGTCAGAAGAGAATCTGGCTGCTGGGCGGCCTTACTCTAGGAGCAGACCACCTTCCCACTCCATTCCCCTTTTAGCTCCCCATCTGTCTCACTGAGAGCTACCTCCACCACTCAATAAAACCTTGCACCCATCCTCCAAGCCCATGTGTGATTCAATTTTTCCAGTTCACTAGGGCAAGGACCTGAGATACAGAAAGCCCTCTGTCCTTGCAATAAGGCAGAGGGTCTAATTAAACTGTTTGACACAAGCTGCCTGCAGACAGCAAAACTAAAAGAGCATAATGTAACACATGCCCACTGGGGCTTCAGGGGCTGTAAACACTCAACTCTAGGTGCTGCTTTGGGGTCAGAGTCCAAAATGCTCCCCACAACCTGCCCCTCTGCATACTCCCCCTAGGGATTTGAGCAGCTGGGCGTCTAAAAAGCGAACCACACCCCTGTTGCATGCCCTGCAACGGGGATGAGGGAACTTCTCAAAAAATTTTTAAAGTCTCTAACATAGCTGAATCTCCACTTTTCAAAACTGCTAACTGACACATAATATTTGTACATGTTTGTGGAGTACAGTGTGATAGTTTGATACTTATATACAACATGCAATAATCAACTCAGGTAATTTGCTTATTTATTACCTCAAACATTTATCGTTTCTTTTTGTTGGAAGCATTCAAAACCCTCTCTTCTAGCTATTTGAATATATAGAATAAATAATTGTTAACTATAGCTACACTATAGTACTGTATGACACTATAACCTACTTATCCTCTCTAGCTCTACTTTTACATCTGTTAATCAACCTCTCTCTAGCCCTCATTCCCCATACCCTTCCCAGCCTGCCTACATGTAACACTACTAAACTATTAGAATACAACATAGAGGAAATACTTCAGGGCATTGATCTGGGCAAAGATTTTATGGATAAGACCTCTTTTATAATAATAAAGAAGCTGAATTTCAGTGAGAGGTAGTCTCTGGCCAAAAGTCACACAACTGACTAGTAGCAATTGAGATTAGGATTTAGATCTGCTGATTTCTTGGCTCTGGAGCATTTTTTTTTTTTAACACCCTGCAATACCCCTCATGTCAGAATTTCTTTTGTATTTTCCTAGTGAAATGATCTCTGCTTACAGCACATTTTAGGGAAAAACACACAAAAATAACCTTCTTTAATGTGATTCATGTTTATTTGGAGTGAGCTTCCATACCATTCTGATTCATTTCAAACCAAAGTTGATAATATATATGCACAAAGGGACTGTTAATTAACAGGCTGAGCATCAAAATAGCCTTCACGCGATGTCCTACGTCGTGTGAAGGACATCTTCAAGGAGAACTACAAACCACTGCTCAACAAAATAAGATACAAACAAATGGAAGAATATTCCATGCTCATGGATAGCAAGAATCAATATCGTGAAAATGGCCATACTGCCCAAGGTAATTTACAGATTCAGTGTTATCCCCATCAAGCAACCACAGACATTCTTCACAGAATTGGGAAAAACGACTTTAAATTTCATATGGAACCAAAAAAGAGCCCGCATTGCCAAGACAATCCTAAGCCAAAAGAACAAAGCTGGAGGCATCACGCTACCTGACTTCAAACTATACTACAAGGCTACAGTAACCAAAACAACATGGTACTGGTACCAAAACAGAGATATAGACCAATGGAACAGAACAGAGCCCTCAGAAATAACACCACACATCTATAACCATCTGATTTTGACAAACCTGACAAAAACAAGAAATGGGGAAAGGATTCCCTATTTAATATATGGTCCTGGGAAAACTGGCTAGCCATAAGTAGAAAGATGAAACTGGATCCCTTCCTTATACCTTATACAAGAATTAACTCAAGGTGGATTAAAAACTTAAATGTAAGACCTAAAACCATAAAAACCCTAGAAGAAAATGTAGGCAATACCATTCAAGACATAGGCATGGGCAAAGACTTCATGACTAAAACACCAAAGCAATGGCAACAAAAGTCAAAATAGACAATTGGGATCTAATTAAGCTAAAGAGCTTCTGCACAGCAAAAGAAATTACCAACAGAGTGAACAGGCAACCTACAGAATGGGAGAAAATTTTTGCAATCTACTCATCTGACAAAGGGCTGATATCCAGAACCTACAAAGAACTCAAACAAATTTACAAGAAAAAAAAAAAAAAACCCATCAAAAAGTGGGCAAAGGATATGAACAGACACTTCTCAAAAGAAGACATGTATGCAGCCAACAGACACATGAAAAAATGCTCATCATCACTGGTCATCAGAGAACTGCAAATCAAAACAACAATGAGATACCACCTCACAGCAGTTAGAATGGCGATCATTAAAAAGTGAGGAAACAACAGATGCTGGAGAGGATGTGGAGAAATAGGAATGCTTTCACACTGTTGGTGGGAGTGTAAATTAGTTCAACCATTGTAGAAAACAGTGTGGCGATTCCTCAGTGATCTAGAACTAGAAATACCATTTGACCCAGCAATCCCATTCCTGGGTATATACCCAAAGGATTATAAATCATGCTGCTATAAAGAAACATGCACACGTGTGTTTATTGCGGCACTATTCACAATAGCAAATACTTGGAATGAACCTTAATGTCCATCGGGGGCCGGGCGCGGTGGCTCAAGCCTGTAATCCCAGCACTTTGGGAGGCCGAGACGGGCGGATCACGAGGTCAGGAGATCGAGACCATCCTGGCTAACACGGTGAAACCCCGTCTCTACTTAAAAATACAAAAAACTAGCCAGGCGACGAGGCGGGCGCCTGTAGTCCCAGCTACTCGGGAGGCTGAGGCAGGAGAATGGTGTAAACCCGGGAGGCGGAGCTTGCAGTGAGCTGAGATCCGGCCACTGCACTCCAGCCTGGGTGGCAGAGCAAGACTCCGTCTCAAAAAAAAAAAAAAAAAAAAAAGTCCATCAATAATAGACTGGATAAAGAAAATGTGGCACGTATACCCCATGGAATACTATGCAACCATGAAAAAGGATGAGTTCATGTTCTTTGCAGGGACATGGATGAAGCTGGAAACCATCATTCTCAGCAAAATATCACAAGGACAGAAAACCAAACACCGCCTGTTCTCACTCATAAGTGAGAGTTGAACTATTAGAACACATGGACACAAGGTGGGGAACATCACACACTGGGGCCTATTGGGGGGTGGGGGGCTGGGGAAGGGATAGCATTAGGCAAAATACCTAATGTAAATGACAAGTTGATGGGTGCAGCAAACCAACATGGCACATATATATCTCTGCAACAAACCTGCACATTGTACACATGTACCCTAGAACTTAAAGTATAATAATAAAAAAAGAATTCTCTTTTACAGTTGTATAAAGTACTTCTATGTAATTATATTAGTCCACCATTGCTGCATAACAAATTACTCCCAAACCTAGAAGCTGAAAACAATAAGCATTTATTATCATCCAATTTCTGTGAGTCAGGAATCTAGGAGCAGCTTAACTGGCTAATTCTGGTTCCTGCTCTTTTAGGAAATTGCAAGATCACTGATGTTACTAGTGTTAGGAGGGCTAATTTCCTTATCATGTTAACTTTTCAATAGAGCTACTTAAAACATTGTTTCATCTTCAAATTAAGTGATACAAGAAAGAGAGAGAAAGCAAGCAAACAAGAGAATGCCCAAAATGAAGTCTTTTATAACCTTTTCTTAGTGGTGACATACTACACCTCTTATTGATAGATGGATCTATATTTTTCCCCCTTGAACCTAGGCAGGTTTGTGACCATTCTATGAATACAATATGGAAAAGTGATGCTGCATGGTTTTTGAGGCTTTCATAAAAGGCAATCAGTTTCTACTTAGCTCGATGAAACACTAGTTGGAACAATGAGAAATTAACTAAATTCAAGTACTTTGAGGCTGACATACTATGGAGAACCAAACCAGGTGTAAAGAGATTGTGCAAGCTCTCTTACAACAAGCAGTTGTAATATTAAAATTTATCTTAGCTCAGGCACAAGATATGTGATTGAAGGAGTCTCTACATTAATTCCAACTTCCAACTGTTGAATTGTCCCTACTTTCAAATTTCCCCACCTGAGTCCCTAAACACTGTGGAGCAGAAAAATGACAATAAGTCATGATTTTTTAGGATCAAAGCAAAGCAGATCTGTGTGTAAAGGGATTAATACCTGGTATAGACTGCAAAAGTGAAACCAGGGTCATCTTTCCTTGAAAAAAAATTAAAATAAATGTGGAAACTCCTTATGTGAAGTTCTGTATTTGGTTTATAAATCAAGACTGCTTCTCTGGGTCAAAGTTACTTAGCTCCTATCTAGGCAAGAGTGGGATATCTCATTTTTATTGATACAATTTCAAACAGCAAATCTTCTGATGGTCTGTGATTTTACAGAACAATGTTCCTTAATGAGGAAGAAAGTAGCATTCACTTGAACAAAGAATTGTTAAGTCATTTTTAAACTGTAGCATGTTATAGGGACAAATATTGTTTTGTTATCTTTACCGCTACATTTATCTACATTTATCTGTGTCTGTTATCCCACCTCAATAGTGAAAGAGTAGATTTTAACTCAAGGTTTTAAAAATTTTCTCAATAGTTATGAGAGACAAGATATTCCAGCCTCTAGTGAGTTAAAGGAGCATGGTAGGAAGAAGCAATTCGTGTCTTAGATGGAGGTGAGGTACTGGTGGTGGAAGCATCAAGTATCAGCCAGGAAGAGCAAGTCTGGTATGAAAGGGCCAGCATAAGGAAACAGGATGTTATAACAGAAGGGGAGGGAAATTTCAAAACTCCACTGGCAGCACAAGACAGATAATCAACACTGCAAGTTAACAAAGAAACAATGGACTTAAACTATACACTAGAAAAAATAGACTTAGATATTTATAGAACATTATTCCCAACAAGTGCAGAATATACATTCTTCTCATCAGTACATGGAACATTCTTCAAAATAGACCATATGATACACCCCAAAACAAGTGTTAATAAATTTAAGAAAATCAAAATCATATCAAGTATCTTCTCAGATCAGAGTGGAATAAAACTGGAAATCAACTCCAAAAGGAATCCTCCAAACCATACAAATACATGGAAATTAAGTAATCTGCTCTTTAATGATGTTTGGGTTAACAATGAAATCAAGATAGAAATTTAAAATTTATTTGAAATGAAGGATAATAGTGAAAAAACTTATCAAAACCTCTGGGATACAGCAAAAGCACTGCCAAGAAGAATGTTCATAGTGTTAAATACTTCAAGGAACTAGAGAAAAAAATAGCAAACTAAACCCACAGCAAGCAGAAGAACAGAAATTAACAAAGATCAGAATATAACTAAATAAAATTAAAACAAAAAATATGCAATAGATAAATAAAACAAAAAAACTGGTCCTTTGAAAGATAAACAACATTGATAGACAATTAGTAAGATTAACTAAAGAAAGAAGAGATAAGATCCAAATAAGCTCAATTAGAAATGAAATGGGAGATGTTACAACTGATAACACAGAAATACAAAAGATTGGCCGGGCGCGGTGGCTCAAGCCTGTAATCCCAGCACTTTGGGAGGCCGAGACGGGCGGATCACGAGGTCAGGAGATCGAGACCATCCTGGCTAACACGGTGAAACCCCGTCTCTACTAAAAAATACAGAAAACTAGCCGGGCGAGGTGGCGGGCGCCTGTAGTCCCAGCTACTCGGGAGGCTGAGGCAGGAGAATGGTGTAAACCCGGGAGGCGGAGCTTGCAGTGAGCTGAGATCCGGCCACTGCACTCCAGCCTGGGCGACAGAGCGAAACTCCGTCTCAAAAAAAAAAAAAAAAAAAAAAAAAAATACAAAAGATCATTCAAGGCTACTATGAACACCTTTATATGCACAAACTAGAAAATCTAGAGGAGACGGATAAACTCCTGGAAAATATAACACTCCTAGATTAAATTAGAAAGAAATTGAAACTCTAAAGAGACCAATAGCAATAAGCCAGATTGAGTCTATAATAGGAAATTGCCAACAAAAAATTCCTGAATTCTATCAGACATTTAAAGAAGAATTGTTACCAATCCTACTGACACAATTCCAGAAGGTAGAGAAAAAGGGAAACTCCCTAAATCATTTTATGAAGCTAGTATCACCCTAATACTAAAGCCAGAAAAGGGCATATCAAAAAAAAAAAAAAAAAAAAAAGTACAGACCAATATGCCTAATGGACATAGATGCAAAAATCTACAGCAATATTCTAGCTAACTGTACCCACATGCATGGCAAAATGATAATACACCATGATCAGCTGTGTTACATACCAGAAATGCAGGGTTGTTTTACCACATATAAGTGAACAAATGTGATACATCACATAACAGAATGCAGAAAAAGAATTTGGTAAAAACCAGCATCCTTTTATAATAAAGACCCTCAACAAAACAGGCATAGTAGTAACTTACCTCAAAGTAATAAAAGCTGTATATGACAAACCCACAGACAATGTCATACTGAATGGGTAAAAGTTGAATGCATTTCCCCTAAGAACTGGAACAGTGCAAGGATGCTCACTTTCACCATTTCTATTCAACATAGTGATAGAAGTCCTAGCCAGAACAATCAGACAAGAGAAAGAAATAAAGGACATCCAAATCTAAAGAGATAAAGTCAAACTCTCTCTGTTCACTGATGATATAATTGTATACCTAGAAAACCCTAAAGTCTCCTCTGAAAAGATCTTAGATCTGATAAACAAAATTAGTAAAGTCTCAGAACACAAAATCAATGTACACAACCAGTAGCATTGCTATACACAATGACCAACCTAAGAATCAAATCAACAACTCAATTCCTCTTACAATAGATGAAAAAAAAAAAAAAAAAAAAAAAAAAAAAAAAAAAAACTTAGGAATATACCTAACCAAGGAGGTGAAAGATTTCTACAAGGAAAACTATAAAACACTGCTGAAATAAATCACAAACAAATGAAAACCCCTTCCATGCTCATGGATGGGTAGAATCAATATTGTGAAAGTGACCATACTTCCCAGAGCAATCTACAGATTCAATGCAATTCTCATTGAAATACCATCATCATTCTTCAAATACCTAGATAAAACAATTCTAAAATTCATATAGAATAAAAAATGAGCCCACATATCCAAAGCAATACTAAGCAAAAAGAACAAATCTGGAAGCATCAAATTACATAATTTCAAATTATACTACAAGGCTATAGTTAACCAAAACAGCATGGTGCTGGTATAAAAATAGGCACATAGGCCAATGGAACAGAATAGAAAACTCAGAAATAAAGCCAGATACTTACAGCCAACTGATCTTTGAAAAAGTAAACAAAAACATAAAGTGGGGAAAGGACACCCTATTCAACAAATGGTTCAGGGATAACTGGCAAGCCACATGTGGAAGAATAAAACTGTATCCTCCTCTCTCACCTTATACAAAAATCAATTCAAGATGGATCAAAGACTTAAATCTAAGACCCTGAAACCATAAAAGTTATAGAAAATAACATCATAAAAACTTTTCTAGACTTTGGCTTAGGCAAATAATTCATGACTAAGACTCTAAAAGCAAATGCAATAAAAACATAAATAAATAAATGGAACCTAATTAAACTAAAAGGCTTCTTCACAGCAAAAGAAATAATCAGCAGAGGAAACAGACAACCCACAGAGTGGGAGAAAATATTTACAAGCTATGCATCCAACAAAAGACTAATATTGAGAATCTATAAGGAACTCAAATCAGCAAGAAAAAAAAAATCCCATCACAAAATGGGCAAAGGACATTAATAGACAGTTGTCAAAACAAGATATAAAAATAGCCAACAAATATATGAAAAAATGCTAAACATTATTAATTATTAAGGAAGTGTAAATAAAACCACAATGAGATACCACATTACTGCTGCAAAAATGTCCATAATTAAAAAGTCAAAAAACAATAGATGTTGGCATGGATGCGTTGAAAAGGAAACACTTTTACACTGCTGGTACTACTACTATGGAAAACAGTATGAAGATTCCTTAAAGAATTAAATGTAGAACTACCATTTGATCTAGTATTCCCACTTCTGGGTATCTACACAAAAGATAAGAAGTCATTATATGAAAAAGACACATGCACACACATGTTTCAAGCAGAACAATTTGCAACTGCAAAAATATGGAAACAACTTAAGTGCTCATCAACCCACAAGTGAATAAAGAAAATGTGAGATATATATGTGTGTGTGTGTATACACACACACACACATACACACATACATACATACATACCATGGAATACTACTCAGCCATAAAAATAAATGAAGTAATATCATTTTCAGCAACTTGGATTGAGCTATAAGTGATTATTCTAAGTGATGTAACTGAGGAATTGAAAAGCAAATATTGTATGTTCTCACTTATAAGTGAGAGCTAAGTTATGAGGATGCAAAGGCAAAAGAATGATGTAATGGACTTTGAGATCTCAAAAGAAGGTTGGGATGGGGCTTAGAGATAAAAGAGGATAAATTGGGTACAGTGTACACTGCTTGGGTGGCGTGTAAACCAAAGTCTCATAAATCACCACAAAGAATTTTTCCATGTAACCAAAAACCACCTGTACCTCAAAAACTATTAATTATTAATTATTAATAGAAATCAGTAGCATTTCTATATGCTAACAGTGAACAATCTGGAAAAGAAATGTAAAAAGTAATCCTATTTACAGTAGTGACAAAATAAATTTCTGGGAATTAACCAAAAAAGTGAGAGACCTCTATAACGAAAAGTATAAAACACTCATATGTTAAAATTCTCATACTACCCAAAGCAATCTACAGATTCAATGCAATACCTATCAAAATAGCAATGACATTCTTCACAGAAATAGAAAAAGCAATCTTAAAATTTATATGGAACCACAAAAGACCCAGAATAGCCAAAGGTATCCTAAGCAAAAAGAACAAAACAGGAGGAATAATATTACCTGACTTCAAATTATGCTACAGAGCTATAGTAACAAAAACAGCATGTTACTGGCATAAAAACAGACCAATGAACCCATAGAACAGACTAAAGAACCCAGAAACAATTCCACAGACCTACAGTGAATTCATTTTTGACAAAGGTGCCAAGAACATACAACTGGTAAAGACAGTCTCTTCAATAAATGGTGCAGAGAAATCTGGATTTCCATATGCAGAAGAATGAAACTAGATACCTATTTTTGCCATACACAAAAATTAAATCAAAGTGGATTGAAGACTTTAGTCTAAGACCTCAACTATGAAACTACTACAAGAAAACGTCAGTGAAACTCTCCAGAACGTTGGTCTAGGGAAATGTTTTTTTTGAGCGATAACCCACAAACACAGGCAACCAAAGCAAAAATGGACAAATTGGATAATATCAAGTTGAAAAGCTTCTGCACAGCAAAGAAAACAATAAACAAAGTGAAGAGACAACCCACAGAATGGGAGAAAGTGTTTTTAAACTACTCATCTGACAAAGGATTAATAGCCGGAATATAGAAGTAGCCCAAACAACTCTATAGGAAAAAAATCGAGTAATCAGATTTTTTAAAATGGAAAAATAAGTGTAGAAAAGGGGACCCTTGTACACTGTTGGTAGGAATGTGCATTAGTAAAACCACTATGGAGAACAGTTTGGAGGTTCCTCAAAACACTAAAAATAGAGCTACCGTATGATTCAGTAATCACACTGCTAGGTGTATGCCCATAAGAAAGGAAATTAGTATATCACAGAGATATCTGCACTCCTGTGTTTGTTGCAGGACTGTTTACAAGGGCCAAAGTATGGAAGCAGCCTAAGCATTCATCAACAGACAAATGGATAATGTGGTACGTATACATAATGGATTACCATTTAGCCATAAAAAAGAATGAGAGCCTGTAATTTGCAACAACATGGATGTAACTGGAGGTCATTATATTAAATAAAATAAGCCAGGAACGGAAAGACAAACTTTGCACGTTTTCACTTATTTGTGGGATCTAAAAATCAAAACAATTGAAATAATGGGCATGGAATAGTAGAAGGAAGGTTACCAGAGGCTGAGAAGTGGAGTGGAGTGGAGTGGGGATAGAGGTAGGGATGGTTAATGTATAGACAAAAATAAGAATGAATAAGACCTATGATTTGATAGCACAACAGAGTGACTATAGTCAAGGTATTAAACTGTTCTCACATTACTATTAAGAGATACCTGAGACTGGATAATTTATAAAGCAAAGAGTTTTAATTGGTTCATGATTCTGCAGATTGTACAGGAAGCATGGCTGTGGAGACCTCAGGAAACTTACCATCATGGCAGAAGGCATGTCTTACATGGTCAGAACAGGAGGAGGTGAAGGGCGAAGGTGTTACACACTTTTTATTTTTTCTTATTTATTTATTTATTTATTTATTTATTTATTTATTTATTTTTGAGACGGAGTCTCTCTCTGTCGCCCAGACTGGAGTGCAGTGGCGCGATCTTGGCTCACTGCAAGCTCCGCCTCCAGGGTTCACGCCATTCTCCTGCCTCAGCCTCCCGTAGCTGGGACTACAGGCGCCCGCCACCACGTCCGGCTAATTTTTTTTCTATTTTTTAGTAGAGACGGGGTTTCACCATGTTAGCCTGGATAGTCTCCATCTCCTGACCTCGTGATCCACCCGCCTCGGCCTCCCAGAGTGCTGGGATTACAGGCGTGAGCCACCGCGCCCGGCAGCACACTTTTTATTTTTTTTCTTTCTTTTTTTTTTTATTTTTATTTTTATTTTTTTTTATTATACTTTAAGTTCTAGGGTACATGTGCATAATGTGCAGGTTTGTTACATATGTATACTTATGCCATGTTGCTGTGCTGCACCCATCAACTCGTCAGCACCCATCAATTCATCATTTATATCATGTATAACTCCCCAATGCAATCCCTCCCTCCTCCCCCCTCCCCCCTCCCCATGATAGGCCCCAGTGCGTGATGTTCCCCTTCCCGAGTCCAAGTGATCTCATTGTTCAGTTCCCACCTATGAGTGAGAACATGCGGTGTTTGGTTTTCTGTTCTTGTGATAGTTTGCTAAGAATGATGGTTTCCAGCTGCATCCATGTCCCTACAAAGGACGCAAACTCATCCTTTTTTATGGCTGCATAGTATTCCATGGTGTATATGTGCCACATTTTCTTAATCCAGTCTGTCACAGATGGACATTTGGGTTGATTCCAAGTCTTTGCTATTGTGAATAGTGCCGCAATAAACATACGTGTACATGTGTCTTTGTAGTAGAATAATTTATAATCCTTTGGGTATATACCCAGTAGTGGGATGGCTGGGTCATATGGTACATCTAGTTCTAGATCCTTGAGGAATTGCCATACTGTTTTCCATAATGGTTGAACTAGTTTACAATCCCACCAACAGTGTAAAAGTGTTCCTATTTCTCCACATCCTCTCCAACACCTGTTGTTTCCTGACTTCTTAATGATTGCCATTCTAACTGGTGTGAGATGGTATCTCATTGTGGTTTTGATTTGCATTTCTCTGATGGCGAGTGATGATGAGCATTTTTTCATGTGTCTGTTGGCTGTATGAATATCTTCTTTTGAGAAATGTCTGTTCATATCCTTTGCCCACTTTTTGATGGGGTTGTTTGTTTTTTTCTCGTATATTTGTTTGAGTTCTTTGTAGATTCTGGATATTAGCCCTTTGTCAGATGAGTAGGTTGCAAAAATTTTCTCCCATTCTGTAGGTTGCCTGTTCACTCTGATGGTAGTTTCTTTTGCTGTGCAAAAGCTCTTTAGTTTAATTAGATCCCATTTGTCAATTTTGGCTTTTGCTGCCGTTGCTTTTGGTGTTTTAGACATGAAGTCCTTGCCCATGCCTATGTCCTGAATGGTACGACCTAGATTTTCTTCTAGGGTTTTTATGGTATTAGGTCTAACATTTAAGTCTCTAATCCATCTTGAATTAATCTTCGTATAAGGGGTAAGGAAAGGATCCAGTTTCAGCTTTCTACTTATGGCTAGCCAATTTTCCCAGCACCATTTATTAAATAGGGAATCCTTTCCCCATTTCTTGTTTCTCTCAGGTTTGTCAAAGATCAGATGGCTGTAGATGTGCGGTATTATTTCTGAGGACTCTGTTCTGTTCCATTGGTCTGGAGGCGTCACGCTACCTGACTTCAAACTATACTACAAGGCTACAGTAACCAAAACAGCATGGTACTGGTACCAAAACAAGGCAGCACACTTTTAAACAACCAAATCTCACAAACACTCACTCACTATCACAAGTGCAGCACGGAGGAGGAAATCCGTCCCTATGATTCAATCACCTTTCACCAGGCCCCACCTCCAACACTGGGGATTATGATTTGACATGAAATTTGGGCACAGACACAGACTCAAACCGTGTCAGTCATTAATAATTTAATTGTACATTCTAAAATAACTAAAAAGTATAATTGGATTGTTTGTAACACAAAGGATAAATGCTTGAGGTGATGGATACCCAATTTTACAAGATGTGATTATTATAACTTTCATGACTATATCAAAACATCTAATGTACCCCATAAATATATACAGCTACTATGTACCCACAAAAATTAAAAATTAAAAAAGTGACCCCCTATTGATGCCTTATGTAACAGTGGAGTTTATTTGATTTCATTTGTACATGATTAGTCAGGCACAATCTGGAGAGGTGGTACTTAAGCTACAGCAGTCCCTTTTGTCATCTAACAAAGGAAAGACATCAAGAGGAAATTCTAAGATAGAGAAAATTTTCCCATCTATAAAGGGGGGATGTGATGGTGATGAATTACAGCTTCATCCAAGGGAGGACTGGATGTTTATGCCTAAGTACACACAGCAGGTACTCATTAAGTTTGCTACAGTAACATTTTGCCTACCTTTCTGGCAACCATGAAATCTTGTTGGTAGAAGGGAAGCTTCCAAGTCACAGCACAGATTCCTTTATCCCAGCACTCTCTGTTAAGAACTACTTGCTTTGAGGATATTCTTTTATGGGAATTAGTCCAAGCTTCAATCACCAAGGCCAGCCTAGCACAATCTTGTGAAGTCAGTGAACTTTCAGAACTTTCAGTCTCCTTTTGTGTTCCTCACATCTCTCCCTCTCCATGCTTTTTCCTTATTCAATACTCAGGCATGGGGATATACATATATCCTCATGTTCTATAAATAAGTACCCTTTAGATATGGGCATTTTGTGAGGATGGGCATGTAGAAAGTCAGGTATACTTCTAATAGGAAGAGACTTGGGAGTCTTCCAGGAACACCCTCCACCCCCAAACAACATCACAAGTAGGACTAATATTTTCTGGGCTCTTAAAATGTGCCAGACACTATTTTAAGTGTTTTATTTACAATGTGTATTTGATTGTTTAGCATCGTCATGAGGAAGGCACTACTGTGATTGCCATTTCGTAGATGAGAGAACAAAGGCCTGAAGATATTCAAGTACTATGAACAAGGTTACATAGCTAAGGCATCGAAGAGAAAGTATTGAACATCACGGTGAAACATTACATTTGACAATCTTCCTCAGAAGATATTTCACGTAATCATAGGGTTAATCTTATAGGAGAGTGGCCTCAAAAGGATGATTATATCTAAAAAAAATGACTTACTCAAGACCTTCTAAGATAACGGGATTGACAACTAGCTACCTGCATAGCACAAGGACTGACTTCTGCTGGACCAATAGTAAAAATGTTGATTTTAAACAGGCTAATATCATCTGTACCTAGACAGCAAAAGAGAAGGTTTATCTGGCAGAATTCACTTATTCAACAAATATTTACCAAGTGTCTATTATATATCATTTACTTTCTTAGATGTTAGGGACACAGGAGGGAACAAAACAGATAAAATCCCTTCACTTATAGATTATATTTTCTAGTGATCAGAGACAGACAATAATATAATAAACTAAATTATACTAAATGTTACCTGGTGATAAGTGCAATGCAAAATAAAGCATGGTAAGGAGAATGGGAATGTGAGTAGAAGTATGTAATTATAAAGAGCCGTCAGAAAAGACCTCACTGACAAAGTGACGTTTAGCAAAATGAAGGACATGGTGAGAACATGTTATGAATAATAAATGTTAACTATTACTATTGTTTTGTTGTTATATACCACACCAATTTACATTTTAAATAATGCACCTTTTTCAAAGCTTTTTTACATTGATTATTCCATGAAATTATTACAATATCCCTATGATGTCAGAGGGGCAATCTGCAGCCCTCTTTGAACAAGAAGAAAACTAAAGTGTGAGGTTAAGTGACAAAGTTAAGTCACACAGTGAGTTAATGGTGGAACCAGAGAAAGAATCTAGAACTGTGCTTTCAAAGTTCTGCATACTTAATACCTTGCTGTGCTTTTGTAGTCTCACCTTTTCCAATGGAGGATACTAAGCTCACATTTCATGTCTGGTTGTTTAGATAAGTGCATTTCTAGACACACATGAAAGCTCTGAGGAACAAAAAAGCTCAGTCATGAATTCCTCCTAAAAAATTGAAATAGGAAATCTAATTTCAAGAGCTGGAAGTAGATATGGAGGGATGTAGGCCAACAATTTAGTTTTACAAGTAAGGAAACTGTATCCCAGAGAGGGGAAGTGACTTGCCCCAGTATATAAAGAGACAGTAATAATAAGAAATTAAGGTCAGAACTCAGGTTTTCTGGGTCCCCGTACAGTACTCACTTAACTGTCAAAAAAATAAAAGAACCTAATTATCTCTCCCAGATTCAGCATTTAGGGACGTCTGGGACATTATTTCTACTGGTGGCCAACAAATGCTGTTTCAAGATAAGAAACTCTGAAAATGAGTTAGCTCAATGTGTGATGCTGAGGACAGAAACAGCCTTCTTAGCACCAATGCATTTTTTAAGATTTAGAACCTAAAAATCATTAGAACCACGTACTCAAATTACTGCTGAAAGAGTTCAACCTGATTTTCCCCACAAACCTACATTGGTTAAGAGTGCTAAACTAAGTAGCTCTCATAAAAGCTTTTAACCACTCTTTGTAAAGAGCTTATGGTGTGATCAGCACAGTACTGAGCACTCTGGATATATAAAATAAATGTAAAACACTCTTACTCTTAGATCTGCTCCTGTCTAGTTTTGAGACTTTGGCTATGTCCTTATCCTGTTCTAGGGCTAATTTTTCCCTAAAGGTGTACTAAGGGGAAATAAGAGATAATCCGTATAGCTCTGTCCAGCTGTAATGTTTTATGTCTATAAATCCCCAACTATACATACCTCAAACTGAACTCTTAATCTTCCCCCTCCTCCAAATCTGCTCTACTCAAAATCATCCCTATCTTAGTTAATGGTGCCTCCATTACAGTTGCCCAGAATAAAAACTTTGGAGTCCTCTTTGATTGTTTTTATTCTCAGATCCCACACCCTGTCAGCAAATTACGTTGGCTCTACATTCAAATACTGTCTAAATTCTAATATTTCTTACCACTTCCATTACTACCACCCTGGTCCAGCAGTAAACTCTCTCAGGCCAGGATTACTACAATATTCTTCTAACTTCTTTTCCTGCTTCCCACCTTGATCTCCTTCAGGTTTTGTTTTGTTTTGTTTTGTTTTTGACAGAGTCTCACTTTTGCTGCCCAGGCTGGAGCGCATTGGTACAATATTGGCTCACTGCAACCTCCGCCTCCCGGGTTTAAGCGATTCTCCTGTCTCCCAAGTAGCTAGGATTACAGGCATGCACCACCATGCCCGGCTAACTTTTTTGTATTTACTAGAGACAAGATTTTATCGTGTTAGTCAGGCTGGTCTCAAGCTTCTGACCTCAGGTGATCCACCCGCCTCAGTCTTCCAAAGTGCTGGGATTACAGACGTGAGCCACTAGGCCTGGCCAGTCTATTCTTAATGCAGCATGAAGAGAAACTTGTTAAAATAAATAGCAGACAAGATCAGGCACATTCAGGGTGGTATTTCCTGTTATACGTTTTGGTATTTGGCTACTATCAAAAATTATAAAGTGGGCTGTGACAAATATCCTTGGGATGGAAATTTGCACTAACCCCAATGTGAAGTGAAAGGCATTCAAATATTATAACCTTTAAATTGCACTTGAAGCTCTTGAAGTATCTGGCCAAATTTATTTCAGAAATATTGAACCAATTTACAGTTTTAGCTATGAGAGTCTGAAATTACCCATACTCTCATTAACTCTGGGTAGACATCATTAAAAACAATGGCCAGGTGCAGTGACTCACACCTGTAATCCCGGCACTTTGGGAGGCTGAGGTGGGCAGATCTCTAGGTCAGGAGATCGAGGCCATCCTGGCTAACACGGTGAAAACCTGTCTCTACTAAAAATACAAAAAAATTAACCAGGTGTGGTGGCAGGCACCTGTAGTCCCAGCTACTCGGGAGGCTGAGGTAGGAGAATGGCGTGAACCTGGGAGAGAGCTTGCAGTGAGCCGAGATTGCACCACTGCACTCCAACCTGGGCAACAGAGCCAGACCCTGTCTCAAAAACAACAACAACAACAACAACAACAACAACAACAAAAAAAAAAAAACAGAAAAATTCCACTGGTAAGCAAGAATACTATTGGTGGTGAGACATTTTCGTATTTCATTTTTAAGTAAAAAGGCAGATTTCACAGTAACATGTATGTTATAACCCAATTTCAAAAAATAGGTTTATTTGTGTGTGTCTGTATATGTGTTCAAAATACACATGTCTAATAATTTGTGTGTGTATATATGTGTGTGTATGGGAGTTATGTGACATTGTTAACAGTGTCATTTCTGGATAGTGGATAGGTATAGATTTAGATCACTTTTATGCTTAGGTTTTTATGTCCAAATACTTCTGCAATAAACATGTATTGTTTTGAATTTGGCTTTTAAAGTTATTTTAATTACAAATCAACTTTAGCTAAACCGCATTATTATTATTATTATTATTATTATTATTACTACTACTATTACTTTGAGACAAGTTCTCCCTCTGTCACCCAGACTGGAGTACAGTGGCTGGATCTTGGCTCACTGAAACCTCGACCCCCCGGACTCAAGCCATCCTCCTGCCTCAGCTTCCCACGTAGCTGGGACCACAGGTGCGCATCAGCATACCAGGCTAATTGTTTGTATTTTTGGTAGATATAAGGTTTCACCATGTTGCCCAGGCTGGCCTCAAACTCCTGAGCTCAGGCAATCCTTGTGCCTCGGTCTGCCACTAAGTGCTGGGATTACAGGCATGAGCCACTGTCCCTAGCCCAGGAATAACTGTTAAGAGACTAATGGAGAAAATGAGCAGAAAGAAAGAATTCAGAAATATTATTTTACAAATTAACTGGAGAAATGAGTTACCAACACTAGATGCAGCCCTTCCAGCAGCCATTATCTTTCTACTTCTTTTTTTTTTTTTTTTTTTTTGAGACGGAGTCTTGCTCTGTCGCCCAGGCTGGAGTGCAGTGGCCGGATCTTAGCTCACTGCAAGCTCCGCCTCCCGGGTTTTACGCCATTCTCCTGCCTCAGCCTCCCGAGTAGCTGGGACTACAGGCGCCCACCACCTCGCCCGGCTATTTTTTTTTTTTTTTTTTTTTTTTGTATTTTTTAGTAGAGACGGGGTTTCACCGGGTTAGCCAGGATGGTCTCGATCTCCTGACCTTGTGATCCGCCCGTCTCGGCCTCCCAAATCTTTCTATTTCAATGTACCTAAATACTTCATATGGGCTCACAAAACATATGGGCCCCACATTATTTAATTCCAGGGTTCCAAGTGGCCAGAGCCTATTCTGGGAGCTGAGGATGCTAGGAGGGAACCAATACTGGCTGGGACACAGAAAAAGTGGGCTGGAAGATGAATGAATATGAATTATTGTCAAACAAAAATTCATAAACAATAATCATAGAGATGCACTACTATAACTGATACAGTAGGAAAGCACTCAACAGTGAGCCCTCTGTATTTGTGGCTGCTTGTTTTTGAAATGTCCAGTGGCAGGAGCTGCTCCTTACAATTCTGCACTGCAAACATTTATTCCTTAATTTCACCCACTACTTCTAGACCTCTTACTCTCCTCATGCACCAGAAATTGGGTAATTTTCTTCCTTGTTTTTATTAATCTTTCCTGAGTGTATGTATAGCTCACATTTATTTCAATGTTTAATATCAGAAGCCTTTGAGTCTTAATTTAGAAGTTTGGTAATGTTTTGTGACTTGACCTATGCCATAGGAACATAACTTATTTCTATCAATTAGCTGACAATAAAATTGGTTTTGTTACATGTAAATATATATATATATATATATATATATATATATATATATATATGTAAAAAATATATATAATTTTAAGTCAGAACATAAAGCATTGTTTGTATTTGTCTGCTGCCTATAGAGGACAGGAGCGGACATTTGGCTTCTTTATTAGATGGGAAGGGTAGGTATGCAATATGAATAACTTTTTTGTTTTGTTTTGTTTTTGAGTCAGAGTCTTGCTCTGCCACTGAAGGTGGAATACAGTGATGTGATCCCAGCTCACTGAAACCTCTGCCTCCCGAGCTGAAGCAATCCTATCACCTCAGCCTCCCAAGTAGCTGAGACCACAGGTGTGAACCACCACACCCAGCTAATATATATATATATATATATATATATATATATATATATATATATATATATGTGGTAGAGATGGAGTCTCACTATGTTGCCCAGGCTGGTCTTGAACTTCTGGGCTCAAGCGATCTGCTAACCTCGTCCTCCTAAAGTGCTGGGATTACAGGCATGAGTCACTGTGATCACCCCAGGAATAACTGTTAAGAAGCAAATAATGGAGAAAATGAGCAGAAAGCAAGAATTCAGAAATATTATTTTACAAACTAGATGGAGAAATTAGTCACCAAACACCAGCCACAGCCCTTCCATCATCCATTATGTTTCTATTTCAGTGTACCTAAGTATTTCATATAGGCTCACAAAACACTTTTTATTGTTTTATTTATGGTTCACAGTTGCTTTTTAAATATGTTATATCAGATTTAATAAGAATAACTTCTTTTGTTGATGATTTCAAAATATACTACCTTATACTTAAAAAACAACAACAAAAAAATAACATGAAGATGACTTTCAATTTCAGAGTAAAAGCCAAGATCCTGATAATGACCTCCTAGGCTCTCTGTCCAAGGGACAGAGTGTCCCTGTTACCTCTCTGACCGTATTTTGTACTTCTGTCCTCCTTATTCAACCTGTTCCAATCTAAGAAGCCTCCTCTTTGTTTCTGTTTTTTTTAATAGCTTTATTGCAGTATAATTGATAGATAATTAACTGCAGATATTTAATGTGTACAATTTGATGAGTGTGAATACACGCAAACACCTGTGATACCATCACTACAATCAAGGTAATAGACATATCCATCATCTCTCAAAGTCCCTCATTGTTTCTTGAACACACCAAGCTAATTCAAGACTCAGAGTCATTATATATAGTGTTTCATCTGACTGAAATTCTCATACTGTAATTTCCCAGTCAGCAGCATCAGCTTCACTTTGGAAATTGTTAGAAATTCAAATTCTCTAGTCCCATCAGAGACCAACTGAATCAAAACCTCTGGAGGTGAGACCTAGAAATGCATGTCTTAACAGGTGATTATAATGTATGCTAAAGTTTGACACCCACTGGTTTAGATTAAACATTTAATTTAAAATATTAATTTTAACATTTTAAACTGTATATGGAATCTATACCTTCACTACTCCATTTATTAGTGTAATAACACTGACATTGCTATTATTTATTAGTGTAATAGCACTAACATTAGTGTTATTGACCTCCTAGGCTCTCTGTCCAAGGGACACTAACATTAGTGTTATTACACTAATACTATTAAAATAACATGATAGAGTTTGTTTTAGGTCATATCTTGTTTTTTAAGGACTTGGGCACATGAGATCAATCAGTACTTTTTTACATGACTTGTATTTATTGCAATTTTTATTCAGTTATTACTACTTTACTCATCCTCAGTAAGAGGTCTTTGTGTTTCTCATCCCTGTCTTTTCTCAGAATGTTCTTGTATTAGTCCATTGTCATGCTGCTGTTAAAGACATACCCAAGACTGGGTAATTTATAAAGAAAAAAAGATTTAATGTACTCACAGTTGCACATGGCTGGGGTGGGGGGGTGCTCCCAATCATGGTGGAAGGTAAAAGCCATGTCTTACATCATGGCAGGCAAGAGAGAGAAAGAGAATCAAGTGAAGGGGGAACCTCTTATAAAACGATCAGATCTCATAAGACTCACTACCATGAGAACAGTATGGGAGAAACTGCCCCCATGATTCAATTATCTCCCACTGGGTCTCTCCCATGACATGTGAGAATCATGGGAGCTGCAATTCAAGATAAAATTTGGGTGGGGACACAGCCAAACTATGCCATTTCACCCTTGGTCCCTCCCAAATCACATGTCCACGCATTTCAAAACCAATCACGCCTTCCCAACAGTCCCCCAAAGTCTTAACTCATTTCAATATTAGCTGAAAAGTCCACATTCCAAGTCTCATCTGAGACAAGGCAATTCCCTTCCACCTATAAGTCTGTAAAATCGAAAGCAAGTTAATTACTCCCTAGATACAATGGTGGTACAGGCATTGGGTAAATAAAGTTCTTCCAAATGAAAGCTATTTGCCAAAACAAAGGGGCTACAGGCCCCATACATGTCCAAAATCTAGTGGGACAGTCCAGTCTTAAGACTCCAAAATGATCTACTTTGACTCCATGCTTCGCATCAGGTCATGCTGATGTAAGAGGTGGGTTCCTAGGATCTTGGGCAACTTCACCCATGTGGCTTTGCAGAGTACAGTCTTCCTCCCAGCTGCTTTCATGGGCTGGCATTGAGTGTTTGCGGCTTTTCCAGATGAATGGTGCAAGCTGTCAGTGGATCTACCGTTCTGGGGTCTAGAGGATGATGGCCATCTTCTCACAGCTCCACTAGGCAGTGCCCCACTGGGGATTCTGTGTGGGGGCTTTGACCCCACATTTCCCTTCTGCACTGCCCTCACAGAGGTTCTCCATGAGGGCCCTGCCCCTGCTGCAAACTTCTGCTTAGACATCCAGGCATTTCCATAAATCCTCTAAAATCTAGGGGCAGGTTCCAAACCTCAGTTTTTGACTTCTGTGCACCCACAGGCTCAGCACCATGTGAAAGCTGCTAAGACTTGGGACTTGCACACTCTGAAGCCACAGCCCTAGCTGTACCTTGAAGACAAGCTCAAGTGTACCTTATACAACTCTAGCCTTGCTAGAGTGGCTGGGATGCAGGGCACCAAGTCCCTAGGCTGCACACAGCAGGGGGCTCTGGGCCTGGCCCACAAAACCATTTTTTTACTCCTAGGCCTCCGGGCCTGTGATGGGAGGGGCTGCCATAAAGTTATTTGACATGCCCTGGAGACATTTTCTCCATTATCTTAGTGGTCAACTTTTGGCTCCTCATTACTTATACAAATTTCTGTGGCTGGCTTGAATTTCTCCTCAGAAAATAGGTTTTTCTATTCTATTGCATCATCAGGCAAATGTTTTGAACTTTTATGCTCTGTTTGCCTTTTAAAACTGAATGCTTTTAACAGCACCCAGGTCACCTCTTGAATACTTTTCTGCTTAGAAATTTCTCTCCTGCTTACAAATTATCTCCCACCAAGTCCTTCTCACAAGCTTAGAAATTTCTTCTGCCAGATACCTTAAATCATCTCCCTCAAGTTCAAAGTTCCACAAATCTCTAGGGCAGAGGCAAAATGACTCCAGTCTCTTTGCTAAAACTAAGCAAGAGTCACCTTTACTCCAGTGTCCAACAAGCTCCTCATCTCCATCTGAGACCACCTCAGCCTGGACCTTATTGTCCATATCATTATCAGCATTTTGGTCAAAGCCATTCAACAAGTCTCTAGGAAGTTCCAAACTTTCCCATATTTTTCTGTCTTCTTCTGAGCCCTCCAAACTGTTCCAACCTCTCCTTGTTAGCCAGTTCCAAAGGTGCTTCCACATTTTTGGGTATCTTTATAGCAGTGCCCCACTCTACCGGCACCAATTTACTGTATTAGTCTACTTTCTTGCTGCTGATAAAGACATACCCAAGACTGGGTAATTTATAAAGAAAAAGAAATTTAATGGACTCACAGTTCCACGTGGCTGGAGAGACCTCATAATCATGGCGGAAGGTGAAAGGCCTGTCGTACGTGGCAGCAGGTAAGAGAAAGAATGAGAACAAAGTGGAAGTGGACACCCCTTATAAAATTGTGAGATCTTGTGAGACTTATTCATTACCACAAGAACAGTGTAGGAGAAACTGCCCCCCATGATTCAATTATCTCCCTCTGGGTTTATCCCATGATATGTAGGAATTATGGGAGCTACAATTCAAGATGAGATTTGGGTGGGGACACAATCAAACCATATCAGTTCTTATTCAACCATATGCTAAACTTACCTTGGTCTATTCAATTATTATCCAACCCTCAATGCCACCTCAAATTCTACCTTCTTTTGGAAACAGACTTTGAATAATACAGTTCAGATGAATCACTTTCTTCCTATTTTGTACTCTCATAGCACTTAACATTTGCACTACTGCTTTCTCTGAGAGCATTTTATAGTTTTCTCTCCATAGATAGTAAATAAGTGAGAACAGGATTCATGTCTTATATGTCATACATGTTGCATAATGCTCTAAACACACTATCTGTGAATGTAGATGTACTTACTACACCTCAAATATATTAAAATATTTTCTGGACCAGCGATCCCAGAAATGTCATGACTAAAATTATCTGAACCAAACTTCTGGATCTTAAATCTTCTTGGAAACCACTTTATCTCAGCATTAAAACACTACTATTTACTCAAAGGGAATTCACAAACCATCAGCAATTCTTTTTCTTGCTTTGGGTTATCCTGCAGTACCATTTACAAAACAATTACAAATCCCTCAGGTGAAGCCTAGCTAAAAAAAATGATTAAGAAAAATTCAAGCACATTTAGACTTCATTTGGGTCCAAAGAGGGAAAAGAAGGAAGAATCAATGTTTGCCAAATGGAAGAGAGCAAGTCTTAATTTGGCATGAAGTATTGATAATGACATCTGACTATCAGCATGTGGTAAGAAATGCACCAAGTGATAAACTGTAGCCAACCATAAAGACCATTTTGCTGGTATAGGCTTGAAGTGAGGCAGTGTTTGGTAGAAGAGGACAGGTTGATTCAGTGCCATCCTTTACTGCTGTAGTACAGATCCTTTAGTGTAGTACAGGGTCTGATTCTACCCTGAGTGTGGTAAATGTCTGGGAACAAATCTCTCTCTGCACCTCTCTAAATCTCAACATCTAAATCCTCATGAAATTAGGTTGAAATGAAAATTAAGTGCAAGCAGAAAGAATCACAAAGAAGTAGCCTGGGGGAACCCAGACAAAGAAGCACTCTCACATCTTGGTCCTGAATTTAGGGGGAGGGATGTTATGCAATAATGCAATGTATAAATGTACCTTAGTTACTTTTCTGAGCACAAGCTAGGAGTAACTCCCCTTCTCCTGCTTAGTTTGCCTCAGTTGCTTTCTGCTATCCTCATAGGGCCAGCAGAGATTGCCATGGCATCTCTAGGACTAGCTCCAGGGAAAATCAGGATTCAGTAGGGCTGAGAACTCTGTAGACTTTCTTTCTCAGAAATGAAGTTTTTTGCTATTTCCTTACAATCTGGCCACAATATTTAAAAATAATTTTATTTTAAATAGTCATATAAATTTTAAAATCTATTTTAAAACAGGTATTTAAGTAATAAAGATTAACTCAAAATAACAAAGTGTGCTGCAGAATTGCCAAAGTGTAATGTTTAGAGTGTACACAAGGGCACTCTAGAACATTTCGCCTGTATTCTCTATCTTGTTTTCAACAGAAAAAGATGTAGTTAAAAGCTGCAAAGGTTTTTTTTTTTCAGATTTATTCAGTCTCTGTGATCTTACTCCAGCATCTCTTCAGTCTTTCATATCCAACAACCTTGAATTTTGCTGAACATCAAAGATGCTGTACAAAATATTTTACGAGTAGTTCCTATAGTTTCAGTAACCCAATAGAGCAAAATTACTATAACAAGCTGGTTGGAATGTCTACGTTTCTGTGCTGTTTTCAACCAGCAGTACTTTGCACAGTAATATCGTGATATATGAATGAAATTGGGAAGCAAATTAAGAACAGTTTGAGCTCTTGCAGTTCTTAATTCCCCATATAGTGGTCCTTCCCCCACCACCAAAAACATTGAACATCTTGAAGATCAATTTGCAGACCCATGTCAGGCAATCATCCTTATGCAGTTATGGCATTTCCTCATGCAGCACTATTGATTGGCATGTGTCTGTTGAAAAAGAAGTATCTTATTTCAAACAAAATACAATTCAGGTGCACATGTTGGAACAAGGCATTTATCTGCTTCAAAATTAACAACCTTCAGTAATTTGATTTGGTTCAACCTATCAGTTGGTACACATAAGACAAAGAAATGTTGAGTTGAGATGATTAAATGTGACAGGTCTAATTTTTAGGTAAGGAAATAAATACTGTAAGCCTGACCAAGGAATTAACATACAGTTTCTAAACAAGCTCCTGGAGAATTTCAAAAGAGAGTCAAACAGAATTCAAAATAACTTTATCAAAAATATCCCATAAAGAAAATTTATCTTTATATAAACATTACCAATTCACTATGTGAAACATAACTTCATTTCTTATGACACCTGAGAATTCTGAGATGGAAATAACTCCCCCTAATGAAGAGCTTGCTATGTGTTTGAGTTTCTTAACAAGATGGTCAGCTGTCTCTTTGGACAAGTTTGGCATTAGGTTACCATTCAGTTTGGCTAAATGAGAGACCTCTCTTTATTTTCAAGCAAACCCTTACATTTTATTATCTGTTTAAAGGGTTTCCTACTATTTATGGAATAAACATTTCCACTTCATTTTAATTTCATATCGTAGGAGAAGAATAAAGACAGTACAGTTATTGGTCGCAGCTGTTTCAATGTGCTACATGTAACCATAAGAATTATGCTGTCAAATCCACAGAGCCAAGGTTTCTCCTATTCCCTTACAATCTGGCCACAAGATTATAAAAGAATTTTGTTTTAAATATTCATGTAAATTTTAAAATATATTTAGAACAGGCCTTTTAAGTAATAAAGACTAACTAAAAATAACAAAGCTGTACTAGAGAATTGCCAAAGTCTAATTAGATAATTTTGGCATTAAATTATAAAACAAGACTTTTTTCTGACTCTGCATTTTTACATTTTAACATAGTACAGAGGTTCATGACTGTGATTATTGTAATGTTAATATTTTTCCAGGATAAGGTGGAATATTGTTTCTTTTCTCCTTAAAGTATTAAAAGTTTTGTAACATTTATCACATATTGAAATAAAAGGCATCACTGTGCATATCCTTTTTCAATAATAGTAATTATAAATGGAATCTAAGGAGGGGTGGAAATGCATAAAAAGAAAAGATTTCTGTAATACTTTTCCTTTGGCAAACTTACTAAATGATACATACTTCTCATTTTAATATATAGGTCACTGATTATGCCCTTTATAGAAAAAATCACTACATTTGACAACAGAAATCACAAAACATGTATTGCCAGGTATGACAACAGCACATTATTTCATTGTATTGCCTAACACACCATCTGGACAAATTTAGCAATTAACAAAGAGATACCTTTACCTCTAGGTAAGAGATACACTTACCTCTAGGATGTGTTTAGTTTTCTCATTACCAGCTGACAGGCTGTCTTGGACTGAGAAGGCAATTTTGAAATGAAGAATGATAACTTAGATTTTGACAAGAAATTAAAGTAAGAAATTTTCATGAGAATTTATTCAAGTAAGACTTGCTGAATCCATTTGGAATACACTGAATAGCAGTATAAAAAACAAAATCTGATATAAAAATCAGAGAGTCTATTTATTCATAAACTTGTGGCAAGAGAATCCATCCACCTTCACTTTCATTTCAGCAGGGGTTTAAGAGTGTTAGAAAGGAAGTCAGTTTTATACAGTTTAAAAAGCAATACTGAGACAGTGTCTGGTTGACGAACATTCTGTTAAGATGGGATTTTTGAATTAAGATGAACTTTCTAGTTGGTCTTCAGATACATTTGCAAGTCCTTGGTTGGCTGCAAGGAGACAAGTGAACCATTTGGGAATATTTAAAAAGAGAGAATTGTTCAATGTTAAGGGTGGAGGGTTTTCTGTGGCTAGATTTTTCCTGGAAGAAGTGAGGACATTTTTATGGAAATGGTCCATATGAGACACTGACTACCACAGCATGGAGTTTCTCAGATTATTACACCATCACAAGGCCTTATTTCCACTATGATTGAGAAGTGGCTAATGTTCTGTACCAACTGCATTCTAAATGTTTTCACACTTTCTGGCAAGCATGAAATCACAAATTTCACAGAGCCTGGTTGATTCAGTATACACACACACACACACACAGATACACATTCATGTGTGTGCAAATACCATATATGTAGAACACCCAGCACTGATCCTTTGTGCTTGAAGAGTTTATTTTTCTAACAATAAACAACTGTATAAATTGGTTACACTGATCAAAATACATCTTTTGGGCCTGGTGAGGTGGCTTACTCTTGTAACCCCAGCATTTTAGGAGGCCTAGGTGGGCGGATTGCCTGAGCTCAGGAGTTCGAGACCAGCCTTGGCAATGTGGAGAAACCCCATCTCTACAGAAAACTACAAAAAAGATTATCTGAGCGTGGTGGCACGCACCTGTGATCCTAGCTACTCAGGAGGCAGAGAGGTGGGAGGATCCCAGGAGGTCCAGGCTGCAGTGAGCTGGCATGAGCCACTGCAGTCCAACGTAGTGAGACACTGTCTCAAAAAAAAAAAATATATATATATATATATATGTGTGTGTGTGTGTGTGTGTGTGTGTATGTGTATATATATATATGCGTGTATATATATGTGAGTGTGTATATATATGTGTGTGTGTATATATATCTTTTGATACACCCCAGGTAACAAATCATAGCATTATGTGATCTCTAGAGCAAATCATATAAAAAGAAAAACCTATTGCCAAATATATTATTGTAATACAGTCCAACTTCTTTATGTCTTATGTCTTTTGTCTTTTATAACTTACAATGCAGGTGCATTTTAGTTTGAAAGGACAGTGGTGGAAATAAAAGTAATAATTGGACTGGGCCTTGTGGTTTAGACCACCTGTTATATCAAAGGTGTCCAAATAATAATTATTGGTGGTTAGTAACTATTTTTAGAATTTCTGTAGCCATTCTTAGATGGTTAGGTGGCATTATTATAATTAGCTGAATTTCAGGAATGAATGTGCCTTTCTCTTCTTATTTGTATAGTTAGGCTAGAGCCTGGCCAACAACCACCGCTACTACCACTTTCCTATTATTAATATTTTATTTTGAATGACAATACCCTATTTCCTTACATATTGTGTTGAAAGACACTGGACAGAGGCTTCCAACTCTAGAAAGGGATTTTTTTAAAGGTTTTGATGGTTTTTAAATTGTGCCCTGGAGACAACAAACAGATCTCTATTCAACTGACATGAAAAAATGTGAAAAAAGGAAGAAATAAAATAGGCTGGAACATACCCCACCTCCCACCCACTCTCACCCTCAGGACCTAAAAACAGTAACTGGCTCAAATAGTATAGAATAATGGTTAAGGATTTAAGTCTTAGAGTCAAAAATATCTACATTCGAATTATGGATCTGCTGCCTTATTAGCCATATAGTCTTGGATTGATTATTTAATTATCTGTGTCTCAGTGTCATCACTTATAAAAATGGAGCTAAAATGTTAGCAACTATATCTTAGAATTGTTGTGAAGATCAAGGTGAATCAATATATGTTAAGTACTTGAAATCATGACTGGCGTGTAGTACAGTTGACCATTGAACAACATGGATTTGAAATGCATGGGTCCATTTATACACAGATTTTCTTCCAATTCTGCCACCCCTGAGACAGCAATACCAACATTTCCTCTTCCTCCTTCTCCTCAGCCAACTCCCTGTGAATAGGAAGAAAGCCCTTTATGATGATCCAGTTCCACTTAGTAGTTAAGTTATGAGACAGTCAAAGTTATATGCAGATTTTTAACTGCACAGGGGGTCGATACCCTAACCCCTGCATTTTTTTTTATTATTATACTTTAAGTTCTAGGGTACATGTACATAACGTGCAGGTTTGTTACATATGTATACTTGTGCCATGTTGGTGTGCTGCACCCAACAACTCGTCTAACACCGCAAGTTCTCACTCATAGGTGGGAACTGAACAATGAGATCACTTGGACTCGGGAAGGGGAGCATCACACACCGGGGCCTATCACGGGGAGGGGGGAGGGGGAGGGGAGGGGGGAGGGGAGAGGGGGGAGGGATTGCATTAGGAGTTATACCTGATGTAAACCCCTGCATTTTTTAAGGGTAAACTGTAATTTAAAGTAATTGAAGTTTAGTCTTTAATTGCATGCATTGTGTTGATCAAATGGTAGCTAACATGTATTGAATACTTACTACATGCCAGCTTCCTTCCTGAAACATCACTGCAAACTGGCTGGGTTTCTTGTTCAAAGGTGCTTGTTCCTGTTAAAGTGGCCTGTTATATATGACTCTCTCCTTCTAGATTCTGGTAAAACTTTCTTCCCACATCTCCATGAACCTAAAGATGGCAACAGTCCTGCTGCTTTTAGCTTCTTTTGGACTTGTCTAATCAAGGTTTTTATACCATTTGGGGCTTTTCCAATTGTTCTCAGGATTTTAGTTACATGCCTGCCAGCTTACTGGATGCAGACACCTAAAAACAATGTGTAAATTATTGAGAGAGAAGCAGGACCTTGCTGAGTCCTGCTCAGGTTTCTGTACTGCCTGAGTTTTATTTTCTCTAATCTCCCTCTTCCTTAATCCTGTAAGGCCTGTGAGCCCAAAATATCTGAGACAGGTCTCAACAAATTTAGAAAGTTTATTTTGCCAAGGTTAAGGATGCACCCATGACATAGCTTCAGGAGGTCCTGAGGATGTGTGCCTAAGGTGGTTGGGGTACCCTTTGGTTTTATACATTTTAGAGAGACATGAGACATCAATCAATATGTGTAAGATGTACATTGGTTCAGTCTGGTAAGGCAAGACAACTTGAAGTTGGAGCTTCCTGCTCAGAAGTACGTAAGAGACAAAAAGTTACATTCTTTTGAGTCCTTGATCAGCCTTCCACAGAATACACAATTTAGTGTGGCTTAGTGAATCTGCATTTTTACATAAACAATAGGGTAGAGGAAGCAATCAGATATGTATTTGTCTAAGGTGAACCTCAGAGGGATGACATTGAGTTCTGTCTGACCTTTGTCCACAAGGAATTTCCTTCTGGGAAAATTGTGAAGGAGGTATTTAGCTTCTTATTTTTGTAGCTATCTTATTTAGGAATAAAATGGGAGGTAGGTTTTCCTGACCTCGTTCCCAGCTTGTTGTTTTGCTTGGTTTAGGGATTTTGGGGGTCCCTACATTTATTTTCCTTTTACAGACCCACCAAAAGTTTCATATCTTCCTACATAGGAGAAACACAACAACTGATATTAGTACTACCCATTTGTTCATTCGCCATTTGCTGGGTGCCCCTTGTGTGTCAGACACCCCAGAGTGGCCGACAGTCCAGATACGAAGTAACCATGAATCTCTGACCTCCCAGAGCTCCAAGTTGTTCAAGGGGTTCCCTATCTTCCTAGCTTTCCTCTGGCTTTCCCTGGCCAGAACCTCAGACAAAGTAAATGGCTGAAACTAGAGAAGGAAAATAAAGATACTTATGATTGATCTTAACCTTTCTAAGATAACCCCCAGAAATATGATGGTAGTGGAAGTGAAGGAGCTAGTTCAGCCACATACTCTGTTATTAGACTGCCAGTGATTGGGTCGCAACAATCAATGATGGATAGAAAGGCAGGTCTTCCATTTCTTCCCCAGAATTGTTGAAGGATAAGTTCTGAAAGTCAGAAAAGGAGAAAAAGATACAAGGTTACATTGGAAAAGGAAACAAAAAAACATCAGTTTAAGTAATAAACCCTAAAGTATTCTCCAAATTAAAACTAGGACAGATGGAGGCCCACTTTTCTTTTCTGTTTTCTGGTATCTCTATAACAGGTCTTAGCATGATAATAGATGCTCTGGGGCCTTGACAGTAACAATAAGGGGCCAGAGGAGAAATTTTCTGAAAGAATTCTAATAGGGTAAACTCTAATTTAGACAAACAAATAAAAAATGCAAAGCAATAAAGGCAGCTTGAGGGTAAAAGAGGGATTGTATTTTATGTATGAGAATCCTCAGATTCTTTTTATCTTCCTAAATAAGATAATTCTGGGACTTAAGAATTGGCCTATTGTTATGTGAACCCAAAATATCTGAGACAGGTCCCAACCAATTTAGAACATTTATTTTGCCAAGGCTAAGGACTTGCCCATGACAGCCTCAGGGGGTCGTGACAACATATTTCCAAGGTGGTGGGGGCACAGCTTTGTTTTATACATTTTAGGGAGACATGAGACATCAATCAGTATGTGCAAGACATTGGTTCTGTCTGGGAAGGTGGGACAACTTGAGGTTGGGGAGGAGGCTTCCAGGTCATAGGTAGATAAGAGGCAAACAGTTGCATTCTTTTGAGTCTCTGATTAGCTTTTCACTGAATGCACACTGTACATGTGAGAAGAGGGTAGAGGAATAATCATTTATAACTTAGTCTGACTTCTTGAAACAATAGGGCAGAGGAAAGAAGTAGGTATGCATTTGTCTCATATGAGCGAGGGATGACTTTGAGTGCTGTCTGTTCTTAGTCCCCAAGGAATTTCCTTGTGAGCAAATTGTGAGGAAGGTATGTAACTTTTTTATTTTTGTAGTCATCTTGTTTAGGGATTGAATGGAAGACAGGTTGCCTAATGCAGTTCTTAATCTGACTTTTTCCTTTGGCTTAGTTATTTTGTGGTCTCAATATTTATTTTCCTTTCACATTTCCCCCTTCTTTTAAAATCTTTTGGAGAAAACATTTTAGAAAAATGTGTCTTTGTTCTCAGGTTTTGTCTAATATCTCATGGGTAGGATGGTTTATTCCTAGATGAGTACGTCCCATCTACCCATCTATTAGGAAAACCCATTTTTAGCATGTTGTGAAGTCTCATATCCTAGGAAGAGAAGATAGGGGGAGGAAGGGAACAACTACAAGCAAATAAAATGAATAACAATCCTGGAAAATAGATATAGGCCATATTACTCTGAAGTCCATACATCAGTAGGCAGGTTTGAAAGTGGTTTATGTATGTAAACAGATTACTGCTATTTTTTCCTAAAGTTTATGTTGTCTAGCTTCAGTTCGCAGGGCTTTAATAAAGAACAGTTTAATTTCCAGTGATTTCAAAATAGGAAAAATGGGGTAAAAAGGAAAAGAAAGAAGGAAAAAAATTTCAAAACATTATTTTGAAAAATTCAAAAACATTATTTTGAAGACTTATAGCCAGGAAATAATTTTAGAATTCAATTCAAACGGTAGAAAATAATAAAAATTGAAAAATGTACTATAGATTATTTTGAAACACAATTTTTCTCTCTCTAGTCCCCATATTCACTAAAGACAAATCGAAGAACAAAATTATGTGTAAAATAAATGCTAGTCTTATTATAGTTGGCCTATTTGCATAAAATCAGCAAGAATAATTATTTGCCATATACGTATTTTTTTAACTGATTTTGCTGGAGCTTTACTCTATAAAGAATGTCAGATTAGACTTGAAAGCCTTCAGCCAAGCCTGTGCCTGCAAATATATGTATTAATTGGTATATTCCTCACTTCAAGGCCCCAAGAAAACTTGGGGCTCCTTGGCCTGTCAGAAAATGACATTCTTTACTTACCATAGGTCAGGAACCTATACAGGGATTGCATATACAAGATATGAGGCCAGCTTTTCCAAGAGCTTTTATTGGCTCTTTATTAAGTCAACCTTGATTTGGTAAAGCAGGGTTGTGTAATCTACTGGCTACCCTGGGCCACATTAGAAGAAGAATTGTCTTGGGGTGCACATAAAATACAATAACACTAACAAGTAGCTGATGAGCTAAAAAAAATCACAAAAATATCTCATAATGTTTTAAGAAAGGTTACGAATTCATGCTGGACCACATTCAAAGCCATTCTGGCCATGTGCAACTCACAGGCCATGAATTGGATAAGCTTGCCTTAAAGCAACCTGAAAGTATGCCATTCCAATCAAAGCCTTGTTAAAATAACCAGTGTCTACAATTGTGTCCTGTTACAAAAGAAAACAGATTCTTGTTGAACTTAGGCAAATAACTGTATTGCTACAAATTAAGTATACTTGCAAATAGTTTTCAAATTCTGGAGAAATAAGCTAAAGAAATATGCTTCAGATTTTGCTCACAGGAGTGTAGTTTACCCAGCTGTTAAAAGCTCAAAGAAAAGGAGTTTCTGGATTCAGAAGCAAAAGAATTAGCCCTGTTTCAAACAAAGTCAGAAACAGATTATTTCAGTCTTCCATTAGTTTAGTCTATGTAATTAACTCCTGTTCTGCTCAATGTTTATGAACACATTAGCTCTCTATGGAGTCTTGGAAGATTTTTCTGTACACTAGTGTCACAATCTCCAAAGTTATCAGAAACCTACATTTAAAAGCACCTGTCAGAGTCTTATAGCTGAATATAAAAACACCTTTTGAAAAGGATAAAAGTAAAACAACTGTAGATGACAAGAGTCTTAGAATAGTGATGGTTAAAGACACAAATTACGAAGAAATTTGGTTACTTCTGAGGCATACAACAGTTTTACATTATAAACATAATTACTACAGATAACATTTACTAAGACATATTAAAATCACAGGAATCTCATACAATTCTGGAACACATAATAATAACACATTTATATAAATATAATCCAAAGAAGGTTAAACATAATTTCATATTTGACAATGCTTTCTATATAATTTTATTATGTCAAATAAACTGAATATGTGTCTTTTGGATTTCAGAGGACACAATATCAAAAATATTAATGAGGACCAAAGTTAGACTTTGATTTTGGAAATTTTATCAAATATGAAAAGTTTAAAACACTTGATATTACAAAATACGATCATAGGTCATTGTAAAAGAAGTCATTCATTTAACCAAAGTGATAACACAAAGATTTCAAAAAAAGGCAAAAACATTTATTCTTTGAGAAAGGAGACTTAATTTCCCAAAACATAAGCCCCAATAAAGAAAGTATGAGGCCAGTTAAATCTGTCTTTTAAGATTTTATTTAAAAATTTATTAAATTTTAATCTTCTATACCATAAGATTTAATTTCCATAAACCTTTTTTATAACCTTTATAACCTTTTATTAAGGAGTGAGTTAATGCTCCAAGAAAACCTTGTTAATCTGACATAGGGGCCTAGATGGCTGGTCTTGTATTAGTATGACTTCAATATTAATGGTTAATTTTTAAGGAAACTGAACTAATTTCATCTTTGAAAATTACCCTTACAATCTAATGTGCCCACCTCTTCTGCAATAGTCCCCAGGCCTTGAAGAATTGTGTAGTTTTAATTTCTGGCCTTGTGTCTCACTAATGCAGTTTATTTTGATTAGCATCTTCTACCAAGTCTGCAGGTGAGGCTTTAAGTGCTGTCAGTGTTTAAGATTTCACAGAACTTAGTATCATTTTTAGTCCCATGAGTCAAAGTCCATAACTTAATGGCACAATGACTTAAAAGCAAAATACAGAAAGTTACATGGATGTAATAACCTTAATTAAAATTTTTCTAATCTCTGTTTTTTTTTTTCTAAGCAAACCAAAACTTAATAATAATGACATGGGAATTATTTCAACAAAATATAAAGTGTACTTTTTAAGCCAGTTACCAAAAGGAAAAAGAAAAGATCTTTTGGAGTGTAATTGGTGTTCCCAGCAGGAGTCCATTTAGATAATCTGCAAGTCAAAACTAATGAAAAAGATACTTGAATTGGTTAGACATAGCAAGAGTGTTTCCTCCATAATAAGTGAAAAATTTCAGATTCATGGAACAATTTAAAGCCAAGAGTACATAATATTATATTGGAAGAAAACATTTCCTTTAGACTTTTAAGATAAAACATTTTTAGCATTAGGCCACAATGAACAGAACCTAAGGGGAAAAAAAAAAACTTACAGGAGCTGAAAATGCATTGAAAGAGAAAGTTATTTGAGGCCTTCTAAAAGGGGAGAGAAATCTAAAAACAGTAAAACTCATTAAAAGTTGAACTTTGGGTTAAAAAAATTAAAATCTTGTAATTTTAGTGAGTAAATCAATATCTAAAAAAAATATTGTTCTATCCAATTCTTTAGTGTATGAATATCTTTGTTTTAAATATCAAAAGCCAATCTCTAAAAATACCAATATAAGTTACTTTCCTTTAGTTATTGACAATTTGATCATATAAAGTTGTTTTCAATAAAAATCCTCTTTTTACAAAACTTATTACAACTTAAACATGTCATTCATGACCTGCTTAGACTTTTTGACTTGTCCTGAACGTTCCTCTTTCTTAAACAACTAGCCATTTTATTATAAGACAAAAATTTACCATATAAGGTTCTTTCTCATATAAAATTATTTTCTTCTTAATCTATTTTGCTAAAAATACCTCTTTATAACTTTATTTACATTGATTTTATTTACTGGTTACCTTTACCTTGTTTTATAAATAACTTTTAAATAACCATTGAATTAGACACAAATTTATTTTCCTTTAAATTAGAACACATTTCTTTTTTTATAAAAATGTTTCCTTGTAATATAATTTTTAATAATAAGAAATGACCCAGATACTTAATGAATATGTATTATTTAACTTAGTGTAATTTTAGCTTTTAAGTTATATGGCAAGTTTATTTGCAAGTATTTATTTGGTTATATTTATTAGGTTCGTGCTAAGGTCATTGTGGTTTTTGCCATTACTTTCAATGGTAAAAACTGCAATGACTTTTGCACCAACCTAATACCTAATTAATTAATTAATTTTTTAAATAGTTTACCCAGATTACTTATGAAAACTGTGACAGTTATCATTTGAACTTATTTCTCTGTTAAGCATTTTTATAAACTGTGAGTTTCAGGATTTCCCAAGTGAGAACCTTAAGGTTAAATAAATGGTTTCTTTTTGCCAATAATTCAGAATTTAACTGTTTTTATTAACCATACAATATTAACTGTCTTATTTATAAAATTTAAACAAACAAACATAATTTTCCTTTGGGCTGCATTCGTACCTTTAGAACTCTCTTGCCAAATCTTGACATCTAGTAGAGATAAATATAAAACCACTTTACCAATAAATCTAAACAATAATGTATGTTGACAATTCAGAAGTCATTTCTAATTTTATTTCATGAATACATTTAAAACCAGCTTATTTATTAAAAATTTACTTAAGCCACATGAACTTGAAAAAGCATTTGGCATGAAGTCTCTATTATTTCTGATAAAGTATTTGATTAAATTGCTTTTCCTTAAGCCAATTAATTAGCACTGTTTTATATATTTTAGTAGTGAAACATCATATACGCAACATATAAATACATAGATGTATTAAACAGGCAGTTAAAATAGATCTTATAGATTAATACGATCTATTATTTTCTCCTTTTTAAGACTTCCAATTTCTTGATAAACTGTTTCATTACCCTAGGCCATTGTCATCTAGATAGCCCTAAATTTGCTTATTAAAGGAACAACTCCTAGGGGAAGAATGTGTAAAAATTACAACTCAAGGTACAGAGAAAAAGAGTCTAGTGCTACTAGAGGGAGATAAAAAGTCGGATGCCAAGTCAAACATAAAATTATAGAACTCTATCATAGGATTGTATAGGGAGACAAATTTTATTTAGATAGGTAGTTCTAAATTTAGTCTCTGTCTTTTAACTGGGTCTCTGAGCTCAGGGCAGAGCCCACACTGAATCCTGGTTCTCCAAAACTAGAGAACTATTATGGGGCTTGACTACATGATGCTTTTATGGTCTATTTTTTGTTTTAAGAAAGACATTTATCTAAGTGTCTACATTACACTCTTCTTTACCTTAAACACCCAAGAGTAACCCTGTTATAATAGCTATTTTAGTCAAAAAAAGAAAACAAGAAAAAAGAAATCAGATAAGATAATACAAAAGTAAACAGCTTAAGATCCGAGAGGAAGCTGTCTGTTTATGCTCTTGAGGTTCCATTAAAAAAAAAAAAAAAAGACACACAGAAGTTTCTCCCCAAAAGGGAAACTGGTGCCTTCTCCATTTTCTTTAAGCAATACCAGGCTGTTGCAAACTATTTTAGGTCCCTCATATAAATGTAAGAGAAAGGAGAGACAGCAGAAGGAAATGGAGAAAACTCAATCAATTGAGACAAGAAAAAAAATACGTCAAAAAAGCTAAGGTCCTAGGAGAGAGAGAAAAAAAAAAGGCCATATATATACACACTCACATATATATGCTATATCAATACATAATATATATTTTATATATTATAAAATGTGTTATTTTACATATGTATTATATTAAATATAAAATACACTCTGTGTACTATGTATAAAATATATTATATAAAATATATAATATACAACTGTTATATGTTATATATATATCTTATATATAAAATATATGAAACCTTTTATATACCAAATATATTATATTTATATTATATTGTAATTAACATATAATAGCAAATATCACTCTATAGTATATAATATATAAATGTAATATATAAGGCATTTATGTTTATTTTATTTTATTTTATTTTATTATTTTTTTTTGAGATGGAGTCTCTGTCATCCAGGTTGGAGTGCAGTGGCGCAATCTTGGCTCACTGCAACCTCCACCTCCCGGGTTCAAGCAATTTTCCTGCCTCAACCTCCCAAGAAGCTGGGATTACAGGCACATGGCACCACACCTGGCTCAATTTTGGAGATGCGGTTTTATCATGTTGGCCAGACAGCTCTCGGACTCCTGACTCAACTGATCCACTCAACTTGGCCTCCCAAAGTGCTAGGATTGCAGGCATGAACCTCCTTGCCTGGCCACACACACACACACACACACACACACATATCTTGAATGTTAGCTTTCAATCAAGCTGACTTTTAACCATTGAGCTCCTTTAAAAAATTATTTTAAATCTCATTACCATATTTTAACTAGGAAAAATTGCTGATATTTCAAAAGGAACACAAATACCAAATCAGAAAGGGCTTGATTTAGGAACCAAACCCAGGCTGTGGTGGTGAAAAAATGGGGAGGGAGGCAGAACCTTAGCTATGGGGCAGCAGTCATTGCTCTTTCAGTTTAGCATAACTGCAAAAGGTGGCCTTGTTATGTAAATCAAACCCATTAGGTAGTCAAAATAAAAAATACTTCCTTGGCCTGGCAGGTGCAGTGGCTCATGCCTGTAATCCCAGCAATTCAGGAGGCTGAGGCAGGTGGATCACCTGAGGTCAGGAGTTCGAGGCCAGCCTGGCCAACATGAGGAAAGCCTATATCTACTAAAAATATAAAATAAGGGAGACTTCAACACTCCACTGTCAACATTAGACAGATCAACGAGACAGAAAGTTAACAAGGATATCCAGGAATTGAACTCATCTCTGCACCAAGCGGACCTAATAGACATCTATAGAACTCTCCACCCCAAATCAACAGCATATACATTCTTCTCAGCACCACATCACACTTATTCCAAAATTGACCACATAATTGGAAGTAAAGCACTCCTCAGCAAATGTAAAAGAACAGAAATTATAACAAACTGTCTCTCAGACCACAGTGCAATCAAATTAGAACTCAGGACTAAGAAACTCAATCAAAACAGCTCAAATACATGGAAACTGAACAACCTGCTCCTGAATGACTACTGGGTACATAACGAAATGAAAGCAGAAATAAAGATGTTCTTTGAAACCAATGAGAACAAAGTTACAACATACCAGAATATCTGGGACACATTTAAAGCAGTGTGTAGAGGGAAATTTATAGCACTAAATGCCCACAAGAGAAAGCAGGAAAGATCTAAAATTGACACTCTAACATCACAATTAAAAGAACTAGAGAGACAAGAGCAAACACATTCAAAAGCTAGCAGAAGGCAAGAAATAACTAAGATCAGAGCAGAACTGAAGGAGATAGAGACACAAAAAACCCTCCAAAAAATCAATGAATCCAGGAGTTGGTTTTTTGAAAAGGTCAACAAAATTGACAGACCGCTAGCAAGACTAATAAAGAAGAAAAGAGAGAGGAATCAAATAGACGCAGTAAAAAATGATAAAGGGGATATCACCACTGACCCCACAGAAATACAAACTACCATCAGAGAATACTATAAACGCCTCTATGCAAATCAACTAGAAAATCTAGAAGAAATGAATAATTTCCTGGACACTTACACTCTTCCAAGACTAAACCAGGAAGAAGTTGAATCCCTGAATAGACCAATAGTAGGCTCTGAAATTGAGGCAACAATTAATAGCCTACCCACCAAAAAAAGTCCAGGACCAGATGGATTCGCAGCTGAATTCTACCAGAGGTACAAGGAGGAGCTGGTACCATTCCTTCTGAAACTATTCCAATCAATTGAAAAAGAGGGAATGCTCCCTAACTCATTTTATGAGGCCAACATCATCCTGATAGCAAAGCCTGGCAGAGACACAACAAAAAAAGAGAATTTTAGACCAATATCCCTGATGAACATCGATGCAAAAATCCTCAATAAAACACTGGCAAACCGGATTCAGCAGCACATCAAAAAGCTTATCCACCATGATCAAGTGGGCTTCATCCCTGGGATGCAAGGCTGGTTCAACATTCGCAAATCAATAAACATAATCCAGCATATAAACAGAACCAAAGTCAAGAACCACAAGATTATCTCAATAGATGCAGAAAAGGCTTTTGACAAAATTCAACAGCCCTTCATGCTAAAAACGCTCAAGAAATTCGGTATTGATGGAATGTACCTCAAAATAATAAGAGCTATTTATGACAAACCCACAGCTAATATCATACTGAATGGGCAAAAACTGGAAAAATTCCCTTTGAAAACTGGCACAAGGCAGGGATGCCCTCTCTCACCACTCCTATTCAACATAGTGTTGGAAGTTCTGGCTAGGGCAATCAGGCAAGAGAAAGAAATAAAGTGTATCCAGTTAGGAAAAGAAGAAGTCAAATTGTCCCTGTTTGCAGAGGACATGATTGTATATTTAGATAACCCCATTGTCTCAGCCCAAAATCTCCTTAAGCTGACAAGCAACTTCAGCAAAGTCTCAGGATACAAAATTAATGTGCAAAAATCACAAGCATTCTTATACACCAGTAACAGACAAGCAGAGAGCCAAATTAGGAATGAACTTCCATTCACAATTGCTTCAAAGAGAATAAAATACCTAGGAATCCAGCTTACAAGGGATGTAAAGGACCTCTTCAAGGAGAACTACAAACCACTGCTCAGTGAAAGAAAAGAGGACACAAACAAATGGAAGAACATACCATGCTCATGGATAGGAAGAATCAATATCGTGAAAATGGCCATACTGCCCAAGGTTATTTATAGATTCAATGCCATCCCCATTAAGCTACCAATGAGTTTCTTCACAGAATTGGAAAAAACTGCTTTAAAGTTCATATGGAACCAAAAAAGAGCCCGCATTGCCAAGACAATCCTAAGTCAAAAGGACAAAGCTGGAGGCGTCACGCTACCTGACTTCAAACTATACTACAAGGCTACAGTAACCAAAACAGCATGGTACTGGTACCAAAACAGAGATATAGACCAATGGAACAGAACAGAGTCCTCAGAAATAATACCACACATCTACAGCCATCTGATCTTTGACAAACCTGAGAGAAACAAGAAATGGGGAAAGGATTCCCTATTTAATAAATGGTGCTGGGAAAATTGGCTAGCCATAAGTAGAAAGCTGAAACTGGATCCTTTCCTTACTCCTTATACGAAGATTAATTCAAGATGGATTAGAGACTTAAATGTTAGACCTAATACCATAAAAACCCTAGAAGAAAATCTAGGTAGTACCATTCAGGACATAGGCATGGGCAAGGACTTCATGTCTAAAACACCAAAAGCAACGGCAGCAAAAGCCAAAATTGACAAATGGGATCTAATTAAACTAAAGAGCTTCTGCACAGCAAAAGAAACTACCATCAGAGTGAACAGGCAACGTACAGAATGGGAGAAAAATTTTGCAATCTACTCATCTGACAAAGGGCTAATATCCAGAATCTACAAAGAACTCAAACAAATATACATGAAAAAAACAAACAACCCCATCAAAAAGTGGGCAAAGGATATGAACAGACATTTCTCAAAAGAAGACATTCATACAGCCAACAGACACATGAAAAAATGCTCATCATCACTCGCCATCAGAGAAATGCAAATCAAAACCACAATGAGATACCATCTCACACCAGTTAGAATGGCAATCATTAAAAAATCAGGAAACAACAGGTGTTGGAGAGGATGTGGAGAAATAGGAACACTTTTACACTGTTGGTGGGATTGTAAACTAGTTCAACCATTAGGGAAAACAGTATGGCAATTCCTCAAGGATCTAGAACTAGATGTACCATATGACCCAGCCATCCTACTACTGGGTATATACCCAAAGGATTATAAATTGTTCTACTACAGAGACACATGCACACGTATGTTTATTTTGGCACTATTCACAATAGCAAAGACTTGGAATCAACCCAAATGTCCATCTGTGACAGACTGGATTAAGAAAATGTGGCACATATACACCATGGAATACTATGCAGCCATAAAAAAGGATGAGTTTGCGTCCTTTGTAGGGACATGGATGCAGCTGGAAACCATCATTCTTAGCAAACTATCACAAGAACAGAAAACCAAACACCGCATGTTCTCACTCATAGGTGGGAACTGAACAATGAGGAAACTTGGACTCGGGAAGGGGAACATCACACACTGGGGCCTATCATGGGGAGGGGGGAGGGAGGAGGAATTGCATTGGGGTGTTATACATGATATATATGATTACTTGATGGGTGCTGACGAGTTGATGGGTTCAGCACACCAACATGGCACAAGTATACATATGTAACAAACCTGCATGTTATGCATATGTACCCTAGAACTTAAAGTATATATAAAAAAAAAAAAAAATACAAAATAAGCCAGGCAAGGTGATGCATGCCTGTAATCCCAGCTACCCAGGAGGCTGAGGTGGGAGAATTGCTGGAACCTGGGAGGTGGAGGTTGCAGTGAGCTGAGATTGTGCCACTGCACTCCAGCCTGGGGGACAGAGCGAGACTCCAGCTCAAAAAAACAAACAAATAAATAAGTCATTTTTTTTTTCCTTTTGCTGAGCAGTTTTTCTTTTTCCTCCTTTTTTTCTTTCAGTTGCAGGAATTTAGCCAATTCAGAGTCCTTGAGACCTTCCTTCACATAATTTGGAACTTTCCTTCAAATTTAATCAGGTCAGATAGAGTTGGTCAAACCCAGTGGGAAAAAGATCAGAACAAAAACAAAAACATACAACAAACAATAATTAAACAATAGGATTTCTGAGCACTTTCATGGTAAGGAGAAATTAAGACTAACTGGTTATTAATCTTCGCTTTAGCCAAGAGAAAATCCCAACTCAGATACTTACCTAGGAATGGGTTTCAGGCTGCTACCATCCTAGAAGCAGGAAAAAACTCAAACTTGTCTTCCCTGTTGGAAGGGAGCTGAAACTCCAAAAAGCAATTACCTGTCTTTCATCATGGAAAAAGGAAAACTTGCCTTCCTTGTTGGAAGCAAATGAAACTCCAAAAAAGCAGTTGTACAGCAAAATAAACTTCATATCTTGATCAAATTCTGGTAGATCAGGGATTCTCTTGTGGGGGCGGGGGCTGCAAGGCCTCAGAAAATTGTCCTGTTGGTTTGAGCTATCATGGTAACTGAAGCTGGCACCATGCACCTATAGGATTTATCGAAGCTCAGGTGCCCCTCCACTCAGAGTATCTTTGTGGCTACCAGTTTGTATATCCAAAATATCTGAGACATGTCTCAGTCAATTTAGAAAGTTTACTTTACCAAAGTTAAGGACACACTCATGACACAGCCTCAAGAGGTCTTGAAGACTTATGCCCAAGGTGGTTCAGGCATAGCTTGGTTTTATACATTTTTTTTTTATTATTATACTTTAAGTTCTAGGGTACATGTGCACAATGTGCAAGTTTGTTACATATGTATACATGTGCCGTGTTGGTTTGCTGCACCCATTAACTCGTCATTTACATGAGGTATTTCTCCTAATGCTATCCCTCCCCGACCCCGCCACCCCATGACAGGCCCTGGTGTGTGATGTTCCCTGCCATGTGTCCAAGTGTTCTCATTGTTCTGTTCCCACCTGTGAGTGAGAATATGTGGTATTCGGTTTTCTCTCCTTGTGATAGTTTGCTCAGAATGATGGTTTCCAGCTTCATCCATGTCGCTACAAAGGATATGAACCCATCATTTTTTATGGCTGCATGGTTTTCCATGGTGTATATGTGCCACATTTTCTTAATCCAGTCTATCATTGACCGACATTTGGGTTCGTTCCAACTCTTTGCTATTGTAAATAGTGCTGCAATAAACATACGTGTGCATGTGTCTTTATAGAAACATGACTTATAATCCTTTGGGTATATACCCACTAATGGGATCGCTGGGTCAAATGGTATTTCTAACTCTAGATCCTTGAGGAATCGCCACACTGTCTTCCACAATGGTTGAACTAGTTTACACTCCCAACAACAGTGTAAAAGCGTTCCTATTTCTCCACATCCTCTCCAGCATTTGTTCTTTCCTGACTTTTTGATGATTGCCATTCTAACTGCTGTGAAGTGGTGTCTCATTTTGGTTTTGATTTGCATTTCTCTGATGACCAGTGATGATGAGCATTTTTTCACACGTCTGTTGGCGCATAAATGTCTTCTTTTGAGAAGCGTCTGTTCATATCCTTTGCCCACTTTTTGATGGGGTTGTTTTTTTTCTTATAAATTTGTTTGATTTCTTTGTAGATTCTGGAATTAACCCTTTGTCAGATGGGTAGATTGCAAAAATTTTCTCCTATTCTGTAGGTTGCCTGTTCACTCTGATGATAGTTTCTTTTGCTGTGCAGGAGCTCTTTAGTTTAATTAACTCCCATTTGTCTATTTTGGCTTTTGTTGCCGTTGCTTTGGTGTTTTAGACATGAAGTCCTTGCCCATGCCTATGGCCTGAATGGCATTGCCTAGGTTTTCTTTTAGGGTTTTTATGGTTTTGGGTCTAACATTTAAGTCTTTAATCCGTCTTGAATTAATGTTCGTATAAGGTGTAAGGAAGGGATCCAGTTTCAGCTTTCTACATATGGCTAGCCAGTTTTCCCAGCACCATTCATTAAATAGGGAATGCTTTCCCCATTTCTTGTTTTTGTCAGGGTTGTCTAAGATCAGATAGTTGTAGATGTGTGGTATTACTTCTGAGGGCTCTGTTGTGTTCCATTGAACTATATCTCTGTTTTGGTACCAGTACCATGCTGTTTTGGTTACTGTAGCCTTGAAGTATAGTTTGAAGTCAGGTAGTGTGATGCCTCCAGCTTTGTTCTTCTGACTTAGGATTGTCTTGGCAATGCGGGCTCTTTTTTTGCTCCATATGAAGTTTAAAGTAGTTTTTTTCCAGTTCTGTGAAGAAAGTCATTGGTAGCTTGATGGGGATACTCTTGAATCTATAAATTACCTTGGACAGTATGGCCATTTTCACGATATTGATTCTTCCTGTCCATGAGCATGGAATGTTCTTCCATTTGTTTGTGTCCTCTTTTATTTCGTTGCGCAGTGGTTTGTAGTTCTCCTTGAAGAGGTCCTTCACATCCTTTGTAAGTTGGATTCCTAGGTATTTTATTCTATTTGAAGCAATTGTGAATGAGAGTTCACTCATGATATGGCTCTCTGTTTGTCTGTTATTGTTGTATAGGAGTGCTTGTGATTTTTGCACACTGATTTTGTATCCTGAGACTTTGCTGAAGTTGCTTATCAGCTTAGGGAGATTATGAGCTGAGACAATGGGGTTTTCTAAATATACAATCATGTCATGTGCAAACAGGGACGATTTGACTTCTTCTTTTCCTAACTGAATACCCTTTATTTCTTTCTCTTGCTTGTTTGCCCTAACCGGAAGTTCCAACACTATGTTGAATAGGAGTGGTGACAGAGGGCATCCCTGTCTTGTGCCAGTTTTCGAAGGGAATGCTTCCACTTTTTGCCCATTCCGTATGATATTAGCTGTGGGTTTTTCATAAATGGCTCTTATTATTTTGAGGTACGTTCCATCAATACCTAAATTATTGAGAGTTTTTAGAATGAAGGGCTGTTGAATTTTGTCAAAAGCCTTTTCTGCATCTATTGAGATAATCATGTGGTTCTTGTCTTCGGTTCTGTTTATATGCTGCATTACGTTTATTGATTTGCGAATGTTGAACCAGCCTTGCATCCCAGGGATGAAGCCCACTTGATCATGGTGGAAAAGGTTTTTGATGTGCTGCTGAATCCGGTTTGCCAGTGTTTTATTGAGGATTTTTGCATCGATGTTCATCAGGGATATTGGTCTAAAACTCTCTTTTTTTGTTGTGTCTCTGCCAGGCTTTGGTATCAGAATGATTTTGGCCTCATAAAATGAGTTAGGGAGGATTCCCTCTTTTTCTATTGATTGGAATAGTTTCAGAAGGAATGGTACCAGCTCTTCCTTGTACCCCTGGTAGAATTCGGCTGTGAATCCATCTGGTCCTGGATTTTTTTTGGTTGGTAGGCTATTAATTATTGCCTCAATTTCAGAGCCTGCTATTGGTCTATTCAGGGATTCAACTTCTTCCTGGTTTAGTCTTGGAAGAGTGTAAGTGTCCAGGAAATTATCCATTTCTTCTAGATTTTCTAGTTGATTTGCATAGAGGTGTTTATAGTATTCTCTGATAGTAGTTTGTATTTCTGTGGGGTTGGTGGTGATATCCCCTTTATCATTTTTTATTGCATCTTTTTGATTCTTCTCTCTTTTCTTCTTTATTAGTCTGGCTAACGGTCTGTTAATTTTGTTGATCTTTTCAAAAAACCAACTCCTGGATTCATTGATTTTTTGGAGGGTTTTTTGTGTCTCTATCTCCTTCAATTCTGCTCTGATCTTAGTTAATTCTTGCCTTCTGCTAGCTTTTGAATGTGTTTGCTCTTGCCTCTCTAGTTGTTTTAATTGTGATGTTAGAGTGTCAATTTTAGATCTTTCCAGCTTTCTCTTGTGGGCATTTAGTGCTATAAATTTCCCTCTACGCACTGCTTTAAATGTGTCCCGAGATTCTGGTATGTTGTCTCTTTGTTCTCATTGGCTTCACATAACATCTTTATTTCTGCCTTCATTTCATTATGTACCCAGTAGTCATTCAGAAGCAGGTTGTTCAGTTTCCATGTAGTTGAGCGGTTTTGATTTTCTTAGTCCTGAGATCTAGTTTGATTGCACTGTGGTCTGAGAGACAGTTTGTTATAATTTCTGTTCTTGTACATTTGCTGAGGAGTGCTTTACTTCCAATTATGTGGTCAATTTTGGAATAAGTGTGATGTGGTGCTGAGAAGAAAGTATATTCTGTTGAGTTGGGGTGGAGAGTTGTATAGATGTCTATTAGGTCCGCTTGGTGCAGAGATGAGTTCAATTTCTGGATATCCTTGTTAACTTTCTGTCTCGTTGATCTGTCTAATGTTGACAGTGGAGTGTTGAAGTCTCCCATTATTATTGTATGGGAGTCTAAGTCTCTTTGTAAGTCTCTAAGGGCTTGCTTTATGAATCTGGGTGCTCCTGTATTGGGTGCATATATATTTAGGATAGTAAGCTCTTCCTGTTGAATTGATCCCTTTACCATTATGTAATGGCCTTCTTTGTCTCTTTTGATCTTTGATGGTTTAAAGTCTGCTTTATCAGAGACTAGGATTGCAACCCCTGCTTTTTTTTGTTCTCCATTTCCTTGGTAGATCTTCCTCCATCCCTTTATTTTGAGCCTATGTATGTCTCTGCATGTGAGATGGGTCTCCTGAATACAGCAGACTGATGGGTCTTGACTCTTTATCCAGTTTGCCAGTCTGTGTCTTTTAATTGGAGCATTTAGTCCATTAACATTTAAGGTTAATATTGTTATGTGTGAACTTGATCCTGCCATTATGATGTTAACTGGTTATTTTGCTCGTTAGTTGATGCAGTTTCTTCCTAGCCTCGATGATCTTTACATTTTGGCATGTTTTTGCAATGGCTGGTACCGGTTGTTCCTTTCCATGTTTAGGGCTTCCTTCAGGGTCTCTTGTAAGGCAGGCCTGGTGGTGACAAAATCTCTAAGCATTTACTTATCTGTAAAGGATTTTATTTCTCCTTCACTGATGAAACTTAGTTTGGCTGGATATGAAATTCTGGGTTGAAAATTCTTTTCTTTAAGAATGTTGAATATTGGCCCCCACTCTCTTCTGGCTTGTAGAGTTTCTGCCGAGAGATCTGCTGTTAGTCTGATGGGCTTCCTTTTGTGGGTAACCCGACCTTTCTCTCTGGCTGCCCTTAAGATTTTTTCCTTCATTTCAACTTTGGTGAATCTGGCAATTATGTGTCTTGGAGTTGCCCTTCTGGGGGAGTATCTTTGTGGCGTTCTCTGTATTTCCTGAAGTTGAATGTTGGCTTGCCCTACTAGGTTGGGGAACTTCTCCTGGATGATATCCTGAAGAGTGTTTTCCAACTTGGTTCCATTTTCCCCCTCACTTTCAGGCACCCCAGTCGGACATAGATTTGGTCTTGTTACATAATCCCATACTCTTGCATGTTTTGTTCATTTCTTTTTCTTCTTTTTTCTTTTGGTTGCTCTTCTCGTTTCGTTTAATTCATTTGATCCTCATTCGCTGATACTCTTTCTTCCAGTTGATGGAGTCAGTTACTGAAGCTTGTGCATTTGTCACGTATTTGTCGTGTCATGGTTTTTATCTCTGTCATTTTCATTTATGAGCTTCTCTGCATTAATTATTCTATCTGTCAATTCTTCCACTCTTTTTTCAAGATTTTTAGTTTCTTTGCGCTGGGTACATAATTCCTACTTTAGCTCTGAGAATTTTGATGGACTGAAGCCTTCTTCTCTCATCTCGTCAAAGTCATTTTCTGACCAGCTTTGATCCGTTGCTTGCGATGAGCTGTGCTCCTTTGCGGGGGGAGATGCGCTCTTATTTTTTGAATTTCCAGCTTTTCTGCCCTGCTTTTTCCCCATCTTTGTGGTTTTATCTGCCTCTAGTATTTGATGATGGTGACGTACTGATGGGGTTTTGGTGTAAGTCTCCTTTTGGTGTAAGTCTCCTTCCTGTTTGATAGTTTTCCTTCTTGCAGTCAGGACCCTCAGCTGCACGTCTGTTGGAGATTGCTTGAGGTCCACTCCAGACCCTGTTTGCCTGGGTATCAGCAGCAGAGGCTGCAGAAGATAGAATATTGCTGAACAGCGAGTCTACCCATCTGATTCTTACTTTGGAAGCTTCCTCTCAGGGGTGTACTCCACCCTGTGAGGTGTGGGGTGTCAGACTGCCCCTAGTGGGGGATGTCTCCCAGTTAGGCTACTCAGGGGTCAGGGACCCACTTGAGCAGGCAGTCTGTCCCTTCTCAGATCTCAACCTCCGTGTGGGGAGATCCACTGCTCTCTTCAAAGCTCTCAGACAGAGTCGTTTGCGTCTGCAGAGGTTCCTGCTGCTTTTTGTTGTTGTTGTTGTTTAGCTGTGCCCTGTCCCCAGAGGTGGAGTCTACAGAGACAGGCAGGTTTCCTTGAGCTGCTGTGAGCTCCACCCAGTTCGAGCTTCCCAGCAGCTTTGTTTACCTACTTAAGCCTCAGCAATGGCGGACACCCCTCCCCCAGCCTCGCTGCTGCCTTGCGGTTAGATCGCAGACTGCTGTGCTAGCAATGTGGGAGGCTCCGTAGCCGTGGGACCCTCCTGGCCAGGTGTGGGATACAATCTCCTGGTGTGTCCGTTTGCTCAAAGCTCAGTATTGGTGTGGGAATTACCCGATTTTCCAGGTGTTGTGTGTCTCAGTTCCCCTGGCTAGGAAAAGGGACTCCCATCTCCCTTGCACTTCCCAGGTGAGGCAATGCCTCACCCTGCTTCAGCTCTCGCTGGTCAGGCTGCAGCAGCTGACCAGCACCGATTGTCCGGCACTCCCTAGTGAGATGTCCCCAGTACCTCAGTTGAAAATGCAGAAATCACCGGTCTTCAGTGTCACTTGTGCTGGGAGTTGGAGACTGGAGCTGTTCCTATTCGGCCGTCTTGCTCCGCCCCCCCCCCCCCCCCCAGCCTCCGAACCAGTCTTGCATCACAGGGATGAAGCCCACTTGATCATGCTGAATAAGCTTTTTGATGTGCTGCTGGATTCGGTTTGCCAGTATTTTATTGAAGATTTTTGCATTGATGTTCATAAGATATTCGTCTAAAATTCTCTTTTTTTGTTGTATATCTGCCAAGCTTTGGTATCAGGATGATGTTGGCCTCATAATTAGGGAGACATGAGATATCAATCAATATGTGTAAGGTGTTCATTGGTTCCACCCAGAAAGGCAGGACAACTGGAGTCTGGGGAGGGGGCCTCCAGGCCATAGGTAGAAATAAGAGGCAAATGGTTGCATTCTTTTAAGTCTCTGGTTAGCTTTTCACTGAATACACACTTTACATATGCAAGGATTGTAGAGGAATATTCATTTGTGCCTTAGTCTGGCTTAGTGAAACAATAGGACAGAGGAAGCAAGCACGTATGCATTTGTCTCAGAAGAGCAGAGGGATGACTTTGAGTTCTGTGTGTCTTTTGTGCACAAGGGATTTCCTTGTGGGCAAATTGTGAGGAAGTTATGTAACATTTTTTTGATTTTTGCAGTTATCTTATTTGGGGATTGAATGGAAGGCAGGTTGTCTAATGCAGTTCTCAGTTTGACTTTTCCCTTTGGCTTAGTGATTTTGAGGTCCCGAGATTTATTTTTCTTTCACATCTCAAAACTTTATTCATATCCTCATCCCACCTTACATAACTTCATCCTTTTAGTTCAAGGATGTGTTATATGCAGAACTCAGCTTCTGTCTACAGGTATACCTAGTTCTACTTCCCATTCAGCCACACAAAAGATATGATGCCAAATAATTTAATCATTCTAAGATTACTTTTCTTTATCAGCAGAATGCTAATACTATAGTCTGTTCAGGGTTGCCTGAGGAATGCATATCTAATATATATGAAGAGCTAAGCACAATACCTGTCATGTAGCAGATGCTCAGGTTGGGGCATTTCTCTGCCTTCCTTCTCTTCTGCTAAATCCATTTCTGAGCCATGAGTGCAAATACATGACTAAAAATCAGTTCAGAAATGTGAAGGAGGTCCCAGCTCAGTGAGCCCGAAAACACAGAGGATCTTTTAGAATTTTGCCAAGGGGCTACCCAGAGTCTGGACTTTAATCCCTTTATTCCCCAACTCTCATGTCCCTGCACAATTGGATTTTGCCTACTTATTGTTTTCTATGTAGACAGCAATTTACTTTGTTACTAAATCGTCACTTGTTCTCTTTTTGTATGTTGAGATAAACTTTTGCTTTATTCCTGTAAGTGGAACATCTAAACTTTTTCTTGTGATTAGAAATGAATTGTGTTTTTTTCTACCTGTTGAAGCCAATCAGTAAGAAAACATACCTTGGAGCAGCATTGTTCTAGGATTTATCCTATATAGCTGTGAGAATCAGATTTCTGGAAGGCCTGTAACCCTCTAATCATTGCCCCGGAAAGAGAAGAGAGAAAGAGAGAGAGAGAGAGAAGAAAGAAAGAAAAGAAAAGACAGAAAGAAGGAAGGAAGGAAGGAAGGAAGGAAGGAAGGAAGGAAGGAAGGAAGGAAGGAAGGAAAGAAAGAAAGAAGGAAGTAAGGAAGGAAGGAAGGAGGGAAGGAAGGAGGGAGGGAGGGAGGGAGGGAGGGAGGGAGGGAGGGAGAGATAAAAGGAGGGGAGGAAGGAAACAAAAAAAAAGCTAGTGGCTTCAAAGAACCTTTCAGAGAAAATAGTTTTCAGGCTAGAGTGGGCAAGCTTCTTCTGGATAGATGAAGTCCAGGACCATTCTGAGAGTCAAGCAGGTTCCTTCTCCAAAGGAGCACAGACCAGCTACTTGAGGTATCACTTTTAAAAATATATTTAATGTTAACAAATACTAAGTGTTTTATGTGAGTCAGGCATTGTTCTAAGTTCTTTACATATGTCACCACATATAATCCTCCCAACAATTCAATGAGATTTGTTTTACTAGGCCCATTTTACATATGAGAAAAGTAAGACACAGGGAATTTAGGTTACTTGCTCAGGGCCACACAGTTAGGTAATGGAAGGGAACTGGTAATTTGAAATGAGGTCTGTCCTGAAACCAGGACAGACTTAAAGTCTGTACTTTAAAGCACTATTATCTACTGCCACCAATACATTCCTGTCCAAACTTGTGAATCTTCGTGCCCTATCCGTAAATTTGCAAATATCTTTGAAAAGTATATTACATAAGCCTTATCAGTTACTGCCATCTCCTTTGTGAATTTCAAATCTTTTTTCAATTCCTTTCTTCATTTGCTAAACATTTACTGAGCACCTACTTGGCACCAGACCTTGTAGGTACTGAGGGTATTAAAATAAAAATAAGATACATATACAGCTTTCTAAGAGCTCATAGTTTAGTCATCTTATGTCAAATAATGAATTTGATTTGTTGGGGGCAAGCAGGAATATATTGACAAGAAGGATTTTCTGTGTTTTCATCTATGTATCCCAACCGCTAGATCAGTGCATGCCACAGAGTATGTACTCTAAGTAAATAAATAAATAAATGACATGGGGCATTGAAGTCAAGGCTTATCATCTTTCTAGTACTGCAAGAAGTCCTGATGACAGATGTCATGGGAAAGATTGTAAGGGCTTAGGCCCTTGAAGAAGTTCCCAGAAAGCAGTTTCCCCCACAGATCTTGAGACAAACAACAAATAGTGCCCTTTGAGCAGCCTGTACCTTGTACAGTGACAAATCAGAAAATGAAACAAGAAATGAAAGAAGTACATTCTGCCTGTCAAACATGTCTAAGACCCACATGGAGTTTAATTCACCACTCTTGGCTAAGCAGTGTGGTCAGTGGTGAAGTACCTGTTTAATTTCCTAGGTAGGCAAAGTGTCTGACCACATAAAACATAGTAGGAGATACTATAAGAATGCCAATCTGCAATTGTGTCTGCTCAAAGATATGAACACTACCTTACCCCTTATATAATTCCCAGAACTGACTGGCCTGCCACAGTGCTTGAAATTCCTACTCCTTTGCTTTAGTACAGTGGTTAAAGTTAAAAACAACAACAACAATAACAACAAACCCTATGGTCAACCAGATCTTAAGAGCTATAAATAAAAAACTACCTAGAAGTATGAGGCATTAGTCAAGCACATTTTGAATGAGTAAGGGAGTTAGCCCTGTATACACCGGAATATACTAAGACCAAGGTTAGATATGACATCCCAGTAAGCTGGGTGAGAGCTTGACCTAACTAGCCTCAGACATCTCATGCATTTTGAATTATCAAAAACACTCTGCTCAGAACCTTCCCAGGCTGTTTTTTCATTTTTATTTCAATTCCACCGTCCACATACAAAGCCCTGGAGCATATAAACAACTCACTTTTCACATGTCTTGGATAGTCACAACAAGCTTGTGAAGACGGTATATCCAATAGCTGTTTATATAGAAAAAAATTTCCACCATAGGAAAGTATACCAGGATTGTTTTATAGGATGGATTCTGCCAGTGAAGTCTAGGAGTACCATTATCTCTGTGGAGTGATACACACATACATCAGGATACTTGTTGATTACTGACAAAATGATTTATGAAAGAATATATATACATATACAGTCATGTGTTGCTTAACCACAGGAATGCATTCTAAGAAACATGTTGTTAGACAATTTTGTCATTTTTAGAACATCATATGGTGTACTTACAAAAACCTAGATGGTATAGGTATAGCCTTCTATACACCTGGATTATATGGTATAGCCTATGGTTCTTAGGCTACAAACCTGTACCACATGTGACTGTACCTAATACTGTAAGCAACTGTAACACAATGGTAAATATTTTTACAGCTAAATGTATCTAAACATAGAAAAGGTACAGTAAAAATAAGGTATAAAGGATTTAAATAATGACACACCTGTATAGAGCACTTACCATGAATGATACTTGCAGGACTGGAAAGTTGCTCTGGATGAGTCAGAATGAGTGGTGAGTGAATGTGAAGGCCAGTGACTTTACCATACACTACTGTAGACTTTATAAACATACCTAGGCTATATGAAATTTACTAAAAACATGTTTTTCTTCAATGAAAAATTAAACCTAGTTTACTGTAACTTTTTTACTTGATAAAACTTTTCTTTAACCTTTTGGTCTTTTTGTAATAACACCTTTCTTAAAACACAAACACACCGTACAGCTGTACGATATATTTTCTTTATCTTCTTATTTGGTAAGGTTTTTTCTATTTTTATTTTATTTTTTTACTTTTTAAACTATTTTGTTAAAAACTAAGACACAAGTACACACATTAACTTAAGTCTACATAGGGTCAGGATCATCAATATTACTGTCTTCCAAGGCTACATCTTCTCTCACTGGGTCCTCAGGGGCAAAAGCACACATAGAAGTGTTGTCTTCTATAACAATTCCTTCTTCTGGAATACCTCCTGAAGAACCTGCTGAAGATGCTTCATAGTTAACTTTTTTTTAATAAGTAGGAGCACACTGTAAAATAATGATAAAAATGTAGTAAACATATAAACCAATGACCTTGTAATATCTTTTATTTATTTTTATTTTTTTATTTTTTTGAGACAGAGTCTTGCTCTGGCACCAGGCTGGAAAGCAGTGGCATGATCTCGACTCACTGCAACCTCTGCTTCCCAGGTTCAAGCGATTCTCCTGCCCCAGTCTCCCAAGTACCTGGGAATACAGGAGGGCACTACCACACCCAGCTAATTTTTGAATTTTTAGTAGATGCGGGGTTTCACCATGTTAGCCAGGATGGTCTCGATCTCTTGACCTCATGATCCACCTGCCTCAGCCTCCCAAAGTGCCGGGATTACAGGCATGAGCCACCTCACCCAGTCGATCTTGTAATTTCTTATCATTATTGAGTACTATGTGGTATACATATTTGTATGTGCTATAGTATTATATGACTGTTAGTGCTGTAGGTTTGTTTATACTAGCATCGTTGCAAACTCATGGGCAGTGTGTTTGAGCACTGGGACATTACATCGACTATGATGTCATTAGGCAATAGGAATTTTTCAGCTCCATTATAATCCTATGGGACCACTGTCATACATGTGACTCAAAACCTGGTTAACTGGTGCATCACTATATATGTATGCATGTTTGTGTGTGTGTGTGTGTGTGTGCATGCGTGTGTGTTCTCTTACAGAGATGAGGATGAGTATGAAGGCATCACTGGAACATAAAAAATATATAAATACACCTTTGCCACCTGAGTCACAAAGCACATACTTTCTTTCCCAAAAGGAAGAAAATGGTTTTATTTGTAAAAACGTAACTATGTCATATGCAATTAAACTTCTGCTTAATAAGCCCATCTAAATTCTTAATAAGTCAGTGGACCCATGACATTTATTTTTTTTATTATACTTTAAGTTCTAGGGTACATGTGCATAACGTGCAGGTTTGTTACATTTGTATATTTGTGCCATGACATTTTTTGAGCAATATACTTGGTCACAATCTATCTGCTGAAAGAGAGTTAAAGGGGGCGGAGCAAGATGGCCAAATAGGAACAGCTCCAGTCTCCAACTCCCGGCGCAAGCGACACAGAAGACCGGTGATGTCTGCATTTTCAACTGAGACTCCACCTCTGGGGACAGCGCACAGCTGAAGACCAACAGGGGAAGCAGCGGGGGCCGGTGCAGACGTGAACGACTCTGTCTGACAGCTTTGGGGAGAGCCGTGGATCTCCCAACGCGGAGGTTGAGATCTGAGAAGGGACAGACTGCCTGCTCAGGTGGGTCCCTGACCCCTGAGTAGTCTAGCTGGGAGACATCCCCCACTAGGGGTAGTCTGACACCCCACACCTCACAGGGTGGAGAACACCCCTGAGAGGAAACTTCCAAAGGAAGAATCAGACAGGTACACTCGCTGTTCAGCAATATTCTATCTTCGGCAACCTCTGCTGCTGATACCCAGGCAAACAGGGTCTGGAGTGGACCTCAAGCAATCTCCAACAGACCAACAGATAGTCCTTCTGACTGTCAGAAGGAAAACGATCAAACAGGAAGGACACCTATACAAAAACCCCATCAGTACGTCACCATCATCAAAGACCAGAGACAGATAAAACCACAAAGATGGGGAAGAAGCAGGGCAGAAAAGCTGGAAATTCAAAAAATAAGAGTGCATCTCCCCCTGCGAAGGAGCACAGCCCATCGCCAGCAATGGATCAAAGCTGGTCAGAGAATGACTTTGACGAGATGAGAGAAGAAGGCTTCAGTCCATCAAACTTCTCAGAGCTAAAGGAGGAAATATGTACCCAGCGCAAAGAAACTAAAAATCTTGAAAAAAGAGTGGAAGAATTGACAGCTAGACTAATTAATGCAGAGAAGATCATAAACGAAATGACAGAGATGAAAACCATGAAACGAGAAATACGTGACAAATGCACAAGCTTCAGTAACTGACTCGATCAACTGGAAGAAAGAGTATCAGCAATTGAAGATCAAATGAATGAAATGAAGCGAGAAGAGAAACCAAAAGAAAAAAGAAGAAAAAGAAATGAACAAAGCCTGCAAGAAGTATGGGATTATGTAAAAAGACCAAATCTATGTCTGATTAGGGTGCCTGAAAGTGAGGGGGAAAATGGAACCAAGTCGGAAAACACTCTTCAGGATATCATCCAGGAGAACTTCCCCAACCTAGTAGGGCAGGCCAACATTCAAATTCAGGAAATACAGAGAACGCCACAAAGATACTCCTCGAGAAGAGCAACTCCAAGACACATAATTGCCAGATTCACCAAAGTTGAAATGAAGGAAAAAATCTTAAGGGCAGCCAGAGAGAAAGGTCGGGTTACCCACAAAGGGAAGCCCATCAGACTAACAGCAGATCTCTCGGCAGAAACTCTACAAGACAGAAGAGAGTGGGCACCAATATTCAACGTTCTTAAAGAAAAGAATTTTAAACCCAGAATTTCATATCCAGCCAAACTAAGTTTCCTAAGTGAGGGAGAAATAAAATCCTTTACAGATAAGCAAATGCTTAGAGATTTTGTCACCACCAGGCCTGCCTTACAAGAGACCCTGAAGGAAGCCCTAAACATGGAAAGGAACAACCGGTACCAGCCATTGCAAAAACATGCCAAAATGTAAAGACCATCAAGGCTAGGAAGAAACTGCATCAACTAACAAGCAAAATAACCAGTTAATATCATAATGGCAGGATCAAGTTCACACATAACAATATTAACCTTAAATGTAAATGTACTAAATGCTCCAATTAAAAGACACAGACTGGCAAACTGGATAAAGAGTCAAGACCCATCAGTCTGCTGTATTCAGGAGACCCATCTCACATGCAGAGACATACATAGGCTCAAAATAAAGGGATGGAGGAAGATCTACCAAGGAAATGGAGAACAAAACAAAGCAGGGGTTGCAATCCTAGTCTCTGATAAAATAGACTTTAAACCATCAAAGATCAAAAGAGACAAAGAAGGCCATTACATAATGGTAAAGGGATCAATTCAACAGGAAGAGCTAACTCTCCTAAATATATATGCACCCAATACAGGAGCACCCAGATTCATAAAGCAAGTCCTTAGAGACTTACAAAGAGACTTAGACTCCCATACAATAATAATGGGAGACTTCAACACTCCACTGTCAACCTTAGACAGATCAACGAGACAGAAAGTTAACAAGGATATCCAGGAATTGAACTCATCTCTGCACCAAGCGGACCTAATAGACATCTATAGAACTCTCCACCCCAAATCAACAGCATATACATTCTTCTCAGCACCACATCGCACTTATTCCAAAATTGACCACATAATTGGAAGTAAAGCACTCCTCAGCAAATGTAAAAGAACAGAAATTATAACAAACTGTCTCTCAGACCACAGTGCAATCAAACTAGAACTCAGGACCAAGAAACTCAATCAAAACCGCTCAACTACATGGAAACTGAACAACCTGCCCCTGAATGACTACTGGGTACACAACGAAATGAAACAGGAAATAAAGATGTTCTTTGAAACCAATGAGAGCAAAGATACAACATACCAGAATCTCTGGGACACATTTAAAGCAGTGTGTAGAGGGAAATTTATAGCACTAAATGCCCACAAGAGAAAGCAGGAAAGATCTAAAATTGACACTCTAACATCACAATTAAAAGAACTGCAGAAGCAAGAGCAAACACATTCAAAAGCTAGCAGAAGGCAAGAAATAACTAAGATCAGAGCCCAACTGAAGGAGATAGAGACACAAAAAACCCTCCAAAAAATCAAAGAATCCAGGAGTTGGTTTTTTGAAAAGATCAACAAAATTGACAGACTGCTAGCAAGGCTAATAAAGAAGAAAAGAGAGAGGAATCAAATAGACACAATAAAAAATGATAAAGGGGATATCACCACTGACCCCACAGAAATACAAACAACCATCAGAGAATACTATAAATGACTCTAAGCAAATCAACTAGAAAATCTAGAAAAAATAGATAATTTCCTGGACACTTACACTTTCCCAAGACTAAACCAGGAAGAAGTTGAATCCCTGAATAAACCAATAGCAGGCTCTGAAATTGAAACAACATTTAATAGCCTACCCACCAAAAAAAGTCCAGGACCAGATGGTTTCACAGCTGAATTCTACCAGAGGTACAAGGAGGAGCTGGTACCATTCCTTCTGAAACTATTCCAATCAATAGAAAAAGAGGGAATCCTCCCTAACTCATTTTATGAGGCCAACATCATCCTGATAGCAAAGCCTGGTAGAGACACAACAAAAAAAGAGAATTTTAGACCAATATCCCTGATGAACATCGATGCAAACATCTTCAATACAATACTGGCAAACCGGATTCAGCAGCACATCAAAAAGCTTATCCACCATGATCAAGTGGGCTTCATCCCTAGGATGCAAGGCTGGTTCAACATTCGCAAATCAATAAACATAATCCACCATATAAACAGAACCAAAGACAAGAACCACATGATTGTCTCAATAGATGCAGAAAAGGCTTTTGACAAAATTCAACAGCCCTTCATGCTAAAAACGCTCAAGAAATTCGGTATTGATGGAACGTATCTCAAAATAATAAGAGCTATTTATGACAAACCCACAGCTAATATCATACTGAATGGGCAAAAACTGGAAAAATTCCCTTTGAAAACTGGCACAAGACAGGGATGCCCTCTCTCACCACTCCTATTCAACATAGTGTTGGAAGTTCTGGCTAGGGCAATCAGGCAAGAGAAAGAAATAAAGTGTATCCAGTTAGGAAAAGAAGAAGTCAAATTGTCCCTGTTTGCAGATGACATGATTGTATATTTAGAAAACCCCATTGTCTCAGCCCAAAATCTCCTTAAGCTGATAAGCAACTTCAGCAACGTCTCAGGATACAAAATTAATGTGCAAAAATCACAAGCATTCTTATACACCAGTAACAGACAAGCAGAGAGCCAAATCAGGAATGAACTTCCATTCAAAATTGCTTCAAAGAGAATACAATACCTAGGAATCCAGCTTACAAGGGATGTAAAGGACCTCTTCAAGGAGAACTACAAACCACTGCTCAGTGAAATCAAAGAGGACACAAACAAATGGAAGAACATACCATGCTCATGGATAGGAAGAATCAATATCGTGAAAATGGCCATACTCCCCAAGGTTATTTTTAGATTCAATGCCATCCCCATCAAGCTACCAATGAGTTTCTTCACAGAATTGGAAAAAACTGCTTTAAAGTTCATATGGAACCAAAAAAGAGCCCGCATTGCCAAGACAATCCTAAGTCAAAAGGACAAAGCTGGAGGCATCACGCTACCTGACTTCAAACTGTACTACAAGGCTACAGTAACCAAAACAGCATGGTACTGGTACCAAAACAGAGATATAGACCAATGGAACAGAACAGAGTCCTCAGAAATAATACCACACATCTACAGCCATCTGATCTTTGACAAACCTGAGAGAAACAAGAAATGGGGAAAGGATTCCCTATTTAATAAATGGTGCTGGGAAAATTGGCTAGCCATAAGTAGAAAGCTGAAACTGGATCCTTTCCTTACCCCTTATACGAAGATTAATTCAAGATGGATTAGAGACTTAAGTGTTAGACCTAATACCTTAAAAACCTTAGAAGAAAATCTAGGTAGTACCATTCAGGACATAGGCATGGGCAAGGACTTCATGTCTAAAACAGCAAAAGCAACGGCAGCAAAAGCAAAAATTGACAAATGGGATCTAATTAAACTAAAGAGCTTTTGCACAGCAAAAGAAACTACCATCAGAGTGAACAGGCAACCTACAGAATGGGAGAAAATTTTTGCAACCTACTCATCTGACAAAGGGCTAATATCCAGAATCTACAAAGAACTCAAACAAATATAGAAGAAAAAAACAAACAACCCCATCAAAAAGTGGGCAAAGGATATGAACAGACATTTCTCAAAAGAAGATATTCATACAGCCAACAGACACATGAAAAAATGCTCATCATCACTCGCCATCAGAGAAATGCAAATCAAAACCACAATGAGATACCATCTCACACCAGTTAAAATGGCAATCATTCAAAAGTCAGGAAACAACAGGTGTTGGAGAGGATGTGGAGAAATAGGAACACTCTTACACTGTTGGTGGGATTGTAAACTAGTTCAACCATTATGGAAAACAGTATGGCAATTCCTCAAGGATCTAGAACTAGATGTACCATATGACCCAGCCATCCCACTACTGGGTATATACCCAAAGGATTATAAATTATTCTACTACAAAGACACATGCACACGTATGTTTATAGTGGCACTATTCACAGTAACAAAGACTTGGAATCAACCCAAATGTCCATCTGTGACAGACTGGATTAAGAAAATGTGGCACATATACACCATGGAATACTATGCAGCCATAAAAAAGGATGAGTTTGTGTCCTTTGTAGGGACATGGATGCAGCTGGAAACCATCATTCTTAGCAAACTATCACAAGAAGAGAAAACCAAACACCACATGTTCTCACTCATAGGTGGGAACCGAACAATGAGATCACCTGGACTCGGGAAGGGGAACATCACACATTGGGGCCTATCATGGGGAGGGGGGAGGAGGGAGGGATTGCATTGGGGAGTTATACATGATATAAATGATGAATTGATGGGTGCTGACGAGTTGATGGGTGCAGCACACCGACATGGCATAAGTATACATATGTAACAAACCTGCACGTTATGCACATGTACCCTAGAACTTAAAGTATAATAAAAAAAAATAAATAAAAAAAAAATAAAAATAAAAAATAAAAAAAGAGATTTAAATCAACTGATCTAATCATATGCATTTGTCTTATCATTTTGAATTATTGAAAATCATTGCCTTAAGAATAAAGATGCTATGTTTTGAACCCACTAACCATCCCTACTTCCCTTGCCAGCCTCCCCACTACCCTTCTTAGCCCCTGATAACTGTCTTTCTACTCTCTATGTACATAAGTTCAATTGTTTTGTGTTTTGACTTTTAGATCTCACAAACAGTTGAGAACATGTGGTGTTTGTCTTTCTGTGCCTGGTTTATTCCACTTAACATAATGATCTCCAGTTCCATACCTTTTGTTGCAAATGATAGGATTTTTTTATGGCTGAATAGTACTCCATTGTGTAATTGGATTGTTTGTAACATAAAGGATAAATGCTTGAGGGGATGAATACCTTATTCTCCATGATGTGATTATTTTTCATGACATGCCTGTATCAAAACATATCATGTACCCCATAAGTATATACACCTACTGTGTATTACTACTCACAAAAATTAAAATTAAAATATTTTAGAAGATATTGCGTAATATTAATACATTTCTACAGTATTTTATATTTTAGTAAGCACATTGATGTACATTATCTCATATAATCCTGCTGAACTCCCTCTGAAATAGTTACTGTCCTATTTTACAGTTGAGGAAACTGAAACTCATAGTTAAGCGACTTGCTCATTGTTTGTTAAAGCAGGGCCATGCTTGAGCCCAGTTCTTCTGGCTATAATACAAAAGCTTTAGCCACTTTATTCTTGTTTTGGAAAACCTTTACTTTTGTCCATTGGTAACAATGATATTTCAAACACTTCTGTAAAATTCCATAAATACATTATGTCGTGTAACATTTTCTTAAATAGCAAATCTAAGAAACTGCCTTCTGGAAAATATCATGAAGCAGTTACATATTTTCCTATATTGGAATGATTTGAAGAGCTAGGTCAAGAGAGAATGAGCAGTTCATTTGGTTAATGTGGTTGCTAAGGCAATAGGAGTCTTTCACGTTTTATGTTTTCAAAAATCAAATGCTTTGAATGAACACCACAGGTAAACAGGTGCTGAATTGTTGCCAAAGGCTAGTGTGTCTGAACATAGCATTTGTTTGAGGTGTCTTTTTTTTTTCTGAAAGACAAAATACCTTTTACAGAATACACAAGTTAATTCAGCAGCCAGGTAGTATGAGAAATGTCATAATTTTGTAGGTAATTCACCGCTAAAGGCACTTTATTATAGACCTAAGAAGACAGCATAACTGGAAAATCGCCAGTGGCATTCAGCAGAAAACTATTCCAAGAAACCTTGAGATATTCTGTCCACCACAGTTTACCTCAGTTTCCCATCTGTACAATGATGGATGGACTTTGCTAAATAACATATAAAGAACCATTATAACTCTGATATCCTATAGTTCTTTGAAATTCAATCAACTGTCTTACTAAAGATATTTTTTCTTTGGTTTTAAAAAGTACCCAACATTTATGCCTATCAAAATTCAATCTGAAAATTCAGAAGAGGTGAAAGAACAGAGCTCTTTTTGACCTAGGCAGAGATGTCATTAACCTTGCATCAGTTCTGGTCCTTAAATTTAACTGGGAGCACCTGAACCTTAGATCAAGCCAGACAGTTTACTCCTGACTCTTACTAACTCTGGGTAAAGCATCCTAGGCTTTCTTCTTTGATGTTAGTGAGCAAACAATTGGGCTTACTTAAATATGGCTATTATAAAGGAGAATCAATGAATGTATGGGGAAAGGCCAAAGCCCTTCTATTGTAAAGGTGTTTTGAAAATAACACACAGACACATAGAGGGGAACAACACACACTGGGGCCTATTGAAGGATGGAGGGTGGGAGGACAGAGAGGATCAGGAAAAATAACTAATGGATACTAGTACTTTTATCACCTGAGTGACAAAATAATCTGTTCAACAAACCCCCATGACACACCATTTACCTGTGTAACAAACCTGCAAATGTACCCCCTGAACTTAAAAGTTTTTTTTAAAAAAAGTTAGTACATTATTATTACAGCTAGATGACTATATGTAATATGTATTTCATAGTTAATAGTTCCTCATTGTTCTTGGGAAATAAGACTTTTATTGGTTGAGTGAAGTTTTTAATATTTTTTATCAGATGTCAGCTTATACACAGAAGTGGTGTGGATTCATATCAAAGGATCCAAGTAATAATAGAAGCAAATCATACTTTTTCCACCTCACCTCCCTAACTGCCTGATGCCTTGAAAAGTCATGCTTCTTTTAAAAATAGTAATGATAAAGAAACTGTTTTGTTCTTTAATCGCCTCAATTTTTATATCCAGGCCTTATACAATGTTAGCATCATTGTGAATATTAAAGACTTGCTCTTTCTTCTAAAAGACTTTGTATTTAGCTATATAATTGCTGCCATATTGAATAATTTTAATAAAGTGTTGTAATTTTTAGAAGGCTTAGACCCAGACTTTTCATATCTGTTAGCTAATGTCTTATCAATTTATCTTTTGGGATCCATATCTAACGTTCTGGTCATCAATGACATATTTGTTGTTTGTGACTTTTATTGTCAATTATATGGTGGCCATTTGGTGTTACAAATATTTGTAAAGGTAAATGTATCTTTTAAAACATCTTGTACTTTGGATCAGACTGAAAATAGCTGAAGTTGCAAGTTCATTAGTTCCTTTCCCTTTAACTTTAAATCTTTTACAAAAAAAAAAAAAAAAAAAAGAGAGAGAAAAAAGTTGATTCAAAGCATATGTAATGGTGAAGTCTCACTCACACAGGTGAGCTGAATTGAGCTGATTAGTTGTTAAGTGCTTACAGCTGTTACTTTTGACGTTGAGGAAATTATAGAAGACCAGACACATTTCTCCACTTAACTTTAACTGGAGAAGATTTGAAGCAAGCATCCTAAAGGAAAATATAATTGTTATGAGAATTAGTTTTCTTAGATTAGCAAAGTAAAATAAAGAAAAAATGAAAAGCAAAAACACAAACTGCTGAAGACTTCTTCAATTAACAAATATAGCAGGAGGGTTTGAACAGCATCTTGTCTTGAAAGGAAGTTTATAGTGGGAAGTAATTCAAACATCTTAAAGTAAACTTAATGAAATGTAGAGTTCCTCTGTGGAATTGCTAACATTTTTCTCTATCAAATTTTGGTGACAGCTTGAAATTTAAAACATTTCATCGAAAGTTGAAATCTTGTGTATTCTATACAATGGATTGAGACCTCCTAAAAATGTCAAAGACAGACAGAATTATCTGTGTGGCAGATAGCCTAGAAAATGTCATCAGTTTGGCATGAGAATCACTTGAACCTCAGAGGCAGTGGTTGCAGTGAGTCAAAATCACGCCACTGCACTCCAGGCTGAGTGACAGAGCAAGACTCTCTTTCAAAGAAAAAAAAAAGTGCTCAATTTAATCTTAGGACCATAAAACATGTGGATAGCGAAGTTTAAAAGTAAAAAATAAAACCGACAACCTTGGAAATTTTTCTGAACAAACAGTTTTGTTGCCTAAAAGCAGCAACAAGCATAGCAAAGTGAAATCAGTAGAGTTACTCATTTCTGAAAATTGAATGTCTATTATTTAATCCATCTTGCACACATAAAATACCATTATTGTTGCAGTGTTCTTTTATGCAGACACTTCTAGTGGATCCCAATTGGGAGTCAGATTAAACCTCCGAGGCTTTTTCCAGTAGGCAAGTCCCTCAAAGATTCAATCTTAGCCCACCTATCACTATATTAGGACTTTGACAGCCATGGTCCAAACTAAGGGATTTGTCAGCAGCCATAGTTTAAGCATCTAAATTGAAAAACCAGTGTTACTCACACATAGTGGAGAAAGGCAAACACTACACATCTAAATAGACTGCATTTTAACCTAAGAAATTACAGAGTTAGAGACAATGAAAAATTGAAAGAAACTGTGTTGATAAGCTTTAGTCCTCAGGACTTGCTGAACATTGGCAACCCCAGGGCATAGAAATTAATCGTGGGTGGAAAGGGTAAGAATCTTTACCTCAACAGAAGCAGGAGCAGAGTCACCTGGAGGATATCACCTTTCTGATCAAACTCAGCCCCTTTTTAGTCTATCCATTGTTCCTGTACATTCTACTGTGTCTTTGTTCATGTGCTTCTCCAATTGTAGAATATCTGCCAAGGGGTAGTATAGTATGTTGTTTAAAACACATAACTGCCCATGCTTCAGTCTGCCACTTACTTCTTGTATTATCTTGAGCAAGTTAGTTAGTGTGCTGTTTCATAGGGCAATTGAGGTTATTAAATGAGTTAATATATAAAATGCTGAAGAATGTGCCTGGCACAGAGTAGCTGCTAGGTAAGTTTTTGATATTACTATTTTTCTTCCCCCTTTGTCAAAGACCAGTTTAGCTCCCTTCAACTCCAGGAAGTTACATAACATACTGGTGATACTTTAAACTCCTATCACTTATAATCACCGTGAGAGTCCTTTGGTGTTATATTTATGTCACCATAGAAAATAATTCACAGTGTTTTAACATTACAGGCATGGGTCATTTAACAATGAGGATACATCCTGAGAAATGAATTGTTAGGTTATTTCATCATTGTGAGACCATAATAGAATATACTTACACAAACCTGGATGGTATAGTCTCCTACACATCTATGCTATATGGTATAGGCTGTTGCTCCAAGGCTATAAAACTGTACAGCATGTGAATGCACTAAATGGTATAGACAATTGTGTAATACAATGGTATATGTATATATAACCATATCTAAACATAGAAAAGGTAATGACATCAATAGGCAATAGGAATTTTCAGCTCCACTATAATCTTATGAGACCACCATCATATATTCAGTCTGTCACTGACCGAAACGTCATTATGCAGCACATAACTGTATTTTAAACTGTCTTTTTAAATGTGTTCATGTCTTGCTTCTTCAAATAGACTATAAACTTGAGAACAGGAGCCATGCCTTATGCATTTATTCTCCCTCTAAATGTATCATTGCATAGAGTAGACATTCAAGGAATTTTTTTTAAATAAATAAATCGATTAACTAGTTATCACAGGTGACAGATTTCACTCTAAACTCAAATATCTTAACCACAAGAAAGAAATGAGTATTTCTCCTTCTCTGAATTATAGCAGCAGTAAATGCTAGTGGTTATGGTTTTACTCTAAAAGGAGAGTAACCTTCTATTCTAATTACAGGTTCCCAGCCTGTTTTAAAAAAAAGTCATTTCAGCCATAGAAAAATGTTTCGTACTGGGAGAGTAACTTCAGTGTTCAAACCTGCACTAAGATGATAAACAGTTTCACATATTTTCTTGAAAGAAAAATACAGATGAAACAGCAAAATAAAATTTCCAGAAAAGTTATCTAATGTATTTCATAAGTAAGTATAAAACATCTAATGCAGTTAGGGACCCACAGAACAGGACTTGGTTGAACATTACATATTAAAATGTTCACAAATATAGTCAAAATTACAGTGGTCCATGATTTATAAACCACTTCACATCATGACACATGTAGAGAATAATTATAATGCTTATATAATACACTGACATAGCAAAAAGGATTTCTCAAGTCAGGGGTAAATTGTTCTAGGACTCTTGTCACTTTATCCCAAAGTACTCTGGCCACTTCAGGTTCTGGTCTACTCCTCTGAGTACTGCAAAAACACAAATCTCAGCATACCTGTAACCCATTCACAACATACCCGTCAGTTGAGGAATTCTGCTGCTTTTGCAAAATGAAGCACTGTAATCTGTAACTTTCAATGCAAAACAAGGGAGATGTGACAAGAACGTGTAAACCCAGATATGGCATTCATTTTGTTGCATTACTGTGTGCAATAGTCTTTGAGTCTTGCTCAATTCAACAGTTGTATAGACTACCATCAAGAAACATTCCTAGCAGAGGCTGATTTCAGTGCAAATCATACTACGTGTCACTTCATTTTTTCTCATTTATTTATTAATATACTCAATGAGCATTGATTGAGTGCCAACTGTGTGATAGATTCTGTGATAGATACAGATAAAAATGATACCATTGAATTCCGGTAGATACCACAGTGAGAAGTGGATTCTGCTTCACACTTCTGAAGCCATACTGGTCTCAAGTCCACCAGTGATCTGGGGGTGGGGAGCAGGAAAAGCAAGGAATCCTGTCATACTGAGACTTTGATCCCTCTCCTTGGCCATTCACCAACTTTGCCCAGGATCCTATCCAAAGGTGTTCCCTTACTGTGAATAAATAGAAGACACCTCTCCCCCCACTGGATCTGATGCTGTTCTGGCTAATTTAGCAGCAAGTTGGATGAGGCAAAAAGAACGATGGCCTCTGGCTACCATGCTCCACAGATCTGTGAACTGGGACAAACACTGTGTCCCAATTGCACGATGGACAAAGGCCTCAATGGGTGGAAGGTGAGTCAAGCCCCTGAAGAACATAGATAGAGCATTTAGCTGCCATCAGCCATCTGACAGTTGGTCTTCATTGTACCAGACATTGATATTGCTAAAGAAAAATAATAGAATGACATACCACACTTGAGCAACATGAAGTGTACAGAACATTGGAGGAAGATTTATTAATTGTTTATAAAAGATTTTTATATGTAACATGAAAAAATTGCTTTAAACTTTTGGGGTAGTATGATCAAGTTGAGTTAGGAAATCATGTCTTGTAAAATAACTTTGGTAAAAAATCTTCAAAATCTTTTCTAGAAATGACATTTGAAAATCAATTTATTAGGCCACCTACAGAAGTGAAACACATTCATACTTGCTCAATCCATGAGTCAAAGAGGACATCTGAAAGCAAAGAAAAAATATGTAGAACTGAATGAAAATGAAAGTAAAATACATTAAAATATATTGGATGCAGTAACTCAGAACTGAGAGGAAAATTTATAGCACTACATGCTTACATTAGGGATGAAGAAAGTTTGCAAATGAGTAATGTAAACTCCAACATTAAGAAACTAGAAAACACAAAGCAAAATAAATTCAAAGTATGCACAATAAAGGAAATAATAAAGATGACTGAAAATAAATGAAATCAAGAATTTTAAAAAGCAAAGAAAAACCACAAAAAAAGTTGATTTGTTTAAAAGACCAAAAAAAAAAAAAAAATCAGAAACTTCTACCAAGACTGATAAAGATGAAAAGAGAAATGACACAAATCACCAATATTAGGATAAAAAGGAGTATAACACTACAGATCTTGCAGTCATTAAAGATATGGTGATGGGATACTAAAAACAATTTCATGGGCCTTGTGCGGTAGTTCACACCTGTAATCTCAGCACTTTGGAAGGGTGAGGTGGGCGGACCACAAGGTCAGGAGTTCGAGACCAGCCTGGCCAACATGGTGAAACCCCATCTCTACTAAAAATACAAAAATCACCCAGGCGTGGTGAAATGCGCCTGTAGTCCCAGCTACTCGGGAAACTGAGACAGGAGAATTGCTTGAATATGGGAGGCGGATGTTACAGTGAGCCGGGATCATGCCAGTGCACTCCAGCCTGGGTGACAGAGCAAGACTCCATCTCAAAAAAAAAAAAAAAAAAATTATGTTTATAAATTCAACAGTTTAAAAGAAATGAACAAATATCTTTACACCACAAAATATAGAAAGCAACAGAACTGAAGTAAAATGGATAGTGAGAAAATTATATAACCATAATAGAAATTGTGGGGTTTTTTTGGTTTAAAAGATCACAAAAAGAAACAATTTTATAATGATAAAGACTTCCAAAAATCCACTCCTTCATAAAGCAATAAGTAACCATGTAAAAATTTGTCAAAATCAACTTTTTCAGAATGCTAGAAAATAACCCAACACTTGCAATAATCAAAGGGGTATTATTGTGGAAATATAGCAAAATATATGTCTGAACAGCAAGGTTTGAGATATTATTTACTTGGCCTTATTCCCATCCTCCTCCCAAGTTCAGGGATAAACTTTATAACAGTCTCTCAAGTATTTTATCTGTGAAAATTAACAGTCTAATACACATTGAAGAAGAAAGAACAGGTTTGGAGCTCCTCAAAAGTGTAATCCCCAGATTATCATCACTTTTTGATATAAAAGGCACTTCCCTACAAAGCTATACTCTCAGGGCTTATCTTTATTTGTACTGACTCAGAGCAGACTCTTTGGGAAGAGCCCTTTTTTAGAGAGCATTTACCAAAAATAATCAGTGACCGTTTCTTAACACCGCATATGCTAAGATATCAATACCAGTTGGACCTAACAAGACACTAACCAAAATTTTATTTTTTTAATCTGGAGAATTAAATATTCATAGCAGGCTTTGAAAAGCTCCAACATATTTCTAGGAATCTAGAAGACCACATATGTGCCTAGTTCTGCGTTTGTGTTCAGGAAAGACCTGAGAAGGCCCTAACCTCCTACCTATGGCTAACCTTGAGACTCTATGGAAAGATAAAGTTAAATTTAAGGCAGAGATGTAAACTGCCTGCTGGGACATTGAAGGCATGCCCTGACACACACACAGAGCCACTTGCAAAGGCTGAGAGACTTAATGGTTCAAAGGATTTAAGGAAATAATTGTCCATCATTAGCTGATCACTAACCTAATTGAGCAGAAACTTCAATGGCAGTACAAACAAAAAAAATGGACTTTACAAATTAGTCTAAAAATCACTAAAACAGGTGCAGAAGCAGTAGAAGAAACAATAGCAACAACTAACAGAAACAACAAGCCCTGGGAGAGGGAGGGAATATGATCATCAGAGTTGCCACATTATGTTATTTAAAATGTTCAGTAATTAACAAAAAATTGTGCTAAATTAGAAGAAATGGGAAATTATGGCCAATATACAAGTAAAAAAAGATCGAGGGGGCGGAGCAAGATGGCCGAATAGGAACAGCTCCAGTCTCCAACTCCCAGCGCGAGCGACACAGAAGACCGGTGATTTCTGCATTTTCAACTGAGGTACTGGGGTCATCTCACTAGGGAGTGCTGGACAATCGGTGCTGGTCAGCTGCTGCAGCCTGACCAGCGAGAGCTGAAGCAGGGCGAGGCATCGCCTCACCTGGAAGCGCAATGGGGAAGGGAATCCGTTTTCCTAGTCAGGGGAACTGAGACACACAACACCTGAAAAATCGGGTAACTCCCACCCCAATACTGCGCTGTAAGCATACAGGCACACCAGGAGAACATATCCCACACCTGGCCGGGAGGGTCCCACGCCCACAAAGCCTCCCTCACTGCTAACACAGCAGTCTGCCGCGATCTATACGCAAGGCAGCAGCGAGGCTGGGGGAGGGGCGCACGCCATTGCTGAGGCTTAAGTAGGTAAACAAAGCCTCTGGGAAGCTCGAACTGGGTGGAGCTCACAGCAGCTCAAGGAAGCCTGCCTGTCTCTGTAGTCTCCACCTCTGGGGACAGCGCACAGCTGAAGACCAACAGGGGAAGTAGCGGGAGCCGGTGCAGACGCGAACGACTCTGTCTGACAGCTTTGGGGAGAGCCGTGGATCTCCCAACGTGGAGGTTGAGATCTGAGAACGGACAGACTGCCTGCTCAGGTGTGTCCCTGACCCCTGAGTAGCCTAGCTGGGAGAAATCCCCCACTAGGGGCAGTCTGACACCCCACACCTCACAGGGTGGACTACACCCCTGAGAGGAAACTTCCAAAGGAAGAATCAGACAGGTACACTCGCTGTTCAGCAATATTCTATCTTCAGCAACCTCTGCTGCTGATACCCAGGCAAACAGGGTCTGGAGTGGACCTCAAGCAATCTCCAACAGACCAACAGACAGTCCTTCTGACTGTCAGAAGGAAAACTATCAAACAGGAAGGACACCTATAGCAAAACCCCATCAGTACGTCACCACCATCAAAGACCAGAGACAGATAAAACCACAAAGATGGGGAAGAAGCAGGGCAGAAAAGCTGGAAATTCAAAAAATAAGAGCGCATCTCCCCCTGCAAAGGAGCGCAGCCCATCGCCAGCAATGGATCAAAGCTGGTCAGAGAATGACTTGGACGAGAGGAGAGAAGAAGGCTTCAGTCCATCAAACTTCTCAGAGCTAAAGGAGGAATTACGTACCCAGCGCAAAGAAACTAAAAATCTTGAAAAAAGAGTGGAAGAATTGACAGCTAGACTAATTAATGCAGAGAAGATCATAAACGAAATGACAGAGATGAAAACCATGACACGAGAAATGCGTGACAAATGCACAAGCTTCAGTAACCGACTCGATCAACTGGAAGAAAGAGTATCAGCGATTGAGGATCAAATGAATGAAATGAAGCGAGAAGAGAAACCAAAAGAAAAAAGAAGAAAAAGAAATGAGCAAAGCCTGCAAGAAGTATGGGATTACGTAAAAAGACCAAATCTACATCTGATTGGGGTGCCTGAAAGTGAGGGGGAAAATGGAACCAAGTTGGAAAACACTCTTCAGGATATCATCCAGGAGAACTTCCCCAACCTAGTAGGGCAGGCCAACATTCAAATTCAGGAAATACAGAGAACGCCACAAAGATACTCCTCGAGAAGAGCAACTCCAAGACACATAATTGCCAGATTCACCAAAGTTGAAATGAAGGAAAAAATCTTAAGGGCAGCCAGAGAGAAAGGTCGGGTTACCCACAAAGGGAAGCCCATCAGACTAACAGCAGATCTCTCGGCAGAAACTCTACAAGCCAGAAGAGAGTGGGCGCCAATATTCAACGTTCTTAAAGAAAAGAATTTTCAACCCAGAATTTCATATCCAGCCAAACTAAGTTTCATCAGTGAAGGAGAAATATAATCCTTTACAGATAAGCAAATGCTTAGAGATTTTGTCACCACCAGGCCTGCCTTACAAGAGACCCTGAAGGAAGCCCTAAACATGGAAAGGAACAACCGGTACCAGCCATCGCAAAAACATGCCAAAATGTAAAGACCATTGAGGCTAGGAAGAAACTGCATCAACTAACAAGCAAAATAACCAGTTAACATCATAATGGCAGGATCAAGTTCACACATAACAATATTAACCTTAAATGTTAATGGACTAAATGCTCCAATTAAAAGACACAGACTGGCAAACTGGATAAAGAGTCAAGACCCATCAGTCTGCTGTATTCAGGAGACCCATCTCACATGCAGAGACATACATAGGCTCAAAATAAAGGGATGGAGGAAGATCTACCAAGCAAATGGAGAACAAAAAAAAACAGGGGTTGCAATCCTTGTCTCTGATAAAACAGACTTTAAACCATCAAAGATCAAAAGAGACAAAGAAGGCCATTACATAATGGTAAAGGGATCAATTCAACAGGAAGAGCTAACTCTCCTAAATATATATGCACCCAATACAGGAGCACCCAGATTCATAAAGCAAGTCCTTAGAGACTTACAAAGAGACTTAGACTCCCATACAATAATAATGGGAGACTTCAACACTCCACTGTCAACATTAGACAGATCAACGAGACAGAAAGTTAACAAGGATATCCAGGAATTGAACTCATCTCTGCACCAAGCGGACCTAATAGACATCTATAGAACTCTCCACCCCAAATCAACAGAATATACATTCTTCTCAGCACCACATCGCACTTATTCCAAAATTGACCACATAATTGGAAGTAAAGCACTCCTCACCAAATGTAAAAGAACAGAAATTATAACAAACTGTCTCTCAGACCACAGTGCAATCAAACTAGAACTCAGGACGAAGAAACTCAATCAAAACCGCTCAACTACATGGAAACTGAACAACCTGCTCCTGAATGACTACTGGGTACACAACGAAATGAAGGCAGAAATAAAGATGTTCTTTGAAACCAATGAGAACAAAGATACAACATACCAGAATATCTGGGACACATTTAAAGCAGTGTGTAGAGGGAAATTTATAGCACTAAATGCCCACAAGAGAAAGCAGGAAAGATCTAAAATTGACACTCTAACATCACAATTAAAAGAACTAGAGAGGCAAGAGCAAACACATTCAAAAGCTAGCAGAAGGCAAGAAATAACTAAGATCAGAGCCGAACTGAAGGAGATAGAGACACAAAAAACCCTCCAAAAAATCAATGAATCCAGGAGTTGGTTTTTTGAAAAGATCAACAAAATTGACAGACCGCTCGCAAGGCTAATAAAGAAGAAAGAGAGAGGAATCAAATAGATGCAATAAAAAATGATAAAGGGGATATCACCACTGACCCCACAGAAATACAAACTACCATCAGAGAATACTATAAACGCCTCTACGCAAATCAACTAGAAAATCTAGAAGAAATGGATAATTTCCTGGACACTTACACTCTCCCAAGGCTAAACCAGGAAGAAGTTGAATCCCTGAATAGACCAATAGCAGACTCTGAAATTGAGGCAACAATTAATAGCCTACCCACCAAAAAAAGTCCAGGACCAGATGGATTCACAGCTGAATTCTACCAGAGGTACAAGGAGGAGCTGGTACCATTCCTTCTGAAACTATTCCAATCAATAGAAAAAGAGGGAATCCTCCCTAACTCATTTTATGAGGCCAACATCATCCTGATACCAAAGCCTGGTAGAGACACAACAAAAAAAGAGAATTTTAGACCAATATCCCTGATGAACATCGATGCAAAAATCCTCAATAAAATACTGGCAAACCGGATTCAGCAGCACATCAAAAAGCTTATCCACCATGATCAAGTGGGCTTCATCCCTGGGATGCAAGGCTGGTTCAACATTCGCAAATCAATAAACGTAATCCAGCATATAAACAGAACCAAAGACAAGAACCACATGATTGTCTCAATAGATGCAGAAAAGGCTTTTGACAAAATTCAACAGCCCTTCATGCTAAAAACGCTCAATAAATTCGGTATTGATGGAACGTACCTCAAAATAATAAAAGCTATTTATGACAAACCCACAGCTAATATCATACTGAATGGGCAAAAACTGGAAAAATTCCCTTTGAAAACTGGCACAAGACAGGGATGCCCTCTCTCACCACTCCTATTCAACATAGTGTTGGAAGTTCTGGCTAGGGCAATCAGGCAAGAGAAAGAAATCAAGGGTATCCAGTTAGGAAAAGAAGAAGTCAAATTGTCCCTGTTTGCAGATGACATGATTGTATATTTAGAAAACCCCATCATCTCAGCCCAAAATCTCCTTAAGCTGATTAGCAACTTCAGCAAAGTCTCAGGATGCAAAATTAATGTGCAAAAATCACAAGCATTGTTATACACCAGTAACGGACAAGCAGAGAGCCAAATCAGGAATGAACTTCCATTCACAATTGCTTCAAAGAGAATAAAATACCTAGGAATCCAGCTTACAAGGGAAGTAAAGGACCTCTTCAAGGAGAACTACAAACCACTGCTCAGTGAAATCAAAGAGGACACAAACAAATGGAAGAACATACCATGCTCATGGATAGGAAGAATCAATATCGTGAAAATGGCCATAATCCCCAAGGTTATTTATAGATTCAATGCCATCCCCATCAAGCTACCAATGAGTTTCTTCACAGAATTGGAAAAAACTGCTTTAAAGTTCATATGGAACCAAAAAAGAGCCCGCATTGCCAAGACAATCCTAAGTCAAAAGGACAAAGCTGGAGGCGTCACGCTACCTGACTTCAAACTATACTACAAGGCTACAGTAACCAAAACAGCATGGTACTGGTACCAAAACAGAGATATAGACCAATGGAACAGAACAGAGTCCTCAGAAATAATACCGCACATCTACAGCCATCTGATCTTTGACAAACCTGAGAGAAACAAGAAATGGGGAAAGGATTCCCTATTTAATAAATGGTGCTGGGAAAATTGGCTAGCCATAAGTAGAAAGCTGAAACTGGATCCTTTCCTTACCCCTTATACGAAGATTAATTCAAGATGGATTAGAGACTTAAATGTTAGACCTAATACCATAAAAACCCTAGAAGAAAATCTAGGTAGTACCATTCAGGACATAGGCATGGGCAAGGACTTTATGTCTAAAACAGCAAAAGCAACGGCAGCAAAAGCCAAAATTGACAAATGGGATCTCATTAAACTAAAGAGCTTTTGCACAGCAAAAGAAACTACCATCAGAGTGAACAGGCAACCTACAGAATGGGAGAAAATTTTTGCAACCTACTCATCTGACAAAGGGCTAATATCCAGAATCTACAAAGAACTCAAACAAATATAGAAGAAAAAAACAAACAACCCCATCAAAAAGTGGGCGAAGGATATGAACAGGCATTTCTCAAAAGAAGATATTCATACAGCCAACAGACACATGAAAAAATGCTCATCATCACTGGCCATCAGAGAAATGCAAATCAAAACCACCATGAGATACCATCTCACACCAGTTAGAATGGCAATCATTAAGAAGTCAGGAAACAACAGGTGTTGGAGAGGATGTGGAGAAATAGGAACACTTTTACACTGTTGGTGGGATTGTAAACTAGTTCAACCATTATGGAAAACAGTATGGCAATTCCTCAAGGATCTAGAACTAGATGTACCATATGACCCAGCCATCCCACTACTGGGTATATGCCCAAAGGATTATAAATTAGTCTACTACAAAGACACATGTACACGTATGTTTATTGCGGCACTATTCACAATAGCAAAGACTTGGAATCAATCCAAATGTCCATCTGTGACAGACTGGATTAAGAAAATGTGGCACATATACACCATGGAATACTATGCAGCCATAAAAAAGGATGAGTTTGCGTCCTTTGTAGGGACATGGATGCAGCTGGAAACCATCATTCTTAGCAAACTATCACAAGAAGAGAAAACCAAACACCGCATGTTCTCACTCATAGGTGGGAACTGAACAATGAGATCACTTGGACTCGGGAAGGGGAACATCACACACTGGGGTCTATCATGGGGAGGGGGGAGGGGTGAGGAGGGAGGGATTGCATTGGGGAGTTATACATGATATAAATGATGAATTGATGGGTGCTGACGAGTTGATGGGTGCAGCACACCAACATGGCATAAGTATACATATGTAACAAACCTGCACGTTATGCACATGTACCCTAGAACTTAAAGTATAATAAAAAAAAAAAAAAAAAAAAAAAAAAAAAAAGAAGCTATGAGGAATTCAACCTGAAAAAAAAAAAAAAAAAAAAAAAAAAAAAAAAAAAAAAATTAGTTCCTGCCCCCACCCCTGAACTTTGAAAACGGAGCCCCTGGGGGCGGGGGTCTAAGGATCTGTGTATTTTAAAACACTCTCTGAATGATTCTGTTGCTCTGCCAAGTTGAGAAGCCCTGCCTAGACAGATAACAGAGGATACAGGAAGGCTGCTAGCACATCTGCACATCTTGGTAAAAAAAAAGCATGCAGTGGAGGGTCTGAGTGCATGGGGAATGAGGTTATATCGTTAAAATCTTGGAGACTGCGCATTTGTCCTAGAACAGGCTGTGTGGGGACAGATTCTGGGCTCATCTCTCTGCACGAGTAGCCTTTCTTGGTCAGGAGTGTCTCCTTCAGGGTCATGCCACCTCTGGAATAAGGACTGAGAAACCAAGAGACCTGTCACTCTGGCATCCTCCCCTGCCAGGGACACTGGGTGACTCTGGGACTGCACACACCTTTGAGGACTTTCATGCAAATACGATGCCTGCAGTGTTTCCCATCACGGCCCCCATGCAGTGAGAGTTATTGAATGGCATTTGTAGGTCCCACTTTGACAGGGACCATTAGCTTTTTATTCTGCATGCATCTGATGACAAGAAAAATGCATTTAAAAAATATGTGACTGAAGCATCTTTGCCGTTATCACTTCTAAAGTTTTATCTGTCTATCTGTCTGTCTATCTATCTATCTATCTATCTATCTATCTATCTATCTATCTATCATTATCTATCTATCTATCTATCTATCTATCTATCTATCTATCTATCTATCTGTCTATCTATCTATCATCTGTCTGTCTGTCCTACAATAATTTAACAATTTTTATACATGGATCAGCTTTGGAAGGTGGTTTGCGCTCGGAGTTGGAGTGACTTTGTTGGACATCTGTTCACCTATCTTCCCTGGGAATCGCTCCCCTGCTCAGCAGCCACATTCCTGCGAAGCCTGGCCTGTTTGCACCAGGGGTGATTCTAAACAGGCTCAATCAGATTTTCTCTTCCAATAAATTGGAGTTGGGACTGAGAAAATGAAGCCAATCTGGTCCAGTGTCTGTTCTGGCCCTACAATGTGATACTCACGAACAACAGAGAGCATAATGGGCTGAAGGGATGGAAGAACAGAGACAACTGACCTACAGAAGGAATAAGGAGACCCTGGGGAAGGGTGGTCATTCCCAGGGAAACAGATGAGCACATGTCCAACAAGGTCACCTTAACTCCCAGTGCAAACCTCTTTCAAATGCTGATCCACAGTCCACAGATGAGCAGCTGAGATTTGAGCAGTCACATGACTGTTTCAAGAGCACCCAGGTGCCCAGTCTATGGCTCCTATTCTCCCTACCCTGAATGGAAGCTTTGGAAACCAGTTTAGTTTTCCATTTTGGGCAGGGAGGCAAAACTGGTAGAATGCCTAGGAGTTGTTGAGTTGTTGTATGATGGACAGATAATATATAGATGATGGACGGATGATAGATGGATAGATGGATGGATGGATAGATAGATAGATAGATAAATAGATAGATAGATATGATAGATATAGACAGGAGATGGTGAAGGGGCCTGGTGATCTTACAGCTCCCAGTTTGCAGCGCTACTGAGGGGTGGGACACTCATACTCTTGGCTTCCGTAAGACACCACCATGCCCTAAGGCAACCCCCATTTTATTTTACATAAACCCACACCCGTCTTTTGTTACTTGCAGCCATTGAGTCCTAACTCATGAACAGGAAGAGGGCCCACCAATCCAGAGATTGGAAGTCTACAAGAGCAGCCTAGGCAGAACATTGAGGCTACAATGGATATTAATGTTAGGATTTTCTTATTGAACACCTACTACATGACAGACACAATATAAGTATTTTATATTCACCAACCTTTTAAATCTCCTCAACAAACTTGAAGGGCAAATGTTATTATCTTACCTTACAGAAAAGGGGCTGAGGCTCACGGAGAAGAGACACCTTTCTCAACTCACTTAACAGAGGATAGAATGGAGACTCAGACCCAGGTCTGCATGATTTGACAACCTATCTTCGTTACACCACGCTGCTTTTCTGTGTGGTGTAAGACTGAAGCAGATGCGAATGCTGTTAATATTAGATGTGGCTGGCATATGGAGGGCAAAATCCAGTAAAGCAGAGGCAGCAGACCCAGCTGAAGGTCTGAGGGTCCACTGGGTCCAAGAGTATCAAGCAGAGCCTGGCCAGTACCCTGGAGAGCTCCGAAGAAGCAACAGAGAGGACATACGTTTGCTCCTTGGAGACACAGGCCTGCCTGGCAGCTCCACCTGTGCAGGCTAGAGGGAGGGATTATTCACACACATGAAGAGGGGTTATTCCCTGCAACCCCGGGATTATCTTGGATCATCTCCTCTCCCTCCCTCCAATCCAGCCCCACTGTATACGTTTTTCTCTGCATCAGCTTTGGAGAGGGAATGCTGTCTTAGGGTGCCCATGTCTTCACATCCAGAGTTGAAAATAACTTGAGTAGTCTCTTTCAAACCAGCCCACCTTTTCATAAATGAAGCAACTGGTAAATGTGATCTGTTAATCATGTCAGCTTTCCTTTGGCAATGTAAAAACCAAACTGACTGCTTTGCATAATAAAAGGTTAAAATTATGAGCCATACAGGGAAAAAATAAAGCTTAACCATTCAGGCTCAAAAAAAAAAAAAAAAAAAGAAGTCAGGAAACAACAGGTGTTGGAGAGGATGTGGAGAAATAGGAACACTTTTACACTGTTGGTGGGATTGTAAACTAGTTCAACCATTATGGAAAACAGTATGGCAATTCCTCAAGGATCTAGAACTAGATGTACCATATGACCCAGCCATCCCACTACTGGGTATATACCCAAAGGATTATAAATTATTCTACTACAAAGACACATGTACACGTATGTTTATTTCGGCACTATTCACAATAGCAAAGACTTGGAATCAACCCAAATGTCCATCTGTGACAGACTGGATTAAGAAAATGTGGCACATATACACCATGGAATACTATGCAGCCATAAAAAAGGATGAGTTTGCATCCTTTGTAGGGACATGGATGCAGCTGGAAACCATCATTCTTAGCAAACTATCACAAGAACAGAAAACCAAACACCGCATGTTCTCACTCATAGGTGGGAACTGAACAATGAGATCACTTGGACTCGGGAAGGGGAACATCACACATTGGGGCCTATCATGGGGAGGGGTGAGGAGGGAGGGATTGCATTGGGGAGTTATACATGATATAAGTGATGAATTGATGGGTGCTGACGAGTTGATGGGTGCAGCACACCAACGTGGCATAAGTATACATATGTAACAAACCTGCACGTTATGCACATGTACCCTAGAACTTAAAGTATAATAAGAAAAAAAAAAAGAAAAAAAAAAAAAAAAGATCGAAAGAAATTGCCTCTGAGGTGGCCCATATGTGGAATTTACTAGATTAAGACTTTAAATCAGCTACTGTAATCATAAAAAAGAACTAAAGATAAATTATGGAGTTAAAAAGCAAAATAACTAAAATGAAAAAATTACTAAAGGTTGAACAGAAGATTTAACTGGCAGAAGAAAGAATTGGAGAACTCAAAGACAAAACGGTCGAGAATATACAGTCTAAGAAACATAAAGAAAAAAGAGGAAAGAGAAATGAACAGAGCGTTAGACACCTGTGGAATACCATCAATTGTAGCAACATATGCATGATGAAAGTTCCTAAAAGAGAGGAGACAGTGTAGGAGCAAAATATTTTAAAAAGTAATGGCTCAGCTGGGCACAGTGGCTCACACCTGTAATCCTAGCACTTTGGGAGCCTGAGGCTGGTGGATTGCCTGAGGAGTTCGAGACCAGCCTGGGCAACATGGTGAAACCCTGACTCTACTTAAAAAAAAAAAAAAAAAAAAAATATATATATATATATATATATATATAAAATAGCTGGGCATGGCACCATGTGCCTGTAGTCCCAGATACCCAGGAGGCTGAAGGAGGAGAATTGCTTGGACTTGGGAGACGGAGGTTGTAGTGAGCTGAGATTGTGCCACTGCCCTCCACCCTTGGTGACAGAGTAATGAGTAATACTCAGTCTCCAAAAAAAAAAAAAAAAAAAAAAAAAAAAGGAATGATTCAAAACTCTCCAAATTAAAAAAGAAATAAAAACACACATATTAGTGTACACATCCAAGATGCTCAATGAGCTCCAGATAGGATAAGCACAAAAAGATCCACAGCTGGACACATTATAGTCAATTTTTTGAAAGACAAATAGTGAATTTTGAAAGCATAAAGAGAGAAGCAACTCATCATATAGAAGGACTCTTCAATACAATTAAAGACTTGTCATCAGAAACCATGGAAACCAAAACTCCATATAATCATATATTCAAAGGACAGAAAGCAAAATAATATCAATGATTCTATACCCAGCAAAATTGTCCTTCAAGAATGAAGGAGAAAATGAAAGAGAATGTAGAGAATGAAGGAAAAATAAAGACATTCTCAGACAAAAACTGAGACAAATTTTCACTGATAGAACTGTCTTGGCCAGGCATGGTGGCTCATGCCTGTAATCTCAGCAATCTGGGAGGCCAACGTGAGCAGACCACTTGAGGTCAGGAGTTAGAGATCAGCCTGACCAACAAGTTAAAACCCCGTATCTATTAAAAATACAAAAATCAGTTGGGCATGGTGGCAGAAGCCTGTAATCCCCACTATTTGAGAGGCTGACGCTTGAGCTGAGATGGCACCACTACACTCCAGCCTGGGCGACAGAGCAAGACTCTATCACAAAAGTAAATATACAAATAAAAATAAGAACTGTCTTATAAAAAATACTAAAGGAAGTCCTTCAGGTGGAAACAAAAGGAGACTAGACAATAAGTCAAATGCATACACAAAAAAGTAATGAGCATGAGTACAGGTAACTACATACGTTAAATATTAAACAATGCATTAATGCATTTTTGTTTTTGACTTTTTTTCCAAATTTTATTATAAGTTCAGGGGTTACATATGCAGGTTTCTTACAAAGGTATATTGTGTAATATTGAGGTTTACAGTATAAATGAATCCTTTTCCCAGATAGTGAGTATAGTACCCAGTGGGTAATTTTTTAGCCTTTGGCCCCTCCCTCCGATTCCCTTCTTGTATTCTCTAGTGTCTATTGTTTTCATGTTTATGTCCATGCAGACTTAAAGTTTCACTACCACTTATAAGTGAGAATATTAAATATTTGGTTTTCTTTTTCTGTGTTAGTTCACTTAGGTTAATGGCCTACAACTGGACCTATGTTACTGCAAAAGACATAATTTCATTCTTTTATGGCTATATAGTATACCACAGTGTATATATACTACAGTTTCTTTATCCAATCCAGACTTGATGAGCATCTGGGTTAATTTCATGTCTTTGCTATTTTGAATAGCACTGTGATAAACATACATGTATATGTGTCTTTTTTGTAGGTCAACTTATTTTCCTTTGATTATATACACTGTAATAGAATTGCTGGATTGAATGATAGTTTAACACTTAATTCCCTGAGAAATCTCCAAACTTCTCTCCACAATGGCTGAACTAATTTACATTCCCACCAGCAATGTATAAGTGTTCCGCTTTCTCAGCAGCCTCACCAACATCTGTTGTAGTTAAGCTTTTTGATAATAGTTGTTCTGACTAGTGTTAGATAGTATTCCATTGTATTTTGATTTCCATTTCTCTGATGATTAGTGATGATGAGCATTTGTTCATGTTTGTGGAACACTTGAATATCTTCTCTTGAGAAGTGTCTGTTCGTGTTCTTTACCCACTTTTTAATGGGGTTGTTTTCTGTATGTTGATTTAAGTTCCTTATAGTTTCTTGATATTAGGCTTTTGTCAGATACATCATTTGTGAATATTTTCTCCTATCTGTAAGGTATCTGCTTACTCCCTTGATAGTTTCTCTTGCTGTGCATAAACTATTTAGTTTAATTAGGTCCAACCTGTCAATTTTTATTTTTGTTGCAATTGCTTTTGAGGTCATAGCCAAACAGCCAACTGACAGAAACAACAAAAATCTTCAGAGACTATTATGAAACACCTCTATGCACATAAACTAGATAATCTAGAAGAAATGGATAAATTCCTGAAAATACACAATCTTTGAAACTGAACCAGGAAGAAACTAAAACTTGGAAGAGACTGATAAAGAGGTCTGAAATTGAATCAGTAATAAAAAACCTGCCAATCAAAAAAGCTCTGGGCCAGATGGATTCAGAGCCAAATTATACCAGACATACAGATAAGAGCTGGCGCCCATTGTATTACAGCTATTCCAAAAAATTGAGGAAGGACTCACCCCTAATCCATTCTATGAAGCCAGAATCATTCTGATGCCAAAATCTGACAGAGACACAATGTAAAAAGAAAACATCAGAGCAGTATCTCTGATGAACTTGGATGCAAAAGTTCTGAACAAAATACTAGCAAATCAAATCCAGCAGCATATCAAAAAGTTAATTCACCAAGATCAAGTAAGCTTCATTCCTGGAATGCAATGTAGGTTCAACATATGCAAATCAATAATGGTGATTCACCACATAAACAGGAAAAAAAACAAAAACAACATGACTGTTTCAATAGATGTGGAAAAGTTTTTGATAAAATTCAACATGATAAAAACCTTTATGACAAAAACCCTCAACAAAATAGGCATCAAGGAACATACCTCAAAATAAGAGCCATCTAGGACTAGAAGCAACTAGTGCACACCACTCTTATGGATAGAAGAAAAAGTAGTGAGTAAATACCAGAACTTCAACAGAAACATCCAAGTGGACAAATTGAGATTTATCATGGAAACAGCTTGAGCCACAGAGAATGGAGGGGAGTGAGACAGGAGGATTACCCACCAGGGAGTAGCACAGAGCCAGGCAAGGATTTCCTATTGTGGGGAAATGGTGAGTGAGTGAGTGAGAGTCCCAGGGGAACTATACTTTTTCTGCAGTTTTCAACCCTGGGCTCAGGAGATCCCTTCATGAGGCCATCCAACCTCGGCCTTCACATTGTCACACAGAGCTATGTGGATTTTGGGCAGAGTCACCACCCAGGAACACATGCGATCTCAGGAGCCTTGGCTCCTTGGGCATCCCAGTACTACTGGCTGCAGCTCTGTCAATGGGGGAGGTCAGGCTCCCTCACGTGCTCCTAGGAAAGGGACCAAATCCAGGAGGCTGAGCAGCAGGGCCCCTGATCCCACTTTTCCTCTCTAGATGGGACTTCCTGAACCAGGACTTGAGCCACCCGCCACGGGGCTCTCTGGCTGGTAGCAGCTCTGCACTTCCCTGGGACAGAGCTCCCACAGGGAGAAGCTAGCTTCCTTTTTTGGCTATTTCACAGCCCTCATCACTGTTGCCTTCAGGCTCCAGATGGTGCAAAGTGACTAGGAATGGGTGTGGTTCCCCAGCACAATACAGCCGCCCCATGGAAAAGTAGTCAATTTGTATGCAGGTCCCCCATCTGGCTTCTCCTCCCTGGGAAGGACTTCCCAACTCAAGACTTCAGCTACCATCTGCTGGGGCTCTCAAGCCGGTGGCAGCTCTGAAATTCCCTGGGATGGATCTCTCACAGGGAAAGGCAAGCTGCCATTTTGACTGTCTCACAGCCCTCCCTGCTGTTGCACTCAGGCTCTGGAGGGTGTGCAGTGACTAGGAACTGTCACCAATTCCCCCAGCACAATGCAGCCACCCTATGGAAAAAGCAGCCAGGCCTTTTTCCACATGGGACCCCAATCCCACTTTTCCTTACTGGGCAGACCCTCCCGCTTCCAACCAGGGACTCCAACATAACTACCCTACTTCCACATGAACACTTCAATTGGAGGTGAATCTGAAGTTCTGTGAGTAGAAAATTCCAGAGATAACCCACCTCCCTGCCATTGCAGCTACAGTGGTACTTCCCTAACCACCCTTGTGCTGGGGAAGGAACTTAGGACTTAGTGCTGTACTGGCACCTCCAGCACACTACAGCTGCCATATGGAGAGGAATCCTGGCCCTCTTCCCTGTGATTCCCCACTCCCCACTCTTCACCAGGGAGGGCTCCTGGCTCAGGATGGCAGATTTGCAACCCAACCAATGGCTGAGCATACTCACTGGTAGTGGCTCTGAGTTTTCCTAGGAAGAGGCTCCAAGAAGCAACTGACAACCCCTCTGCCACTGCTACAGCAGTGGTTCTACCCCAGCTGCCCTCTGTCAGGAAGAAACAAAGTGCCTGAGGGCTTCAACCATACTCCCAGCACATTACTATCACCATACAGAGAGAAGCTCAGTCTCTCCTCCCTGAGAGCCCATGATGGTCTGCTATTCAACAAGCAGAGCCCTTAGCTCAGTCCAGCAGTACAGCTGTCTTAACCCCTGGCTGAACATTGCCAGTAGCAGTGGCTCCACATTTCTCTGAGGTGGAGTACTCAGAGGCAACTGAAAGCTTCTATCCCACTGCCACTGCAGGGTTACATCCCTTATGCCCTTGGACAGGGGAAGGAACAAAGACCTTGAGTTCTTTAACTACATCTCCATCAATCTGCCATTTTTCCAAGGATGAGAGGCCAGTATGTCTTCCCTGTGACTCACCTACAGCCCTGCTCAATATTAGGCAGGCCCCACACTTATTTGGGCCCATAGCACAGCTGCCCCATCACAGGCTTATCTCACTGATTGATAGTGGCTTTACATCTCTCTGGGGTGGAGCCCCAGTAAATCAGTGAAAGGTCCTCTGCCCCAACCACAGCTGAGGTCCCTTCCTTCAATGCCTCCAAGCTGGGGAGGTAACATAAAGCCAGCACTCACCTGAGAGATTTGATGTGCAGCCCAAGAGTGCCAAACCAAGATCTGCAGCCAACACTGAGGCAGAGCACAGGGGCAATTGTGGAGAAATACAGAGTAGTAAAATTACTTAGCAAGAGCTTACCTAATGGTCATTTTGCTTAAGTGCCACCTACTAGATTACAGAACAAAACTTCAACACCCGAAATACTTCACTAATATACCCTGCTGTAAAACCAGAGAGAGGAATTCAGCTATAAATGAAGCCCCTGCACAAAGCCTGAGTCCTCTGAAAACATAGAGAAAAGAAGTCTACTGACTATGCTCAATGGAACACCAGCCCAAAGAGATGAGAAAGAACCAGCACAGGAACTCTGGCAACTCAAAATGGCAGAGCAGCCTTTTTCCTCCAAATGACTGCACTAGATCCCCAGCAAGAATTCTTAACCAGGCTGAAATGACAGAAATAGAATTCAGAATAGGAATAGGAATGAAGATCATCAAGATTCAGGAAAAGCTCAACACCAAGTCCAAGGAATCTAAGGATTACAATAAAACCATACAGGAGCTGATAGATTAAATAATAGTCATTTTAAAAAGAATCACATTTGATAGAGTTGAAAAACACACTAAGGTAATTTTATAATGTAATCACAATTATTAACATCAGAATATACTAAACTGAGAAAAGACTCTTAGAGCCCTAAGACTGGTTCTCTAAAACATGACGGTTAAACAAAGAAAAAATATGAACAAAACATCTGAGAAATATGGGCTTATGTATAGGGACCAAATCCACAACTAACTGGTCTCCCTGAAAGAAATGTGAGGAAAGGAAGCACCCTGGAAAACATATTTCAGGATGTAATTCATTAAAAATTCCCCAACCTGGCTAGAGAGGCCAGCATTCAAATTTAGGAAATACAGAAAATCCCTGTGAGGTATTACACAAGAAGACCATCCCCAAGAAATATAGTTATCAGACCCTTCAATGTCATTATTAAAGAAAAAATGTTAAAGACAGTTATAAAAAAGAGGCAGATCACCTACAAAAGGCTAGCAGCAGACTTTTCATAAGAAACTACAAGCGAGAAGAAATTGGAGATTTATATTCAATGTTCTTTAAAAAAAATTTAAACCAATAATTTTATATCCAGCCAAACAAAGCTTCATAAGTAAGGGAGAAATAAGACCCTTTTCAGACAAGCAAATGTGGAGGAAATTTGTTACCACCAGACCTGCCTTAGGAGAGGTCCTAAAAGGAGTGATAACTATAGAAAAGAAATATTGTTACTGGCCATTACAAAGTACATTTAAGTACATGGAGGAGTGATTCTGTAAGGCCACCACACAAACAAGTCTGCATAATAACCAGCTAGCAGCATGGTGACAGAATCAAACCTACACATATCAATACAAACTTTGAATGTAAATGGGCTAAATGACCCAATAAAAAAAGCACAGAATGGCAAATTGGATAAAGGAGCCAGATCCAATGGTATGCAGTCTTCAAGAGAACCATCTCACATGCAATGACACCAATAGGCTCAAAATAAAGGCCTGGAGAAAAACCTACCAAGCAAATGGAAAACAGAAAAAAGCAGGGGTTGGTATCCTAATTTCAGACAAAACAGACTTTAAACCAACAAGATAAAAAAGTACAAGGAAGGACATTACATAATGGTAAAGAGTTCAATTCAACAAAAATACTTAGCTGTCATAAATATATACATATCCAACACAGGAGCACCAAGATTCATAAGGCAAGTCCTTAGAGATCTTTGGAGAGACCTCACTCCAAACACAATAATATTTGGAGAATTAAACACCCCACTGACATTATTAGGCGAATGATTAAGGCAGGAAAATAAAAAGAAATTGAGAGCCTGAACTCAACATTTAAACAAATGAATCTAATATACATCTACAGAACTCTCCACCCCAAAACAACAGAATATACATTCTTCTCATCATCACATGAGACATACTTTAAAATTGGGCAAACAATCTGATATAGTTTGGCTGTGTCCCCACCCAAAACTCATCTTCACAAGATCTGATAGTTTTATAAGGGGTTTCCACCTTTGCTGGTCACTCATTCTCTCGCCTGTTACCCTGTGAAGAAGTGCCTTCTGCCATGATTGTAAGTTTCCTGAGGCCTCCCCAGCTGTGCAGAACTGTGATTCAATTAAACCTCCTTTCTTTGTAAATTACCCAGTCTCGGGTATTTCTTTATAGCAGCATTAGAATGAACTAATACAATACACTGGTACCACAGAGAATGAGGTGCTGCTATAAAGATACCCAAAAATGTGAAAGCAACTTTGGAACTGGGTAACAGGCAGAGATTTGAACGTTTTGGAGGGCACAGAAGAAGATAGGAAGAAGTGGGAAAGTTTGGAACTTCTTAGAGACCTGTTGTGTGGCTTTGGCCAAAATACTGATAATGATCTGTACAAAGGAGTCCAGGATGAGGTGGTCTCAGATGGAGATAGGGGACTTGTTGGAATCTGGAGTAAAGGTCCCTCTTGCTATGTAAAGGGACTGGTGGCATTTTGCCCCTGCCCCAAAGATAGGTGAGGCTTTGAACCTGAGAGATTATTTAGGGTATCTGGAGGGAAATATTTCTAAAAAACAAAATTCTAGGGAGAAAATCAAGACTGCTGCAGGAATTTGCCTAAGTAATGAGGAGCCAAATGTTATTCACCAAGTCAATGGGGGAAATGTCTTCAGGGCATGTCAGGGATCTTCAGGGAAGCCCCTCCAATCACAAGCTCAGAGGCCTAAGAGGGAAAAGTGATTTCATGGGCCAGGTCCAGGCCCCCCCCTGCTGCTTTGTGCAGTCTCTAGCCTTGGCACCCTGTGTCCCAACCGTGACTAAAGGGGGACAACATACAGCCCAGACCGTTGCTTCAGAAGGTGCAAGCCCCAAGCCTCAGCAGCTTCCATGTGGGCTTGGGGTTGGGCTTGTAGGTACACAGAAGTCAAGAACTGAGGTTTGGGTACCTCTGCCTAGATTTCAGAGGATGTATGGAAATGCCTGGATGTCCAGGGAGAAGTTCACTGCAGGGACAGAGCCCTCATGGAAAATGTCTGCTAGGGCAGTGTGGAAACATATGTGGTGTCAGAGCCTGTACACAGAGTCCCCACTTGGCCACTGCCTAGTGGAGCTGTGAGAAGACAGCCACCATCCTCAAGACCCCAGAGTGGTAGATCCACAGCCGCTTGCACCATACACCTGGAAAAGCCGCAGATACTCAATGCCAGCCCATGAAAACAGCCAGGAGGAGGGCTGAATCCTGCAAAACCCACAGTTGTGGAGCTGCCCAAGGCCATGGTAGCCCACCTCTTGCATCTGCATGACATGGATGTGAGACATGGAGTGAAAGGAGATCATTTTGGAACTTTAAGGCTTATTGACTACCCTTTGAGATTTTGGACTTCCATGGGGCCTGTAGACCCTTTGTTTTGGCCACTTTCTCCCACTTGGAATGGTTTTATTTACCCAATGCCTGTAACCCATTGTATCTAGGAAGTAACTAAGTTGCTTTTGATTTTACATGCTCCTAAGTGGAAGACATTTGCCTTGTCTCAGATGAAACTTTGGATTTGGACTTTTGAGCTAATTCTGGAATGAATTAAGACTCTAGGGGACTATACAAATGGTATGATTGTGTTTTGAGTTGTGAGGCCATAAGATTTGAGAGGAGTCAGGGGTGGAATGATATGGTTTGGGTGTGTCCTTACCCAAATTTCATCTTCAATGGTAGTTCCCATAATCCCCATGTGTCGTGGGAGAGACCAGATGGAGATAAATGAATCACGGGGGCAGTTTCCCCTATCCTATTCTCCTGATAGCAAGTCAGTTCTCACATGATCTGATAGTTTTATAAGGGGTGTCCCCCTTCACTGGGTGCTCATTCTCTCTCCTGCCACCCTGTGAAGATGTGCCTTCTGCCATGATTGTAAGTTTCCTGAGGTCTGCCCAGCCATGTGGAACTGTGAGTCAATTAAACCTCTTTTCTTTATAAATTACCCAGTCTCAGATATTTCTTCATAGCCGTGTGAGAACAGACCAATACACAATCAGACATAAAATAATACTCAGAAAATAAAATAAAAAATATACCAGCCACACTCTTAAACCACAGTGCAATAAAAATAGAAATCAATGCTAATAAAATTGCTCAAAATCATACAATGACATAGAAATTAAACAACCTTATCCTGAAACAATATGGGATAAATAATAACATTAAGGAAAAAATCAAGAAGTTCTTTGAAATTAATGACAACAAATGTACAAAATACGAAACTCTCTGGGACACAGCTAAAATAGTGTTAAGAGGGAAGTTTATAGCACTAAATATCCTCATCAAAAATTAGACAGATTTCAAATAAACAAGCTAACATCACAACTAGAGAAACAACAACAAACCAACTCCAAAGCTAAAAGGAGATAAATCAAAATCAGAGCTGAATTTAAAGAATTGAGACATGAAAATCTACTCAAAATATCAACAAATCCAAGACCTGGTACTTTGATAAAATTAATAAGATAGACCTCTAGCTAGACTAATAAAAAAGAGAGACGATCCAAGTGAAAATAATTCAAAATGACAAAGAGGACATTACCAATGGACATGAATGTCTGTGAAAACATCTATGCACACAAACTAGAAAATCTAGAAGAAATTGATAAATTCCTGGAAACAAACACTTTCTAAGACTGACCCAAGAGGAAATTAAGTCTCTGAAAAGACTAATAATGAGTTCTAAGATTGAATTAATAATAAAACACCTACCAATAAGAAAAAGCCCAAGACCAGTCAGATTCACAACTAAATTATACCATATGTATAAAGAAGACATGGTACTATTTCTACTGAAACTATTTCAAAATTTGAGAAGAAAGGATTCCTTTGTAACTCATTCTAATGAGACCAACATCATCCTGATACCAAAACCTGTCAGAGACACAAAAAAGAAAGAAAACTTCGGGGAGGAGCAAGATGGCCGAATAGGAACAGCTCCAGTCTCCAACTCCCAGCGTGAGCGACACAGAAGACCGGTGATTTCTGCATTTTCAACTGAGGTACTGGGGTCATCTCACTAGGGAGTGCCGGACAATCAGTGCTGGTCAGCTGCTGCAGCCTGACCAGCGAGAGCTGAAGCAGGGCGAGGCATCGCCTCACCTGGAAGTGCAAGGGGGAAGGGAATCCGTTTTCCTAGCAAGGGGAACTGAGACACACAACACATGGAAAATCGGGTAACTCCCACCCCAATACTCCACTTTAAGCAGAGAGGCACACCAGGAGAATATATCCCACACCAGGCCGGGAGGGTCCCACGCCCACGGAGCCTCCCTCACTGCTAACACAGCAGTCTGCCGCGACCTATCCGCAAGGCAGCAGCGAAGCTGGGGGAGGGGCGCCCGCCATTGCTGAGGCTTAAGTAGGTAAACAAAGCCGCTGGGAAGCTCGAACTGGGTGGAGCTCACAGCAGCTCAAGGAAGCCTGCCTGACTCTGTAGTCTCCACCACTGGGGACAGCGCACAGCTGAAGACCAACAGGGGAAGCAGCGGGGGCCGGTGCAGACGAGAACAACTCTGTCTGACAGCTTTGGGGAGAGCCGTGGACCTCCCAACGTGGAGGTTGAGATCTGAAAACGGACAGACTGCCTGCTCAGGTGGGTCCCTGACCCCTGAGTAGCCTAGCCGGGAGACATCCCCCACTAGGGGCAGTCTGACACCCCACACCTCACAGTGTGGAGTACACTCCTGAGAGGAAACTTCCAAAGGAAGAATCAGACAGGTACACTCGCTGTTCAGCAATATTCTATCTTCGGCAAACTCTGCTGCTGATACCCAGGCAAACAGGGTCTGGAGTGGACTTCAAGCAATCTCCAACAGACCAACAGACAGTCCTTCTGACTGTCAGAAGGAAAACTATCAAACAGGAAGGACACCTATACCAAAACCCCATCAGTACGTCACCATCATCAAAGACCAGAGACAGATAAAACCACAAAGATGGGGAAGAAGCAGGGCAGAAAAGCTGGAAATTCAAAAAATAAGAGCGCATCTCCCCCTGCAAAGGAGCGCAGCCCATCGCCAGCAACGGATCAAAGCTGGTCAGAGAATGACTTGGACGAGATGAGAGAAGAAGGCTTCAGTCCATCAAACTTCTCAGAGCTAAAGGAGGAATTACGTACCCAGCGCAAAGAAACTAAAAATCTTGAAAAAAGAGTGGAAGAATTGACAGCTAGACTAATTAATGCAGAGAAGATCATAAACGAAATGACAGAGATGAAAACCATGACACGAGAAATACGTGACAAATGCACAAGCTTCAGTAACCGACTCGATCAACTGGAAGAAAGGGTATCAGCGATTGAGGATCAAATGAATGAAATGAAGCGAGAAGAGAAACCAAAAGAAAAAAGAAGAAAAAGAAATGAACAAAGCCTGCAAGAAGTATGGGATTATGTAAAAAGACCAAATCTACATCTGATTGGGGTGCCTGAAAGTGAAGGGGAAAATGGAACCAAGTTGGAAAACACTCTTCAGGATATCATCCAGGAGAACTTCCCCAACCTAGTAGGGCAGGCCAACATTCAAATTCAGGAAATACAGAGAACGCCACAAAGATACTCCTCCAGAAGAGCAACTCCAAGACACATAATTGCCAGATTCACCAAAGTTGAAATGAAGGAAAAAATCTTAAGGGCAGCCAGAGAGAAAGGTCGGGTTACCCACAAAGGGAAGCCCATTAGACTAACAGCAGATCTCTCGGCAGAAACTCTACAAGCCAGTAGAGAGTGGGGGCCAATATTCAACGTTCTTAAAGAAAAGAATTTTAAACCGAGAATTTCATATCCAGCCAAACTAAGTTTCATAAGTGAAGGAGAAATAAAATCCTTTACAGATAAGCAAATGCTTAGAGATTTTGTCACCACCAGGCCTGCCTTACAAGAGACCCTGAAGGAAGCCCTAAACATGGAAAGGAACAACCGGTACCAGCCATTGCAAAAACATGCCAAAATGTAAAGACCATCGAGGCTAGGAAGAAACTGCATCAACTAATGAGCAAAATAACCAGTTAATGTCATAATGGCAGAATCAAGTTCACACATAACAATATTAACCTTCAATGTAAATGGACTAAATGCTCCAATTAAAAGACACAGACTGGGAAACTGGATAAAGAGTCAAGACCCATCAGTCTGCTGTATTCAGGAGACCCATCTCACATGCAGAGACATACATAGGCTCAAAATAAAGGGATGGAGGAAGATCTACCAAGCAAATGGAGAACAAAAAAAGCAGGGGTTGCAATCCTAGTCTCTGATAAAACAGACTTTAAACCAACAAAGATCAAAAGAGACAAAGAAGGCCATTACATAATGGTAAAGGGATCAATTCAACAGGAAGAGCTAACTATCCTAAATATATATGCACCCAATACAGGAGCACCCAGATTCATAAAGCAAGTCCTTAGAGACTTACAAAGAGACTTAGACTCCCATACAATAATAATGGGAGACTTCAACACTCCACTGTCAACATTAGACAGATCAACGAGACAGAAAGTTAACAAGGATATCCAGGAATTGAACTCATCTCTGCACCAAGTGGACCTAATAGACATCTATAGAACTCTCCACCCCAAATCAACAGAATATACATTCTTCTCAGCACCACATCGCACTTATTCCAAAATTGACCACATAATTGGAAGTAAAGCACTCCTCAGCAAATGTACAAGAACAGAAATTATAACAAACTGTCTCTCAGACCACAGTGCAATCAAACTAGAACTCAGGACTAAGAAACTCAATCAAAACCGCTCAACTACATGGAAACTGAACAACCTGCTCCTGAATGACTACTGGGTACATAACGAAATGAAAGCAGAAATAAAGATGTTCTTTGAAACCAATGAGAACAAAGATACAACATACCAGAATCTCTGGGACACATTTAAAGCAGTGTGTAGAGGGAAATTTATAGCACTAAATGCCCACAAGAGAAAGCTGGAAAGATCTAAAATTGACACTCTAACATCACAATTAAAAGAACTAGAGAGGCAAGAGCAAACACATTCAAAAGCTAGCAGAAGGCAAGAAATAACTAAGATCAGAGCCGAACTGAAGGAGATAGAGACACAGAAAACCCTCCAGAAAATCAATGAAGCCAGGAGTTGGTTTTTTGAAAAGATCAACAAAATTGACAGACCGCTAGCAAGACTAAGAAAGAAGAAAAGAGAGAGGAATCAAATAGACGCAATAAAAAATGATAAAGGGGATATCACCACCGACCCCACAGAAATACAAATTACCATCAGAGAATACTATGAACGCCTCTACGCAAATCAACTAGAAAATCTAGAAGAAATGGATAATTTCCTGGACACTTACACTCTCCCAAGACTAAACCAGGAAGAAGTTGAATCCCTGAATATACCAATAGCAGGCTCTGAAATTGAGGCAACAATTAATAGCCTACCCACCAAAAAAAGTCCAGGACCAGATGGATTCACAGCTGAATTCTACCAGAGGTACAAGGAGGAGCTGGTACCATTCCTTCTGAAACTATTCCAATCAATAGAAAAAGAGGGAATCCTCCCTAACTCATTTTATGAGGCCAACATCATCCTGATACCAAAACCTGGCAGAGACACAACAAAAAAAGAGAATTTTAGACCAATATCCCTGATGAACATCGATGCAAAAATTCTCAATAAAATACTGGCAAACCGGATTCAGCAGCACATCAAAAAGCTTATCCACCATGATCAAATGGGCTTCATCCCCGGGATGCAAGGCTGGTTCAACATTCGCAAATCAATAAACGTAATCCAGCATATAAAGAGAACCAAAGACAAGAACCACATGATTATCTCAATAGATGCAGAAAAGGCTTTTGACAAAATTCAACAGCCCTTCATGCTAAAAACACTCAATAAATTCGGTATTGATGGAACGTACCACAAAATGATAAGAGCTATTTATGACAAACCCACAGCTAATATCATTCTGAATGGGCAAAAACTGGAAAAATTCCCTTTGAAAACTGGCACAAGACAGGGATGCCCTCTCTCACCACTCCTATTCAACAGAGTGTTGGAAGTTCTGGCTAGGGCAATCAGGCAAGAGAAAGAAATCAAGGGTATTCAGTTAGGAAAAGAAGAAATCAAATTGTCCCTGTTTGCAGATGACATGATTGTATATTTAGAAAACCCCATTGTCTCAGCCCAAAATCTCCTTAAGCTGATAAGCAACTTCAGCAAAGTCTCAGGATACAAAATTAATGTGCAAAAATCACAAGCATTCTTATACGCCAGTAACAGACAAGCAGAGAGCCAAATCAGGAATGAACTTCCATTCACAATTGCTTCAAAGAGAATAAAATACCTAGGAATCCAGCTTACAAGGGATGTAAAGGAACTCTTCAAGGAGAACTACAAACCACTGCTCAGTGAAATAAAAGAGGACACTAAGAAATGGAAGAACATACCATGCTCATGGATAGGAAGAATCAATATTGTGAAAATGGCCATACTGCCCAAGGTTATTTATAGATTCAATGCCATCCCCATCAAGCTACCAATGAGTTTCTTCACAGAATTGGAAAAAGCTGCTTTAAAGTTCATATGGAACCAAAAAAGAGCCCGCAGTGCCAAGACAATCCTAAGTCAAAAGGACAAAGCTGGAGGTGTCACGCTACCTGACTTCAAACTATACTACAAGGCTACAGTAACCAAAACAGCATGGTACTGGTACCAAAACAGAGATATAGACCAATGGAACAGAACAGAGTCCTCAAAAATAATACCACACATCTACAGCCATCTGATCTTTGACAAACCTGAGAGAAACAAGAAATGGGGAAAGGATTCCCTATTTAATAAATGGTGCTGGGAAAATTGGCTAGCCATAAGTAGAAAGCTGAAACTGGATCCTTTCCTTACCCCTTATACGAAGATTAATTCAAGATGGATTAGAGACTTAAATGTTAGACCTAATACCATAAAAACCCTAGAAGAAAATCCAGGTAGTACCATTCAGGACATAGGCATGGGCAAGGACTTCATGTCTAAAACACCAAAAGCAACAGCAGCAAAAGCCAAAATTGACAAATGGGATCTAATTAAACTAAAGAGCTTTTGCACAGCAAAAGAAACTACCATCAGAGTGAACAGGCAACCTACAGAATGGGAGAAAATTTTTGTAACCTACTCATCTGACAAAGGGCTAATATCCAGAATCTACAAAGAACTCAAACAAATATACAAGAAAAAAGCAAACAACCCCATCAAAAAGTGGGCAAAGGATATGAACAGGCATTTCTCAAAAGAAGACATTCATACAGCCAACAGACACATGAAAAAATGCTCATCATCACTTGCCATCAGAGAAATGCAAATTAAAACCACAATGAGATACCATCTCACACCAGTTAGAATGGCAATCATTAAGAAGTCAGGAAACAACAGGTGTTGGAGGGGATGTGGAGAAATAGGAACACTTTTACACTGTTGGTGGGATTGTAAACTAGTTCAACCATTAGGGAAAACAGTACGGCGATTCCTCAAGGATCTAGAACTAGATGTACCATATGACCCCGCCATCCCACTACTGGGTATATACCCAAAGGATTATAAATTATTCTACTACAAAGACACATGCACACGTATGTTTATTGCGGCACTATTCACAATAGCAAAGACTTGGAATCAACCCAAATGTCCATCTGTGACAGACTGGATTAAGAAAATGTGGCACATATACACCATGGAATACTATGCAGCCATAAAAAAGGATGAGTTTGCGTCCTTTGTAGGGACATGGATGCAGCTGGAAACCATCATTCTTAGCAAACTATCACAAGAAGAGAAAACCAAACACCGCATGTTCTCACTCATAGGTGGGAACTGAACAATGAGATCACTTGGACTCGGGAAGGGGAACATCACACACTGGGGCCTATCATGGGGAGGGGGGAGGAGGGAGGGATTGCATTGGGGAGTTATACATGATATAAATGATGAATTGATGGGTGCTGACGAGTTGGTGGGTGCAGCACACCAACATGGCATAAGTATACATATGTAACAAACCTGCACGTTATGCACATGTATCTTAGAACTTAACGTATAATAAAAACAAAAACGAAAACAAAAACAAAAACAAAAACAAAAACAAAAAGATTTACACAGTGAGAGGTGAGACTCTTTAATGTGCTGGAACTTAGCCCATGATGATTTGTTCTGAGCCATTTGCCACTAAAGTTAAATCCTTATAAATATAAATTATTAGCCATACAGCCTCCTTTTTCTCCTGCTCAAGCACAAGCCTGGACAGTGCAAAGGCCTAAAATTTTTCTACGGCATTTAGAGATAATGAAAGATGGCCACTTTGATGTACAAAGACCTAAACTTTATTCCCTCACGGATTAATGATTTGACCTTTGGGTGGGTCTTAATATCTGTCCTCTATTTTAGCAAGTGTGAAATGGCAGAATTAAATAAAAGTGATTGCTAAGTTTCCTTCCAAAAAAAAAAAAAAAAAAAAAAAAAAAAAAGAAGTCTTTATTTGGGGTCATTAAGTTCTCCTACTTTGCTGTTTCTCCAAAATTACCTTGCTCATTATTAGCCATTCGTGTTTCCAGGTACATTTTATCATTGACTTATCAAGTCTCTCAAAAATTCCTGCTGGGATCTTAACTGACATGTGTTGAATTTATAGATCTCTTTGTGGAAAACGAACATGCACCTTCTAATACATAAACACGACCCACATATGTATGTATGTCTTCTTTAAATTCTTTCAATAATATTTTATAATTCGTTGTGTGGAAAGGCCTTGCAAATCTTTTGTTAGATTTATTGTCAGGTATTTGATTTTTAAATGCTATTACAGCTGCTATTAATTTTAAATTTCTTTTTTTTTTTTAACTTTTTGATCCTGGTTTTTAGGAATACAATGATTTTATTTTATCCAGACCTTGCTAAATATTCATTCTAATAAGTTATTTGTGTAGACTCTTGGATTTTCTGTGAATACAAGCATGGCATCTGCAAATAACGACAGATTAATTCTTTCCATTCAATCCTCCTTTTATTTCTTTTTCTTTCCTTACTTCGCTGAATAGGTCCTCTGATAAAATGTTGAATTTAAATGGCAATAGCAAAAAAAAAAAAAAAAGAAAACTTCAAGCTAATATCCTGGATGAACCTCAGTGTAAAAATTCACAATAAAATAATGACAAACTGAGTCAAGCAGCACATAAAAAAGCTTATCCATCACAATCATATTGGCTTCACCCCAGGGATACAAGATTGATTCAACATACATAATCAAGAAATGTGGTTTATCGCATAAACCAAACTAAACACAAAACCCTCATAACCACCTCAATAAATGCAGAAAAGCTTTTAAATAAAATTTAACATCACTTCATGTTAAAAGCCCTCAATAAACTAGGCATAGAAGGAATATACTTCAAAATAATAAGTGCCTTCTATGGCAAACCCAGAGACAACATCATGCTGAATGGGCAAAAGCTGAAAGCATTTCTCTTGAAAACTAGAACAAGACAGGGATGCCCTTTAACATCACTCCTAGTCAAAATAGCACTGGCAGTCCTGCCAAGAGCAATCAGGCAATAGAAATGAATAAATGCCACCCAAAGAGAAAAAGTGGAAGTCAAAATATCCATGTTTGTACACATCACGACTCTATGTCTATAAGGTCTCATAGTCTCGGTCCAAAAACTCCTTTATATGATAAACAACTTTAGCAAGGTTCCAGGATACAAAAGTCAATTTACAAAAATCGGTAGAATTCCCATACAGCAACAGTCAAACTGAAAGCCAAATCAGGAATGCAATTCCATTTACATTAGCCTCAAAAGGAATATAATACCTAGGAATACAGCTAACTAAAGAGGCAAAAGATCTGTACAATGAGAATTATGAAACACTGCACAAAGAAATCAGTGACACAAACAAACAGAAAAGAATTCCATGCACATGGATAGAAACAATCAATATTTTTGAAATAGCAATATTGCCCAAAACAATCTACAGATTCAATGTCATTCCTACCAAACTACCAATGACATTATTTGCAGAATTATAAAAACTATATTAAAATTCATATGGAAGCAAAAGAGAGCTTGAATAACCAAAACAATCCCAAGAAATAAGAACAAAGCTGAAGGCCTCATGTTATGTAATTTCAAACTATATTATAAGGCTACAGTAACTAAAACAGCATGGTACTGGTACAAAAACAAAGTCATAGACCAATGGAACAAGATAGAGAGCCCAGAAATAATACCACACATCTACGACCATCTGATCTTTGACAAATCTAACAAAAACAAGCAATGAAGAAATGACTCTTTCTAAAGGTGTTGCCATAACTACCTGGCCATATGCAGAAGACTAAAACTGAAACCCTTCCTTGCATCATATGAAAAAATCAACTCGAGATTGATTGAAGGTTTAAATGTAAAACATAAAACTATAATACCTTGAAAGATAACCTAGGAAATACTCTGGAAATAGGACCTGCAAAGATTTCACTATGAATACACCAAAAGCATTTGCAATAAAAACAAAATTTTTTGTGAGACCTAATTAAAGTGCTTCTGCATAAGAAAATAAACTATAAACAGAGTAAACAGAAAAACTACAAATTGATAGAAAATATTTGCAAACTATAGATCTGACAAAGGTCTCATTTCCAGAATCTATAAGAAACTTAAATCGACAAAGAAAAGAAAAACAATTTAAAAAGTGGGCAAAGAATATGAACAGACACTACTCAAAAGAAGACAAAAATATGGCCAACAAGCATATGAAAAATGGTCAACATCACTAATCATTAGAGAAATATAAATCAAAACCACTATCAGATATCATCTCACACCAATCAGAATGACTATCGTGAAAATGTCAAAAGATAACAGAAGCTATTGAGGTTGCAGAGAGAGAAAAAAAAAAAAAAAACACTGCTGTGTGAAATGTAAACTAGTCTAGGTGTTGTGGAAAGCAGTGTGGCAGTTTCTCAAACAGCTTGAAACAGAATTATGATTTGACCCAGCAATATCATTATTCAATATATGCCCCAAAATAATATAAATTGCTCTAAAAATGCATGCAGGCATATGTTCCTTGCAGCACTGTTTACAATAGCAAAGATATGGAATCAACGTAGATGCCCATCAATGACAGACTGAATAAAGAAAATTCTGTACTTATACACCATGGAATACCACATGGAATGAGATCATATCCTTTGCAGCAACATGGGTGGAGCTGGAAGTTATTACCCTAAGCAAACTAATGCAGGAAAAGAAAAATAATACTGCATGTTCTCACTTATAAATGGGAGCTAAACAATTAGAACACATGAACACAATAAAGGGAACAACAGACACCAAGTTCTGTTTGAGGGCTGAGAGTTGGAGAAGGGAGAGGATTGGAAAAAAACTACCTATTGGATACTACGCTTATTCCTTTTGTGATGAAATAAACTGTACACTAAGCCCCTAAGACATGCAGTTTACCTATAAAACAAACCTGCACATATACCCCTGAACCTAAAATAAAAGTTATAACAGAAAAAGAGCCATCTATGAAAAACCCACAACCAACTTCATACTGAATGGGCAAAAACTGGAAGCATTCTCCTTGAAAACTGGAAAAATAAGAAGATGCACACTCTCATCACTCCTATTAAACATAATACTAGAAATGCAAGCCAAAGAAATCAGGCAAGGGAAAGAAATAAAATACACCAAAATTGAAAAAGAAGTCAAACTATGTCTCTTAGTGGATCTTATGATTCTATACCTAGAAAACCACAATGACTACTACAAACGCCCCCGTGGAACTGATAAACGACTTCTGTGAAGTTTTAGAATACAAAATCAGTATATAACCATCAGTTCTGTGTATATACAGCAATAAAATTCAAACTGAGAGCCAAATCAAGAAAATAATCTCATTTACAATAGCCACCAATAAAATAAAATAAAATAAAATAAAATAAAATAAAATAAAATAAATAACTAAGACTTTATCTAACCAAGGAGGTGAAAGATCTCTACAAGAAGAACTACAAAACGCCACTGAAAGAAATCATAGGAAACACAAACAAATGAAAAACCATTTTATACTCATGGATTGGAAGAATCAGTATCGTTAAAGTGGCCATACCACCCAAAGAAATCTACAGATTTAATGCTATTTCTATCAAGCTATAATTCATGTTTCACAGAACTAGGAAAAATTTCCAAAATTTATATGGAATGAGAAAGTAGCACAAATATCCAAAGTGATCCTAAGCAGAAAGAATAAAGCTGGAGGCATCCCAAACTTCAAACTATGCAATAAGACTACTTTCCAAGATGGCCGAATAGGAACGGCTCTGGTCTGCAGCTCCCAGCGTGATCAATGCAGAAGATGGGTGATTTCTGCATTTCAAACTGAGGTACCTGGTTTGTCTCATTTTGGCTGGTCAGAAAGTGGGTGCAGCCCACTGAGGGTGAACCAAAGCAGGGCACGGCATCACCTCACCTGGAAAGCACAAGAGGTCGGGGGATTTCCCTTTCCTAGCCAAGAGAAGCCATGAAAATCAGAACAGGAAAATCTGTACCAGGAAAATCAGGACACTACCACCTAAACACTGTGCTTTTCCAATGGTCTTAGAAAACCACACACCAGGAGATTGCATCCCGCACCTGGCTCAGTGGTTCCCACACCCACGGAGCCTTGCTCACTGCTAGTCTGAGATGGAACTGCGAGGTGGCAAGCCTGGCTGGGGGAGGGGCGTCCACCATTGCTGAGGCTTCATTGGTTAAACAATGCAGCCAGAAAGCTTGAACTGTGTGGAGCCCACCACAGCTCAAGGAGGCCTGCTGCCTCTGTAGACTCCACCTCTGAGGGCAAAGAAGTGCTGAACAAAAGACAGTAGAAACTTCTGCAGACTTAAACGTCCCTGTCTGACAGCTCTGAAGAGAGCAGTGGTTCCCTCAACATGGTGTCTGAGCTCTGAGAACAGACAGACTGCCTCCTCAAGTGGGTCCCTGATCCCTGTGTAGCTTAACTTGGAGACACCTCCCCATAGGGGCCGACTGACACCTCATACAGTCAGGTGCCCCTGGAGACAAAGTTTCCAGAGGAATGATCAGACAACAATATTTGCTAATCTGCAATATTTGCTGTTCTGCAGCCTCTGCTGGTGATACCGAGGCAAACAGGGTCTGTAGAGGACCTCCAGAAAACTCCAACAGACCTGCAGCTGAGGGACCTGACTGTTAGAAGGAAAACAAAAAAAACAGAAAGGAATAGCAACGACAAAAAGGACATCCATACCAAAACCCCATCTGTAGGTCACCATCATCAAAGACCAAAGAGAGATAAAGCCACAAAGATGGGGAGAAACCAGAGCAGAAAAGCTGAAAATTCTAAAAACCAGAGCACCCCTTCTCCTCAAAAGGTTGGCAACTCCTCACCAGCAATGGAACAAAACAGGACAGAAAATGACTTTGATGAGTTGACAGAAGTAGGCTTCAGAAAGTCAGTAATAACAAACATCTCCAAACTGTAGAAGAATGTTCAAAGCCATTGTAAGGAAGCTAAAAACCTTGAAAATGATTAGACGAATGGCTAACTAGAAAAAACAGTGTAGAGAAGACCTTAAATGACCTGATGGAACTGAAAACCATGACACGTGAACTACATGATGCATGCACAAGCTTCAGTAGCCAATTCTATCAAGTGGAAGCAAGGGTATCAGTGATTGAAGATCAAATTAATGAAATGAAGTGACAAGAGAAGTTTAGAGAAAAAAGAGTAAAAAGAAATGAACAAAGCCTCCAGGAAATATAGGACTATGTGAAAAGACCAAATCTACATTTGATTGGTGTCCTGAAAGTGACAGGGAGAATGGAACCAAGCTGGAAAACACTCTTCAGGATATTATCCAGGAGAACTTCCCCAACCTAGCAAGGCAGGTCAACATTCAAATTCAGGAAATACAGAGAACACCACAAAGATAATCCTCGAGAAGAGCAACCCCAAGACACATAATTGTCAGATTCACCAAGGTTGAAATGAAGGAAAAAATGTTAAGGGCAGCCAGAGAGAAAGATTGGGTTACCCACAAAGGGAAGCCCATCAGACAAACAGCAAATATCTTGGCAGAAACCATAAAAGCCAGAAGAGATTGGAGGTCAACATTCAAAATTCTTAAAGAAAAGAATTTTCAAACCAGAATTTCATATCCAGCCACATTAAGCTTCACAAGTGAAGGAGAAAAAAAGTCCTTTACAGCCAAGCAAATGCTGAGAAATTTTGTGACCACCAGGCCTGCCTTACAAGAGCTCCTGAAGGAAACACTAAACATGGAAAGGAACAAGCAGTAACAGCCACTGCAAAAACATGCCAAATTGCAATGGCCATTGATGCTAGGAAGAAACTGCATCAACTAACGTGCAAAATACCAGCTAACATCATAATGACAGGATCAAATTCACACACAACAATATTAACTTTAAATGTAAATGAGCTAAATGCCCCAATTAAAAGACATAGACTGGCAAATTGGATAAAGAGTCAAGACCCATCAGTGTGCTGTATTCAGGAGACCCAACTCATGTGCAGGGACACACATAGGCTCAAAATAAAGGGACAGAGGAAGATCTACCAAGCAAATGGAAAGCCAAAAAAAAAAAAAAAAAAAAAAAAAAAAGTCAGAGGTTGCAATCCTAGTCTCTGATAACACAGGCTTTAATCCAGCAATGATCAAAAAAGACAAAGAAGGCCATTACATAATGGTAAAGGGATCAATGCAACAAGAAGAGCTAAGTATCCTAAATATATATGGACCCAGTACAGGAGCACCCAGATTCATGAAGCAAGTCCTTAGAGACCTATAAAGAGACTCAGACTCCCACACAAAAATAGCGGGAGAATTTAACACCCCACTGTCAATATTAGACAGATCAATGAGACAGAAGGTTAACAAGGATATCCAGGACGTGAACTCAGCTCTGCACCAAGCGGACCTAATAGACATCTGCAGAACTCTCCACCCAAAATCAACAGAATATACATTTTTCTCAGCACCACATTGCACTTATTCCAAAACAAATCACATAGTTGGAAGTAAAGCTCTCCCTAGCAAATGTAAAAGAACAGAAATCACAGCAAACTGTCTCTCAGACCACAGTGCAATCAAATTAGAATGCAGGATTAAGAAACTCACTCAAAATTGCACGACTATATGGAAACTGAACAACCTGCTCCTGAATGACTTCTGCATAAATAACAAAATAAAGGCAGAAACAAAGATTTTCTTTGAAACCAGTGAGAACAAAGACAATGTACAAGAATCTCTGGGACACATTTTAAGCAGTGTGTAGAGGGAAATTTAAAGCACTAAATGCCCACAAGAGAAAGCAGAAAGATCCAAAATCGACACCCTAACATCACAATTAAAAGAACTAGAGAAGCAGGAGCAAACGATTTCAAGAGCTAGCAGAAGGCAAGAAATAACTAAGATCAGAGCAGAATGGAAGGACATAGAGACACAAAAAAACCCTTCAAAAAGCCAGTGAATCCAGAAGCTGGTTTTCTGAAAATATCAACAAAATTGATAGACCACTAGCAAGACCAACAAAGAAGAAAAGAGAGGAGAATCAATAGCAATGAAAAATGATAAAGGGGATATCACCACCGACCCCACAGAAATACAAACTACCATCGGAGAATGCTATATACACCTCTATGCAAATAAACTAGAAGATCTAGAAGATGGAGAAATTCTTGGACACATACACCCTCCCAAGACTAAATGAGGAAGAAGCTGAATCCCTGAATAGACCAGTAGCAGGCTCTGAAATTGAGGCAATAATTAAGAGCCTACCAACCAAAAAGTGTACAGGACCAGACAAATTGACAGCCGAATTGTATGAAAGGTACAAAGAGGAGCTGGTACCATTCCTTCTGAAACTATTCCAATCAATAGAAACAGAGGGAACCCTTCCTAATTTATTTTATGAGGCCAGTATTATCCTGATACCAAAGCCTGGCAGAGACACAACAAAAAAAGAGAATTTCAGACTGAGGTCACTGATGAACATCAGTGTGAAAATCCTCAATAAAATACTGGCAAACCGAATCCAGCAGCACATCAAAAAGTTTGTCAACCAAGATCAAGTTGGCTTCATCACTGAGATGCAAGGCTTGTTCAGCATATGCAAATCAATAAACATAATCCATCACATAAACAACCAAAGACAAAAAACACGTGGTTATCTCAATAGATGCGGAAAAGGACTTTGACAAAATTCAACAGCCCTTCATGCTAAAAACTCTCAATAAACTAGGTATCGATGGAAGGTATCTCAAAATAATCAGAGCTATTTATGACAAACCCGACAAACCCACAGCCAATATCATACTGAATGAGAAAAACTGGAAGCATTCCCTTTGAAAACAAGCACAAGACAGGGATGCCCTCTCTCACCACTCTTATTCAACATACTGGTGGAAGTTATGACCAGGGCAATCAGGCAAGAGAAAGAAATAAAAGGTATTCAATTAGGAAAAGAGGAAGTGTGATGGTCCCTGTTTGCAGAAGGCATGATTGTATATTTTGAAAACACCATTGTCTCAGGCCAAAATCTCCTTAAGCTGATAAGCAACTTCAGCGAAGTCTCAGGATACAAAATCAATGTGCAAAAATCACAAGCATTTTTATACACCAATAACAGACAAACAGAGAGCCAAATCATGAGTGAATTCCCATTCTAATTGCTGCAAAGAGAATAAAATACCTAGGAATCTAACTTGCAAGGGATGTGAAGGACCTCTTCAAGGAGAACTACAAACCACTGCTCAATGAAATAAAAGAGGACACAAACAAATGGAAGAACATTCCATGCTCACAAATAGGAAGAATCAATATCGTGACAATGGCCATACTGCCCAAGGTAATTTATAGATTCAATGCCATTCCCATCCAGCTACCAATGACTTTCTTCACAGAATTAGAAAAACTACTTTAAAGTTCATATGGAAGCAAAAAGAGCCCGCATTGCCAAGACAATCCTAAGCAAAAGAACAAAGCTGGAGGCATCACACTACCTGACTTCAAACTGTACTGATTTCTGGCCAGGAAATCAGGCAGGAGAAAGAAATAAAGGGTATTCAATTAGGAAATGAGGAATTCAAATTGTCTCTGTTTGCAGATGGGAAAAAACTACTTTAAAGTTCATATGGAACCAAAAAGGAGCCTGCATTGCCAAGACAATCCTAAGTAAAAAGAATAAAGGTGGAGGCATCACGCTTCCTGACTTCAAACTATTCTACAAGACTACAGTACCCAACAGCATGGTACTGGTACCAAAACAGAGATGTAGACCAATGGAACAGAACAGAGGCCTCAGAAATATCACCACACATCTACAACCATCTGATCTTTGACAAACCTGATAAAAACAAGAAATGGGGAAAGGATTCCCTATTTAATAAATGGTGCTGGGAAAACTGGCTAGCCATATGTAGAAAGCTGAAACTGGATCTCTTCCTTACAACCTATACAAAAATTAATTCAAGATGGATTAAAGACTTAAATGTGAGACCTAAAACCTTTAAAACCCTAAAAGAAAACCAAGGCAGTACTATTCAGGGCATAGGCATGGACAAGGACTTCATTACTAAAGCACCAAAAGCAATGGCAACAAAAGCCAAAATAGACAAATGGGAGCTAATTAAACAAAAGAGCTTCTGCACAGCAAAAGAAACTACCATCAGAGTGAACAGACAGCCTACAGAATGGGAGAAAAATTTTGCAATCTACCCATCTGACAAAGGACTAATATCCAGAATCTACAAAGAACTTAAACAAATTTACAAGAAAAAAAATAAAACAACCCCATCAAAAAGTGGACAAAGGATATGAACAGATACTTCTCAAAAGAAGACATTTTTGCAGCCAACAGACAAATGAAAAAATGCTCATCATCACTGGTCATCACAGAAATTCAAGTCAAAACCATAATGAGATACCATCTCACGCCAGTTAGAATGGCGATCATTAAAAAATGAGGAAAGAACAGATGCTGTAGAGGATGTGGAGAAATAGGAATGCTTTTACACTGTCGTTGGGAGTGTAAACTAGTTCAACAATTGTGGAAGACAGTGTGGTGATTCCTCAAGGATCTAGAGCTAGAAATACCATTTGACCCAGTGATCCCATTACTGGGTGTATACCCAAAGGATTATAAATCATGCTACTATAAAGACACATGCACAAGTATGTTTATTGCATCACTATTCACAACAGCAAAGACTTGGAATGAACCCAAATATCCATCAATGATGGACTGTATTAAGAAAATGTGGCACATATTCACCATGGAAAACTATGCAGCCATAAAAAATGATGAGTTCATGTCCTTTGTAGTGAAATGGACGAAGCTGGAAACCGTCATTCTGAGCAAACTGTTGCAAAGAGAGAATACCAAATGCCGCATGTTCTCTCTCATAGTTGGGAATTGAACAGTGAGAACACTTGGATACAGGCGGGGAACATCATGCACCCGGGGCCTGTTGTGGGGTGGGTGGATGGGGGAGGGATAGCATTAGGAGAAATACCTAATGTAAATGATGAGTTAATGGGTGCAGCAAACCAACATGGCACATTTATACATATGTAACAAACCTGCACATTGTGCACATGTACCCTAGAACTTAAAGTATAAAAATAAAAAATAAAGCCAATAAAAGTGAGTACTTTAAACAAAACATCATGATACTGGTACAAAAACAGACACATAGACCAATGGAACAGAAGAGACAGAAATAAAGCCACACACCTACAGCCATCTGATCTTTGGCAAAGTCAACAAAAACAAACAATGAGGAAAGGACTCTCTATTCAATAAATAGTTCTGGGATAGCTGGCTAGTCATACGCAAAAGAATGAAAGTGGACCCATACTTTTCACCTTATACAAAGAATAAGATAGATTAAAGATTTCAATTTTAGACTTATAAGATTCCTAGAAGATAACCAGGGAAACACTATTTTGGACATCAGCCTTGAGAAAGATTTCATGACAAAGACATCAAAAGGAATTGTGACAAAAACAAAACTTGACAAGTAGGACCTAATAAAACAAAAGAGCTTCTTCAAAGCAAAAAATGACTATCAGCAGAGTAAACAGATGGCCTACAGAATGAAATGAAATATTTGCAAGGGTACATCCAACAAAGGTCCAATATCCAGAGTGTATAAGAAGTTTTTTAAAAATGTACAAGCAAAAAACAAATAAACCCATTAAAAAGTGGGGAAAGAATATGAACAGACACTTCTGAAAAGAAGACATGCAAACATCTCACAAGCATGAAAAATGCTAAATCTCACTAACCATTTGAGAAATGCAAATCAAAACCACAATGAGATGCCATATCACACCAGTCAGAATGGCTATTATTAAAAAGTAAACAAAACCAAAACAAACAAATAAACAAAATGCAGTGTTGGTGTTGAATCAAATTTAGCCTAAAGCTTCCTCCTCACATATTTTAAATTTGGCCTAAAGGTTTTTTTGTACATTGTGAACTATAACAAGTGGAGGTGTAACCCAGACCATACCCTACACTAATGCCAATTACCAATATTTGACCAATCAAATGTAGCCAACTATTTGAACTATGTTCAAATAAGGCAAATGCCAAGCTGTAAACAATCCAGACGTTTCTCTACCTCACTTTCATTTTCTGTGCATCACTTTTCTTTTTCCGTTCATAAGTCTTTCATCACGTGGTTGTGCTGGAGTGTCTGAGCCTATTCTGGTTCAGGAGGCTGCCTGATTCACGGATTGTTCATTGCTCAATTAAACTCCATTAATCTAAATTCAGCTTGAAGTTTTCTTTCATCAGATGGCCTCAGAAGTGAGATTGAAGTAGAACTTCTAAAGACCCCTAGGAACACTGAGTGACCAAGTGAGATACCCATTAGAGCCACTGTGTTTCTTGATCTCTTAGAGCAGCTGGGGAGCATGGTAAATTATCAGATTCTGAAGTTCCATGGATTTGTATTTTGAGTTCTCCAAGTTTCTTTGAACAAATTTCTGATCCAAACTGGGTTTGGAAGTCATGACATAAACTGGACTGAGTCCAGGATTCGATTGGATCTGGTAATTAACTGTCTTTGGTCCAGTTAGAAGCCTCTTACATCTGACTGGGTCAGAAAGAAATTAGTAGTACATGAAAATATTGCAGGGAGTGTACATTTTGGCTTTTAGACATTTGCAGGAATTTTTGTGTTCTACCCTTTTAGTTCATTTTTCTTGTGCATTTAGGTAGGAAAATGTCATTGGCTTAGTTGATCAAGGGAACCTGAGAGCAAAGCCAATACTCGAGGTAAAAATGAAATCCTTAATTTTTGGAGAACAGAGTTCCTTCTGGCTTCTACATGCATAAGTATTGGGCCGTGAAAGCAGTAGTCTTACAGAAATGATAAAATCTTGTCAATCTTACTAAAGATAACTTACAGTGGAATGTTCCAAATGAACAACACTGCACTAAAGTGTATTTGAAAATGAGAGCTCCCAAATTAGTCTCATCTAGGGATGCCTACTGATATGCAGAAAATGAATTTTCAATATTTTTATTTAAAGGCTTTATGAAAGGGGGAAAAAAAAGCTTAAGTGATTGATTAAAAAGTTAAATCTGCTAACTTTTTGACTTAGTTATGATTGTGACCCAAAGAAATAAACTGCCGACTTTGAGTTGTAGTGGTGTACATTTTACCTGGATAAAGGATGGGATTGGGTTAGAGGCCATCTCCACAGTAAAGTTCCTCTTAGTAAAAAATGGATTTGTCACTATGAGATATTGACCGCTATTCTCTTTAAATTAATTGGCTTTCATTCTTTGGGTGGCTGTGGGTGACAGAATTAGGCATGTACACTATAACTGGACATGGGGAGCTTCTTTTTCCCTAAGGGGAGAAACTTGAGAGCTGATGAGACTGCTGGAATTATAATGACTGACAAGTAGCCACTTGAACCTTTAATTTTGAGTTGCTGCAATGGGTGGGTCTTTCTCTGGCCTCCCTGAGCTCCTCACCTTTCCTACCCTGTTGCAAGCAATGCTTTTCTCCCTTCCATTTTCTCTCTCTTTCTGTGAAAACTGGTTGTAGGAATGATAAAAATTACTATCTCTTGCAAAGTTTAACTTAATGAGAAAAGTAATTTGTGAAGATAGTCTTAAGCTATAGCACAACTTTGTGCTATAAATTTGTTTTTATTGTATCATTCTGTCATAAAGAGAGGTATCTTAGGATAGAATGTGGGCCTAGGAGCTCCATAAGCTTCCTGTAAAGCCAGCACACCAAACTGATCAGCTACAAACTTTGCTGCAGGTGCCTGAAATGAAAAATCTGGATGAATTTTTTTCTTCATCTTTTTTTACGTCCTTGGGAGCTTGATCTTGTAACCACATAGCAGTACTTTTTCTTGGTTTCTGCCATCCAGGGAACAGAATCTTGGTAGTTCATGTCATAGTTAGCTCAAAAAATTATTTTGAGCAATTAAAAACTATTGCAAGCTCAAAATTGGCTGCTCTAGATTCCTTATTTTAAGAGCATTGGAAACCTCCCAATGCAATAGCTTTGTAGCTAAGGCTTTGTCATTTCACAATGGTGACCTGGGTTCAAGGTTCAGTTCCAGGCTTAAGAAATGAGCCCTTTAATGGCATAACATATATGTGACTTTTGCTATGTATTGATTCTCTTCCCCTCCATGAAAAACTTCTGAATTCACTTCTTGAATTTTACTTTCTCTGAGCACCTGAGAGGATACGTTTAGTGAAGTTCAAAAGCCAGACATATTTGCTGTTTGTTAAGGCTAGCATTTAGCAATAAATATTTGGTTAAAAGTCAGCTTAATTAAAAGCAGGCATTCAAGCTATAGGTATATTTAAAAAGTATTTATGGATTTTTCTCTTCTTGAATCTTGTGTTTTTTAAGTGTTTTTTTTCTTTTCAGTCAACTGAATTGTTTTTCTTTATTTTTTCTTCTTGTCGCTCTTGATGCACACATAAGAGAACCTTAAGTAACCTCTAACAGCTTGGGACTCCTTGGCAAAAACACAGGAGGTGCCACTGACCCTGTTTTGGGAAAAACCTCTATTTTAGTCATGAAACGCCAGGAACTGAAAACAGATAGATCGCTCTTAAAATCTAAGGCTAAATATACTTTTGGGGATGGCAAATGGCAGTTGTGGAGGATACATGACTCTTTGCACATTTAAATAAGAGAAGCATACTCTTGGCCACCTAAAAAGAATGGAAATGTCCTCACCCCTCATTGAGATTAGACTCCCTTGGGGGATGGGCTAATCACAGAATCAACTAATCAACTTTGGAATGCTTTGCAATGCAAAGCAATGTTTTTACCATGAAATGCACAAAATCATTGCACTGTCTTGTTCTATAACACTTCTCTTTTGGGGATGCAGGATACAGCATAAAAATGGGACCCTGAATTTTTAGGGATCTGTTTTGTCTTCCAGCTGTACCTGCGTATTAGGCCTTAAAAACTGCATGCTTTAAAAAGAAATGCAAAAACTGGCAAATGAAAAAATCATACAACTATTAGATCTTCTTCTGCCTTTCTGTGTATTTATATGTGTTCTGTATGTGATGTTTATATATGAACGAGCTCTGATTAATTGGCTTAAAAATAATAAGTGCTGGAATCACATATTTTGCTATGAAAATAGAAACTAATGCCTTTTATTTAACATAACTTTAGTAAGCTTCAGGAAATTGAAGAGTTGTTAAGATTGTTGGTAAAATAAAGACATTTGGTCTATATTAGGAAGGTCAAATATTAGGTTTGTCAAATGCTTTAAGGTAATAGACTGCCTCTTTGACTTTTAAAAGTTGTTCAACTTTTGTTTCAAAAACTACTGCAGGGACATACCAGGAAAACCTAAATAATTCACAGACTCTTTGAAAGAAGTGGTTTGCTGCTGCAAACTCCGTGAGACAACCAAAAAACTGTGAGTGCCCAAAGTGTGATAGGGGAAAAGTCTATTTCTGAACACACATCCTCTGTTGAGAACCTAAAAATCCAAATCAGAAGAGAAGGATTTAACCTTACCTAGAGCTGAAACAAATTTAGAGAGCTGAGTGAAACATAAAAGTAGAAGAAGCAGCAAAAGAAGCCCTGTAGGCACTCCTGGCCCCCAGGGAAGCCATTTTTTACTTCATGTCACAGAAGTCTTTGGGAAGGGCTGCCAGTGGAATTAGAGAAGGACCACAGGAAGAAGGAAAATTCCAGCTGAATTTTGTAATAATTTTGTGAGTGATTTTTCCTGGGCGGAATCTGGGAGGCGGGGAGGTGAATGGGATGTTCAGATATGAGCACAGGAGCTGTAACAGTCTTCTAGCCTGGGGTAAGATCTCAGTCTTGCTCTCTGGCTGAATACATATAAACTCGGGGCTGTTGGTGGGGCACAGTTGGAGTGAGACTGGCTTTGCTGTCTGCATGGGAGCTGGGTGAGGCCTGTCACTGCCAACATTCACCACTTTCCTGGTAACTTGTATGATAAAGCAGAGGCAGACAAAATCCCCTTGGGAACACAACACCATTAGCCTGAGAATCAAACCCCTATTCTCACAGTGGCTACAGCAATCCCTGACCAAAAAGAATCTGAGTTCAGACATAGAGAACCTTCCTCCTATGTGACAGTCTTTCTCTATTCACCCTGGTAGCTGAAGATAAAAGACATAATCTCTTGGAAGCTCTGTGGCACCTGAGAAACCCAAACACTTATCCAGGTAACATTAGGGCAAGATTGTATCCCCCCTAAACTACCATATCTGATGCTGTCTTGAAAGTGCCACCTCCTGGCTGGAGGCCAAACAGCTAAGACCACTACAGCAACTCAGGAATGAACAACTCTACTTCAACAAATGAGAAAACAAGAGCTAACTTTATTTCCTGTAACATTCTGGCTAACAAGAGGTCCTGAGTCTCTTCATGTGACAACTTAACTGCATTTGAGAAAACCAGTGCACTAAACAAAACTACAACCAAGGACCCTCACAGTGTCAACATCACTCCCCTGCTACCTGTATTGGAGCAGGTGTTGGTATCTATGGCTGGCAGACCTGAAGACAAATCACATCACAGGACTCTTTGTGGACACTCCCCAGGACCTGCCTGGAGTCCAGTAGCTCCACTGCATGCCTAGACCTAGAAGAGGAATAGCAAAAAGTGCAGTCCAGCTCTTGAAAGTCCCATCCCTAGGGGAAGAGGGAGAGTACCAAATCAAGGGATCGCCCTGTGAAACAAAATAATCTGAGCAACAGCCCTTGAGCCCTAGGTCTTTTCTCTGACATATTCTACCCAAATAAGAAGAAACCAGACAAACAATTCTGGTAATATGACAAACCAACGTTCTCTAACACCCCCATAAGATCACACTAGCTCACCAGAAATAAAATCAAATGAAGAAGAAATCTCTGAATCTACCCCCCCAAAAAAAAAAAAAAATTCAGAAGGCCAATTATTAAGCTACTCAAGGAGGCACAAGAAAAAGGTGAAAACCAACTTAAATAAATTTAAAATATAATAAAAGATGTGGACAAAAATATCTCCAGAGAAATAGACAGCATAATAAGAAATAATCACAAAACTTCTGTAAATGAAAGACAAACTCACATAAATGCAAAATATGCTGGAAAGTTTCAACAATAGAATTGAACTAGTAGAAAACAGAAAATAGAACTTCAGAACTCAAATACACGGCTATTGAATTAACCCAATCTTACAAAGACAAAGAAAAAAATGAATGAGAATAAAGTCTCCAGGAAGTTTAAGATTATGTTAAACTACCAAACCTAAGAATAATTGGTATTCTGAAAAAGAAGAAAAATCTAAACCTTTGGAAAACATACTTGAAGGGATAATTGAGACAACTTATTTGGCCTTCCTAGAGATCTAGATATCAAAATGCAAAAAGCTCAAAGAACACAGGTGAAATTCATCACAGAATGATCATCACCTAGGAAGACAGTCATCAGATTATCTAAAGGCAAGACAAAGGAAAGGATCTTAAGAGCTGTGAGGGAAGAGCATCAGGTAACCTATAAACGAAAACTCATCAGATTAACAGCATATTTCTAAGCAGGAACCCCTCAAGCTAGAAGAAACTGGGGTCCTATTTTTGCCTCCATAAACAAAACAGCTATAAGCCAAGAATTTTGTATCCAGCAAAAGTCAGCTTCATAAGTGAAAAAAAAAGATAGTCATTTTGTCACAAACAAATGCTAAGAAAATTCACCACAACCAAGTCATCACTACAAGAACTGTTGAAAGAAGTTCTAAATCTTTAAACCTCAAAATACACCAAGATAGAACCTCATTAAAGCATAAATCTCACAAGACCTATAAAATAAGAACACAATGAAAAAAAAAAAAAAAGCATTGTATTCAGGCAACAGCTAGCATGATGAATAAAATAGTACCTCACATCTGAATACTAATGTTGAATGAAATGGCCTAAATGCTCCACTTACAAGATACAGAATGACAGAATGGATGAAAAGTGACCAACCAACTATCTGCTGTCTTCCAGAGACTCACCTAACACATAAGGACTTACATAACTTAAGATAAAGGGGTGGAAAAAGATATTCTATGCAAATGGACATCAAAAGTGACCAAGAGTTGCTCTTCTTATATCAGACAAAACAGACTTCAACACAAAAACAGTAAAAAAGGCAAAGAGTGACATTATATAATGATGAAAAGACTAGTCCAACAGGAATATATGATAATCCTAAATATATATGCACCTAACGCTGGAGCTCCCAAAGTTATAAAACAATTACTACTAGACCTAAGAAGTGAGATAGACAGAAAAGCAATAATAGTGGGGACTTCAGTACTCTACTGACAGCATTAGACATATCATCAAGACAGACAGTCAACAAAGAAACAATGGACGTAAGTGATGTACTAGATCAAATGGACTTAACACATATTTACACAACATTCTACCCAACAACTGCAGAATATACATTCTATTCATCAGCACATGGAGCATTCTCCAAGATAGACCATATGATAGGCCACAAAACAAGTCTGAATAAATTTAAGAAACTCAAAATTGTATCAAGTACTCTCTCAGACCACTGCAGAATAAAATTGAAAATCAACTCCAAAAGGAACCCTCAAAACCATGCAAATACATAGAAATGAAATAATCTGCTTCTGAGTGATCTTTGGGTCAACAAAAAACTCAAGGTGGAAACTAAAAATTTTTTGAACTGACCAATAGTAGTGACACAACCTATGAAAACCTTTGGAATACAGGAAATCTGGTGCTAAAAGGAAAGTTTATGGCATTAAATGCCGATAGCAAAAGGTCACAAGGAGCAAAAATAGACTATCTAAGCTCACACCTCAAGGAACGAGAAGAACAAGAACTGACCAAATCCAAACCCAGCAGAAGAAAAGACAGAGCAAAGATCAGAGCAGAACTAAATGAGATTGGAACAAAAGAAAGCAGTACAAAAGCTAAATAAAGCAAAAAGCTGGTTCTCTGAAAAGGTAAACAAAATTGATAAACCATTAGTAATATTAACCCAGAAAAGAAGAGAGAAGATCCAAATAAGCTCAATCAGAAATAAAACAGAAGATATCACAACCAATATCAAAGAAATACAAAAGGTTATTCTAGGCTACTATAAACACCATTTCACACACAAGCTAGAACACCTAGAGGAGTGCTTAGTGCTTGCTTTAGAAGCACATATACTGAAATTGGAATGATACAGATAAGATTAGCATGGCCTCTGTGCTTGCGTGAGACACAAATTTGTGAAGCATTCTATAGTTTTGAGATTGGGGGCTAATATTTAACATTCTTAAAGAAATGAATTTCCAAACTAGAATTTCATATCCAAAAAAACTAAGCTTTATAAGCAAAGGAGAAACAAGATCCTTTTCAGACAAGCAAATGCTGAAGAAATTCATCACCAGCAGGCCTGCCTTAAAAGAGCTTCTGAAAGAAGCACTAAATAAAAAAGGAAAACCGATTACCAGACACTACAAAAACACAATGAAGTACACAAAACACTGACACTATGAAGCAATCACATAAACAAATATGCAAAATAACCAGCTAGCACCATGATTACAGGATCAAATTCACACATAAAAATACTATCCTTAAATGTAAATGGACTGAATGCCCCAATTAAAAGACACAGAATAGCAAGTTGGATAAAGAGCAAAGACCCATAGGTATGCTGTCCTCAGGAGACCCATCTCACATGCAAAGACAAAGATAGGCTCAAAATAAAGGGTTGAAAGAAAATTTACCAAGCAAGTGGAAAACAGAAATAAGGGCATACTACAATACTAGTATCTGACAGTACAGACTTTAAACCAGCAAAGATTAAAAAAAAAAAAAAAAAAAAAAAGACAAAGAAAAGCATTACATAATGGTAAAGAGTTTAATTAAACAAGAAGTGCTAAGTATCCTAAATATACATGCACCCAATAGAGGAGCATCCAGATGTATAAAGCAACTTCTTAGAGACCTACAAAATGACTTAGATATTCACACAATAATAATGGAACACTGTCAAAACCCACTGACAATATTGATACATCATCATGATAGAAAATTAACAAAGATATTCAGAACTTGAACTCAGCTTTGGATCAAGTGGACTTTACAGATATCTGCAGAACTGTCCACCTGAATTCAACAGAATATACATTTTTCTCATTTCCACATAGCACTTACTCTAAAATTCATGACATAATTGAAAGTAAAACACTCCTCAGAAAATGCAAAAGAACTGAAATCATAACGAATAGTTTCTCACCACAGTACAATAAAAAAAAAAAACTCAAGATGAAGACAGTTACTCAAAAACACACAGCTACATGATAATTGAAGAACCTGCTGCTCAATGACTGTTGAGTAAGCAATGAAATTAAGGCAGAAATCAAGACATTCTTTGAAACTAATGAGAACCAAAAGACAATGTACTAGAATCTCTGGGATGCAGCTAAAGCAATATTAAGAGGTAAATTTATATCACTAAATCCTCACATCAAAAAGCTAGAAAGAACTCGAGTTAACAGCCTAACATCTCAACTAAAAGAACTAAATAACCAAGAGAAAACAGACCCCAAAGCTATCAGAAGACAAGAAGTAAACAATATCAGAGCTGAAGTGAAAGAGAAAGAAACACAAAAACCCTTCAAAAAGTCAACAAATCCAGGAGCTGGCTTTTTGAAAACAATAATAAAATAGATAGACTGCTAACAAGACTAATAAAGAAGAAAAGAGGAAAGAATTAAATAAACACAATCAGAAATGATAAAGGGGACATCACCACTGACCCCACAGAGATACAAGCAACCATCAGATCATACTATAAACACCTCTATGGACATAAACTAAAAAATGGATAATTTCCAGGACACATACACCCTCCCAAGACTTAATGAGGAAGAAATTGAATCTCTGAATAGACCAATAACAAGTTCTGAAATTGAGGCAGTAATAAATAGCCAAACAAACAAACAAACAAACCAAAACCAGGAACAGACAGATGCTGCAAAGTTGAATTCTACCAGAGGTACAAAAAAGAGCTGGTACCATGTCTATGGAAACTATTGCAAAAATAATTTAAAATGACGGACTCCTCCCTAACGCATTCTAGGAGGCCAGCATCATCCTGATACCAAAACCTGGCAGAGATAAAAACAAAAACAAAAAAACCTTCAGGTCAATATCCTTCATAAACATTGATTCAAAAATTCTCAATAAAATACTTGTAAACCAAATCCAGCAGCACATCACAAAGCTTGTCCACCATGGTCAAGTTTGTTTCATTCCTGGGATGCAAGGTTAGTTCAGCATACACAAATGAATAAATGTGATTCATCACATAAACAGAATTAAGTACAAAAACCACATGATTATCTCAGTAGATGCAGAAAAGGCCGTTGATAAAATTCAACATCACTTCATGTTAATAATTCTCAATAAACCAGGTGTTAAAGGAACATATCTCAAGACAATAAGCCATATATGACAAACCCATAGCCAGTGCCATACTAAATGGCAAAAAACTGAAAGAATTCCCCTTGAAAACCAGCACAAGACAAGGATGCCCTCCCTCACCACTCCTGTTCAACATAGTATTGGAAATTCTGGCCATGGCAAGTAGGCAGGAGTAAGAAAGGTATTCAAATAGGAAGGGATGAAGTCAAATTATCTTTTTTGTGTAGATGACGTGATTCCATATCTAGAAAATCTCATCATCTCAGCCCAAAAGTTTCTGGCTATTCAATGCAATTCCCGTTAAACTACCATTGGCATTCTTCACAGAATTAAAAAAATATATATTTTAACATTCATATGGAACCAAAAAAGAGCCTGAATAGCGAAGTCATTCCTAAGCAAAAAGAACAAAGCTAGAGGCATCATGCTCCCTGACTTCAAACTATACTACAGGGCTACAGTAACCAAAACAGCAAGGTACTGGTACAAAAACAGATGCATAGACCCATGAAACAGAATAGAGACCCCCAAAATAAGACCACACACCTACAACCATCTGATTTTCAGCATACTTAACAAAAATTAGCAATGAGGAAATGATTATCCATATAATAAATGCTGCTGTGTGTGCTGGCTGGCCATATGCAGAAAATTAAAACTGGACCCATTTTTTACACCACATACAAAAATTAACTCAACTTGGATTAGAGACTTAAATGCAAACCCCCAAACCATTAAAACACTAGAAGAAAATCTAGGCAATATAATTTAGGATATAGGTATTGGCAAAGGTTTCATGATGAAAATGCCAAAAAAAAAACACAACAAAATAAAAATTGACAAGATTTAACTAAACTACAGAGATTCTGCACTGCAAAAGAAACTGTCATCACAGTGAACAGACAACTTCAGAATGAGAGAAAATGCTTGCAATTTACCTATCTGATAAAGCTCTAATATCCAGAGTATACTAGAAATTTAAACAAATTTGCAAGAAAAAAAGTAAACAATTCCATTAAACTTGGGAAAATGACATGAACAAACACTTTTCAAAAGAAGATATACATTCGTTCAAAAACATATGAAAAAAAGTTCAACATCATGGATTATTAGATAAATGCATATCAAAACCACAATGAGATACATTTCAAGCCAGTGAAAATGGAGATTATTAAAAATTAAAAAAAAAAAAGATGCTATTGAGGTTGCAGAGGAAAAGGAACATTTTTACACTGTTGATGAGAATGTAAATTAGTTCAACAATTGTAGAGGACAGTGTGGTGATTCTCCAAAGATGTAGAGACAGAAATACCATTTGACCCAGCAATCCTATTACTGGTTATATAACCAAATTAATATAAATTATTCTATGATAAAGATACATGAACATGTATGTTCACTGCAGCACTTTTCACAATAGCAAAGACATGGAATCCGTCTAAATGCCCATGAATGGTAAACTGGATAAAGAAAATGTGGCACAGATTATCTCTGGAATAGTATGCAGTCATAGAAAAGAACAAGATCATTTCTTTTGCAGGGGCATGGATGGAGTTGGAAGCCTTATTTCTCCGCAAAGTAACTCAGAAACAGAAAACCAAACACCACACGTTCTCACTTATAAGTGGGAGCTGAATGACAAGAAAAATGGACATATGGGGGGAAACAACACACACTGGGGCCTGTTGCAGGAGATTAGGGGAGGGAGGGTATCAGAAAAAATAGCTAATGGATGTTGGGCTTAATACCTAGGTGATGAAATGATCTGTACAGCAAACCACCATGGCACACATTTACCTATGCAACAAACCTGCACATCCTGCACACATACCCCTAAACTTAAAATAACAGTTAAAGAACAAAAAGAAAACCTAAAGTAGATGGATAAATTCCTGGAAATATACAACCCTCCTAGATTAAACCAGAAAAATATAGAAACTATGGACAGACCAATAGCAAGCAGCAAGATTGAAATGGTAATTTAAAAATTGCCAACAAAGGTCCAGGGATGGATAGATTAACAGCTGAATTCGATCAGACATTCAAAGAAGAATTGGTATCAATTCTATTGAAACTATTGTAAAAGATAGAGAAAGACAGAATCCTCCCTAAATCATTCTATGAAGCCAGTATTACCCTAATACCAAAACCAGGAAAGTACATAACGAAAAATACAACTATGGACCAATAGCTCTGATGAACATAGATGTAAATAGCCTCAATAAAATACTAGCTTACCAAATCTAACAGGATATGACAAAGACAATCCACCATGATCAAGGCCTTTTCATGGCAGTGATGCAGTGTTGGTTTAATATACGCAAGTCTAGAAATGTGATATACCACATAAACAGAATTAAAAACAAAAAGTCCCATGATCATCTCAATAGATGCAGAAAAAGCATTTGACAACATACAGCATCGCTTTATGATTAAAACCCTCACCAAAATCAGCATAGAAGAGGCATACCTCAAAGTAATAAATGCCATCTGTGACAAGCCCACAGCCAGTATTATACTGAATGTGGAAAAAATTGAAAACATTCCCCCCTAAGAACTGAAACAAGACAAGGATGCCCACGTTCAACACTTCTTTTCAACATAGTACCTGAAGTCCTAGCCAGAGCAATCAGACAAGTGAAAGAAATAATGGGCATCCAAATTGGTACAGAAAAAGTCAAACTATTGCTCTTCACCAATGGTATAATCATATATGTAGAAAAACCTGAAGACTAATCCGAAAACTCCTAGATCTGATAAAAGAATTCAGTAAAGTTTCAGAATACAAAATCAATGTACACAAGTTTAATAGAGCTGCTATCAACCAAACTGAGAATCAAATCAAGATCTCAACTACTTTTACAATAGGTGTGAAGAAAAAAATACTTAGAAATATACCAAACAAGGAGGTGAAAGACCTCTACAAGGAAAATTAGAAAATGCTACTGAAAGAAATCATAGATGACACAAACAAATGGAAAAACATCTCATGCTCAGGGATGGTTAGAATCAATATTGTGAAAAGGACTATACTTCCAAAAGCAATCTACAATTCAGTGAAATTCCCATCAACATACCATAATCATTTTTCACAAAACTGGAAAAAACAATCCTAAAATTCATATGGTGCCAAGACCAGCTCGTTCGTGGATACCCTAACCCAGCAGTGCTGGAGGAATTAAAGACACACACACAGAAATACAGAGTGTGGAGTGGGAAACCAGGCAACTCACAGCCTTCAGAGCTGAGAGCCCCAAACAGACTTTGATCCACATATTTATTGACAGCAAGCCAGTGATAAGCATTATTTCAATACATTATAGATTAACTAAAGCATTCCTTATGGTAAAAAAGGGGATGTGCCAAAACAAAGGGATGGGGGGTGGAGCAAGATGGCCGATTAGGAACAGCTCCAGTCTCCAACTCCCAGTGCAAGCAACACAGAAGACTGATGATTTCTGCATTTTCAACTGAGGTACTGGAGTCATCTCACTGGGGAGTGCCAGACAATCAGTGCTGGTCAGCTGCTGCAGCCCGACCAGCAAGAGCTGAAGCAGGGAAAGGCATTGCCTCATGGGAGAAGCGCAAGGGGGAAGGGAATCCCTTTTCCTAGCCAGGGGAACTGAGACACACAACACCTGGAAAATCGGGTAATTCCCACCCCAATACTGCGCTTTAAGCAAACGGGCACACACGGAGATTATACCCACACCTGGCTGGGAGGGTCCCACACACATGGAGCCTCCCTCATTGCCAGGACAGCAGTTGGGGATCTAATCGCAAGGCAGCAGCGAGGCTGTGGGAGGGGCGCCCGCAATTGCTGAGGCTTAAGTAGGTAAACAAAGCCGCTGAAAGCTCGAACTGGGTGGAGCTCACAATAGCTCGAGGAAACTTGCCTGTCTCTGTAGACTCCACCTCTGGGGACAGGGCACAGTTAACAACAAAAGGGGAAGCAGCAGAGGCCGGTGCAGACGTGAACAACTCTGTCGGACAGCTTTGAAGAGAGCAGTGGATCTCCCAACATGGAGGTTGAGATCTGAGAACGGACAGACTGCCTGCTCAAGTGGGTCCCTGACCCCTGAGTAGCCTAACTGGGAGACATCCCCCACTAGAGGCAGTCTGACATCCTACAACTCACAGGGTGGAGTATACCCCTGAGAAGAAGCTTCCAAAATAAGAATCAGACAGGTACACTCGCTGTTCAGCAATATTCTATCTTCTGCAAACTCTGCTGCTGATACCCAGGCAAACAGGGTCTGGAGTGGACCTCAAGCAATCTCCAACAGACCTGCAGCTGAGGGTTCTGACTGTTAGAAGGAAAACTATCAAACAGGAAGGACACCTATACCAAAACCCCATCAGTATGTCACCATCACCAAAGACCAGAGGCAGATAAAACCAAAAAGATGGGGAAGAAGCAGGGCAGAAAAGCTGGAAATTCAAAAAATAAGAGCGCATCTCCCCCTGCAAAGGAGTGCATCCCATCGCCAGCAATGGATCGAAGCTGGTGAGAGAATGACTTTGACGAAATGAGAGAAGGCTTCAGTCCATCAAACTTCTCAGAGCTAAAGGAGGAATTACGTACCCAGCGCAAAGAAACTAAAAATCTTGAAAAAAGAGTGGAAGAATTGATAGCTAGAATAATTAATGCAGAGAAGGTCATAAATGAAATGACAGAGATGAAAACCATGACACGAGAAATACGTGACAAATGCAGAAGCTTCAGTAACCGACTCGATCAACTGGAAGGAAGAGTATCAGCGATTGAGGATCAAATGAATGAAATGAAGCGAGAAGAGAAACCAAAAGAAAAAAGAAGAAAAAGAAATGAACAAAGCCTGCAAGAAGTATGGGATTATGTAAAAAGACCAAATCTACATCTGATTGGGGTGCCTGAAAGTGAGGGGGAAAATGGAACCAAGTTGGAAAACACTTTTCAGGATATCATCCAGAAGAACTTCCCCAACGTAGTAGGGCAGGCCAACATTCAAATTCAGGAAATATAGAGAATGCCACAAAGATACTCCTCGAGAAGAGCAACTCCAAGACACATAATTGCCAGATTCACCAAAGTTGAAATGAAGGAAAAAATCTTAAGGGCAGCCAGAGAGAAAGGTCGGGTTACCCACAAAGGGAAGCCCATCAGACTAACAGCAGATCTCTCGGCAGAAACTCTACAAGCCAGAAGAGAGTGGGGGCCAATATTCAACTTTCTTAAAGTAAAGAATTTTCAACCCAGAATTTCATATCCAGCCAAACTAAGTTTCATAAGTGAAGGAGAAATAAAATCCTTTACAGATAAGCAAATGCTTAGAGATTTTGTCACCACCAGGCCTGCCTTACAAGAGACCCTGAAGGAAGCCCTAAACATGGAAAGGAACAACCGGTACCAGCCATTGCAAAAACATGCCAAAATGTAAAGACCATCAAGGCTAGGAAGAAACTGCATCAACTAACAAGCAAAATAACCAGTTAATATCATAATGGCAGGATCAAGTTCACACATAACAATATTAACCTTAAATGTTGGTGGACTAAATGCTCCAATTAAAAGACACAGACTGGCCAACTGGATAAAGAGTCAAGACCCATCAGTCTGCTGTATTCAGGAGACCCATTTCACATGGAGAGACATACATAGGCTCAAAATAAAGGGATGGAGGAAGATCTACCAAGCAAATGGAGAACAAAAAAAAGCAGGGGTTGCAATCCTAGTCTCTGATACAATAGACTTTAAACCATCAAAGATCAAAAGAGGCAAAGAAGGCCATTACATAATGGTAAAGGGATCAATTCAACAGAAGAGCTAACTATCCTAAATATATATGCACCCAATACAGGAGCACCCAGATTCATAAAGCAAGTCCTTAGAGACTTACAAAGAGACTTAGACTCCCATACAATAATAATGGGAGACTTCAACACTCCACTGTCAACATTAGACAGATCAACGAGACAGGAAGTTAACAAGGATATCCAGGAATTGAACTCATCTCTGCACCAAGCGGACCTAATAGACATCTATAGAACTCTCCACCCCAAATCAACAGCATATACATTCATCTCAGCACCACATCGCACTTATTCCAAAATTGACCACATAATTGGAAGTAAAGCACTCCTTACCAAATGTAAAAGAACAGAAATTATAACAAACTGTCTCTCACACCACAGTGCAATCAAACTAGAACTCAGGACTAAGAAACTCAATCAAAACCGCTTACCTACATGGAAACTGGACAACCTGCTCCTGAATGACTACTGGGTACATAACGAAATGAAGGCAGAAATAAAGATGTTCTTTGAAACCAATGAGAACAAAGAGACAACATACCAGAATCTCTGGGACACATTTAAAGCAGTGTGTAGAGGGAAATTTATAGCACTAAATGCCCAGAAGAGAAAGCTGGAAAGATCTAAAATTGACACTCTAACATCACAATTAAAAGAACTGCAGAAGCAAGAGCAAACACATTCAAAAGCTAGCAGAAGGCAAGAAATAACTAACATCAGAGGAGAACTGAAGGAGATAGAGACACAAAATACCCTCCAAAAAAACAATGACTCCAGGAGTTGGTTTTTGAAAAGATCAAGAAAATTGAGAGACTGCTAGCAAGACTAATAAAGAAGGAAAGAGAGAAAAATCAAATAGACGCAATAAAAAATGATAAAGGGGATATCACCATGGACTCCAGAGAAATACAAACTACCATCAGAGAATACTGTAAACACCTCTATGCAAATTAACTGGAAAATCTAGAAGAAATGGATAATTTCCTGGACACTTACACTCTTCCAAGACTAAACCAGGAAGAAGTTGAATCCCTGAATACACCAATAGCAGGCTCTGAAATTGAGGCAATAATTAATAGCCTACCAACCAAAAAAAGTCCAGGACCAGATGGATTCACAGCTGAATTCTACCAGAGGTACAAGGAGGAGCTGGTACCATTCCTTCTGAAACTATTCCAATCAATAGAAAAAGAGGGAATCCTCCCTAACTCATTTTATGAGGCCAACATCATCCTGATACAAAACCTGGCAGAGACACAACAAATAAAGAGATTTTTAGACCAATATCCCTGATGAACATCGAGGCAAAAATCCTCCATAAAATACTGGCAAACCGGATTCAGCAGCACATCAAAAAGCTTATCCACCATGATCAAGTGGGCTTCATCCCTGGGATGCAAGGCTGGTTCAACATTCGCAAATCAATAAACGTAATCCAGCATATAAACAGAACCAAAGACAAGAACCACATGATTATCTCAATAGATGCAGAAAAGGCTTTTGACAAAATTCAACAGCCCTTCATGCTAAAAACGCTCAATAAATTCGGTATTGATGGAACGTACCTCAAAATAATAAGAGCTATTTATAACAAACCCACAGCCAATATCATACTGAATGGGCAAAAACTGGAAAAATTCCCTTTGAAAACTGGCACAAGACAGGGATGCCCTCTCTCACCACTCCTATTCAACATAGTGTTGGAAGTTCTGGCTAGGGCAATCAGGCAAGAGAAAGAAATCAAGGGTATCCACTTAGGAAAAGAAGAAGTCAAATTGTCCCTGTTTGCAGGTGACATGATTGTATATTTAGAAAACCCCATTGTTTCAGCCCAAAATCTCCTTAAGCTGATAAGCAACTTCAGCAAAGTCTCAGGATACAAAATTAATGTGCAAAAATCACAAGCATTCTTATACACCAGTAACAGACAAGCAGAGAGCCAAATCAGGAATGAACTTCCATTCACAATTGCTTCAAGAGAATAAAATACCTAGGAATCCAACTTACAAGGGATGTCAAGGACCTCTTCAAGGAGAACTACAAACCACTGCTCAGTGAAAGAAAAGAGGACACAAACAAATGGAAGAACATACCATGCTCATGGATAGGAAGAATCAATATCGTGAAAATGGCCATACTGCCCAAGGTTATTTATAGATTCAATGTCATCCAAATCAAGCTACCAATGAGTTTCTTCACAGAATTGGAAAAACTGCTTTAAAGTGCATATGGAACCAAAAAAGAGCCCGCATTGCCAAGGCAGTCCTAAGTCATAAGAACAAAGCTGGAGGCATCACGCTACCTGACTTCAAACTCTACTACAAGGCTACAGTAACCAAAACAGCATGGTACTGGTACCAAAACAGAGATATAGACCAATGGAACAGAACAGAGTCCTCAGAAATAATACCACACATCTACAACCATCTGATCTTTGACAAACCTGAGATAAACAAGAAATAGGGAAAGGATTCCCTATTTAATAAATGGTGCTGGGAAAGTTGGCTAGCCATAAGAGGAAAGCTGAAGCTGGATCCTTTCCTTACTCCTTATAGGAAAATTAATTCAAGATGGATTAGAGACTTAAATGTTAGCCCTAATACCATAAAAACCCTGGAAGAAAACCTAGGTAGTACCATTCAGGACATAGGCATGGGCAAGGACTTCATGTCTAAAACACCATAAGCAACGGCAGCAAAGGCCAAAATTGACAAATGGGATCTAATTAAACTAAAGAGCTTCTGCACAGCAAAAGAAACTACCATCAGAGTGAACAGGCAACCTACAGAATGGGAGAAAATTTTTGCAATCTACTCATCTGACAAAGGGCTAATATCCAGAATCTACAAAGTCCTCAAACAAATATACAAGAAAAAAACAAACAACCCCATCAAAAAGTGGGCAAAGGATATGAACAGACATTTCTCAAAAGAAGACATTCATACAGCCAACAGACACATGAAAAAATGCTCATCATCACTGGTCATCAGAGAAATGCAAATCAAAACCACAATGAGACACCATCTCACATCAGTTAGAATGGCAATCATTAAAAAGTCAGGAAACAACAGGTGCTGGAGAGAATGTGGAGAAATAGGAACACTTTTACCTTTTGGTGGGACTGTAAACTAGTTCAACCATTATGGGAAACAGTATGGCAATTCCTCAAGGATCTAGAACTAGATGTACCATATGACCCAGCCATCCCACTACTGGGTATATGCCTGAAGGATTATAAATCATGCTGCTATAAAGACACATGCACACGTATGTTTATTGCGTCACTATTCACAATAGCAAAGACTTGGAATCAACCCAAATGTCCATCTGTGACAGACTGGATTAAGAAAATGTGGCACATATACACCATGGAATATTATGCAGCCATAAAAAAGGATGAGTTTGCGTCCTTTGTAGGGACATGGATGCAACTGGAAACCATCATTCTTAGCAAACTATCACAAGAACAAAAAACCAAACACCGCATGTTCTCACTCATAGGTGGGAACTGAACAATGACATCACTTGGACTCGGGAAGGGGAACATCACACATCGGGGCCTATCATGGGGATGGGGGAGGGGGGAGGGATTGCATTGGGAGTTATACCTGATATAAATGACGAATTGATGGGTGCTGACGAGTTGATGGGTGCAGCACACCAACATGGCACAAGTATACATATGTAACAAACCTGCATGTTATGTACATGTACCCTAGAACTTAAAGTATAATAATAATGATAATAATGAAACAAAACAAACAAACAAACAAAACACAAAGTGATGGGCTCTGGCTAGTTATCTGCAGCAGGAAGATGTCTTTAAGGCACAGATTGCTCATGCTATTGTTTGTGGTTTAGGAATGCCTTTAAGCGGTTTTCCACCCTGGGTGGGCCAGGTGTTCCTTGCCCTGATTCCGGTAAACCCACAACCTTCAGCATGGGTGTTATGGCCATCTCAAACATATCACAGTGCTGCAGAGATTTTGTTTATGGCCAGTTTTGGGGCCACTTTATGGCCAGATTTGGGGGCAGTTCCCAAAATGTCCCCCTTGTTGGTGTGCAAAGTGATAAGAGCAAAGGCAGCTTTGTCACAGTAAGCTACTTCTCGCAGGAGTCGGGATCCGCATCCGCAGACTATACAAAGACAAACAACACAGATTAAAAGCACAATCATCATTGAAATCACAGAGCCTCCAAGTGTCTTTATCTATTTTAATGGGTTGATAGCTGCTATTCTGTCTGCAGCTCCTTCAAGCACTCCAGTTACTGACATTAAGGTCATGTGTGAGTGGGATGCATTAAATATTTGTTATTTTAATTTTGCAATATCCAAAGACAAGTTTGTGGAGTGTCCTTCTAGAAGCTTTTTTATTCTTTCCCAAATTTTGATCTTATTTAAGAGCTATTAATAGTTACCACAAATCCTTATGTTTAGCCCCTAGAGTGGGCCATATCATTTTAGGTTGAGGTGCCACTGTACTGCCATGTTTCCAGATCATAGGAACTCTCACTGTATTTCTTGCCATTTCTACCATTTGACTGTTCTATTCAGACCAGCTGAACATAGTGTGTTCATGGCATGCAGACTGAGAGGTGCAATTCAAGCTAAACATCCCCTTAGGGGATAAATCAATAATGACTCCATAGGAATCGTTGTGCAGCACCTCTGCCTGTTCTGCAATGCAATTTTCCCAAACAGGTACGTTCATTATTTCTGACCAGGTCCAATTCTGTTTACAAGTAGGTTTTTGAGGGCAGTATGCCTCAATTATAGGATCAGATTTATTATGGTAAATACTTAAATCAGAAAGCAAGTGTAACTGTGTCATAGAGTGATTACATCCAGGCATTATTGCCAGCCAAGATTGATAAATATGCCCAATAAGTCCAATTGTTCTCAGTGTCAGCCCATGTTGAGGGAATACTCATGGCAATGGTGATCACCGCTATTATAGCTATCATTAAATTACTCATTGTGCAAAAGCTCTTTAGTTTAATTAGATCCCATTTGTCAATTTTGGCTTTTGCTGCCGTTGCTTTTGGTGTTTTAGACATGAAGTCCTTGCCCATGCCTATGTCCTGAATGGTACTACCTAGATTTTCGTCTAGGGTTTTTATGGTATTAGGTCTAACATTTAAGTCTCTAATCCATCTTGAATTAATCTTCGTATAAGGAGTAAGGAAAGGATCCAGTTTCAGCTTTCTACTTATGGCTAGCCAATTTTCCCAGCACCATTTATTAAATAGGGAATCCTTTCCCCATTTCTTGTTTCTCTCAGGTTTGTCAAAGATCAGATGGTTGTAGATGTGTGGTATTATTTCTGAGGACTCTGTTCTGTTCCATTGATCTATATCTCTGTTTTGGTACCAGTACCATGCTGTTTTGGTTACTGTAGCCTTGTAGTATAGTTTGAAGTCACGTAGCGTGACGCCTCCAGCTTTGTTCTTTTGACTTAGGATTGTCTTGGAAATGCGGGCTCTTTTTTGGTTCCATATGAACTTTAAAGCAGTTTTTTCCAATTCTGTGAAGAAACTCATTGGTAGCTTGATGGGGATGGCATTGAATCTATAAATAACCTTGGGCAGTATGGCCATTTTCACGATATTGATTCTTCCTATCCATGAGCATGGTATGTTCTTCCATTTGTTTGTGTCCTCTTTTCTTTCACTGAGCAGTGGTTTGTAGTTCTCCTTGAAGAGGTCCTTTACATCCCTTGTAAGCTGGATTCCTAGGTATTTTATTCTCTTTGAAGCAATTGTGAATGGAAGTTCATTCCTGATTTGGCTCTCTGCTTGTCTGTTCCTGGTGTATAAGAATGCTTGTGATTTTTGCACATTAATTTTGTATCCTGAGACTTTGCTGAAGTTGCTTATCAGCTTAAGGAGATTTTGGGCTGAGACAATGGGGTTTTCTAAATATACAATCATGTCATCTGCAAACAGGGACAATTTGACTTCTTCTTTTCCTAACTGGATACCCTTGATTTCTTTCTCTTGCCTGATTGCCCTAGCCAGAACTTCCAACACTATGTTGAATAGGAGTGGTGAGAGAGGGCATCCCTGTCTTGTGCCAGTTTTCAAAGGGAATTTTTCCAGTTTTTGCCCATTCAGAATGATATTAGCTGTGGGTTTGTCATAAATAGCTCTTATTATTTTGAGGTACGTTCCATCAATACCGAATTTATTGAGCGTTTTTAGCATGAAGGGCTGTTGAATTTTGTCAAAAGCCTTTTCTGCATCTATTGAGATAATCATGTGGTTCTTGTCTTTGGTTCTGTTTATATGCTGGATTACGTTTATTGATTTGCGAATGTTGAACGAGCCTTGCATCCCAGGGATGAAGCCCACTTGATCATGATGAATAAGCTTTTTGATGTGCTGCTGAATCCGGTTTGCCAGTATTTTATGGAGAATTTTTGCATCGATGTTCATCAGGCATATTGGTCTAAAATTCTCTTTCTTTGTTGTGTCTCTGCCAGGTTTTGGTATCAGGATGATGTTGGCCTCATAAAATGAGTTAGGGAGGATTCCCTCTTTTTCTATTGATTGGAATAGTTTCAGAAGGAATGGTACCAGCTCCTCCTTGTACCTCTACCATCAGAGTGAACAGGCAACCTACAGAATGGGAGAAAATTTTTGCAACTTACTCATCTGACAAAGGGCTAATATCCAGAATCTACAAAGAACTCAAACAAATATACAAGAAAAAAACAAACAACCCCATCAAAAAGTGGGCAAAGGATATGAACAGACATTTCTCAAAAGAAGACATTCATACAGCCAACAGACACATGAAAAAATGCTCATCATCACTCGCCATCAGAGAAATGCAAATCAAAACCACAATGAGATACCATCTCACACCAGTTAGAACGGCAATCATTAAGAAGTCAGGATACAACAGTTGTTGGAGAGGATGTGGAGAAATAGGAACACTTTTACCTTTTGGTGGGATTGTAAACTAGTTCAACCATTATGGAAAACAGTATGGCAATTCCTCAAGGATCTAGAACTAGATGTACCATATGACCCAGCCATCCCACTACTGGGTATATACCCAAAGGATTATAAATTATTCTACTACAAAGACACATGCACACGTATGTTTATTGCGTCACTATTCACAATAGCAAAGCCTTGGAATCAACCCAAATGTCCATCTGTGACAGACTGGATTAAGAAAATGTGGCACATATACACCATGGAATACTATGCAGCCATAAAAAAGGATGAGTTTGCGTCCTTTGTAGGGACATGGATGCAGCTGGAAACCATCATTCTTAGCAAACTATCACAAGAAGAGAAAACCAAACACCGCATGTTCTCACTCATAGGTGGGAACTGAACAATGAGATCACTTGGACTCGGGAAGGGGAACATCACACACTGGGGCCTATCATGGGGAGGGGGGAGGAGGGAGAGATTGCACTGGGGAGTTATACATGATATAAATGATGAATTGATGGGTGCTGACGAGTTGATGGGTGCAGCACAGCAACATGGCATAAGTATACATATGTAACAAACCTGCACGTTATGCACATGTACCCTAGAACTTAAAGTATAATAATAAAAAAAAAAAATTACTCATTGTGACTGGTTGTCCCACTTTCCTCAGGTTTTCTTCCACCATCTGTGACAGCTTTTTGATCTGTCTCCAGGTAGGTGGCTGTGTTCAATGGGTGTTGCTTGTGACAGTTGGGGTCCTCTTCAGCCTCAGTCTTGACATGGCTGCAACTGGGGTTCCTCGGGTTCCTCCCAGAAACCTCTCTTCTTCAGCATCTGGCTTATGATAAGGCTTTAAATGTCTTGATGGCACCCAAATTGGCTGTTGATTCGGTCCTGGAGAAACACAAGCATAACCTCTACTCCAATATATTATTTTACCTATTTCCCACCTTTTTGTTATTGCATCTCTCCACCAAACTACCTGTTCTGTTTCTGTCTTTGTAGCTTGTTTTTGTAGATGCTGTTCAGTTGCTGATAGCATCTGGCGTTTAGGCAGGCTCAAAAAATTTAAAGTCAATAATGCTACAGGAGAGATTCATTCTTTCCACTATGGCTTGTCCCTGAGAATTATATGGGATACCAGTAATGTGTTTAATATTCCACATGGAGAAAAATGTAGCTAGATCCTGGGGCATTGTCTGTTTTAATGCAAGCTGGAATGCCCATCACCACAAAACACTGCAAAAGGTGACATTTAACACAGGCAGAAAACTCTCCAGATTGGCATGTAGCCCAGACAAACTGAGAAAAGGTGTCTACACATACATATACCTAAGCTAGTCTTCCAAACGAGGGAACATGTGTGACGTCCACTTGCCAAAGATAATTAATTTCTGATCCTCGAGGATTAACTCCACCTGTAAAAGATGAGGAATGCACCATTTGGCAAGTTGGACATCGCTGGATAATAGCTTTAGCTTATTTTCAGGTAATGCTGTATCTGCATTTGAGACCAGAAGCATTAACATAGGTTAAATTGTGAAAGTGTCTAGCATTAGATATTACAGTATCTAGTATCTAGTTGCTTAGTAGGAACTAAGCAATCAACCATTTGATTCCCTTCAGTTAAAGGTCCTGGAAGAGGTGTATGAGCCCTAATACGAGTGATGTAAAAAGGGTGCATTCTATTCCTGACTGCTGTTTGCAATTGGGTAAGTAAAGTCCTCAGTTGTTCATCTGTATGAAATCATAACTGAGCATTTTCAATTAATTGTGTGGAATGAATCACGTATGATGAATCAGAAATCACATTAATAGGCATATTAAAAGCAGTCAATACCTCAATTACAGTTATAAGCTCTGCTTTTTGAGCTGAAGTATAGGGCATCTGAAAAACTTTACATTTTGATTCAGAATAAGAAGCTTTACCATTACTAGACCCATCTGTGAAGACATTTTCAGCACCTTCAATTGGTTTAAATTTAGTTATTTTAAGAGGAATCCAATTAGTTAATTTCAAAAATTGAAACAGTTTCATTTTAGGAAAATGATTATCAAGAATACCCACAAAGTCAGCTAAATGGGTTTGCCAAGTAAGACTATTTATAAAAGCTTGCCATATTTGTGCCTTCGTGAGAGGGACAATAATTTTTCCAGAATAATATCCATGTAATTTAACAACCTGAGTTCTCCCATTTCCTATCGTAGTAGCGATTTGATCCAAATAAGGAATTAGAGTCCATGAATTAGTATGTGGAAGGAAAAGCCACTCTACAAGATCTTGCTCTTGAACAATAACACCGGTAGGTGAGTGCTGAGTTGAGAAAATTAGCAAATCTAGAGTCTTCTCTGGATCTATTCTATTTATTTGAGCTTTATGGACTTGCTTTTCAATCAGCTGTAACTCGGCCTCAGCCTCCTTTGTTAATTGCTGAGGGCTAGTGAGACTAGGATCTCCTCAAAGGATAGAAAATAGATTACTCATGGCATAGGTAGGAATGCCTAGAGCAGGTCATATCCAATTAATGTCCCCTAGTAATTTTTGAAAGTCATTTAATGTTTTCAGTTGATAAGTCTGGCAAATTATTGGACTGTTTAACATGCCTTGTGGCAACACTTTCCAGTGAAAACGCTAAGCAGGCTGCAGGTTGTTAACTGTGGGAATTGTAAATGCAAACCATTCACAATCTTGCTCAGCTAAGGGGATAGTAAAGAAACAATATTTTAAATCTGTGACTATTAAAGGCCAGTTTTTTTGGAATCATAGCAGGAGAAGGCAGTCCTGGCTATAATATACAACCCATAGGTTGTATAACTGAATTAATGGCTCTTGAGTCAGTTAACATTCTCCATGTACCTGATTTTTTCTTATTTATGAAAACTGGAGAATTCCAAGAGGAAAATGTTGGAGCTATGTGTCCTTTTCCTAATTGTTCAGTAGCTAAGTTCTCTAAAACCTCCAATTTCTCTTTACTCAGTGGTCATTGTTTTATACAAATTGGCTTATCTGTTAACCATTTTAAAGGTATAGGTTCTGGAGGCTTAACAATGGCTGCCATCAAAAATGATATCCTAAACCTTGGCAGAAACTTTGTCTTTCCACTTGAAGTGGTTCCTTCAAACCTTGCAAATTTTTTCTTAGTCCCATACCAGGGGCATACCCTATTTCATGCATCATATGTTGACTTTAAGGGCTACATAATTACTCTGGAATTAGAACTTTTGCTCCCCATTGTTGTAATAAATCTCTCCCCCATAAATTTATAGGTACAGAAGTTACAATTGGCTGAATAGTCCCAGGTTGTCCATCGGGCCCTTTCCAATGAAAAATATAACTACTTTGATATACTTCAGAGGCTTTACCAACTCTAACTATGTTAAATTGAGTGGATTGAATTGGCCACACAGATGGCCAGTGCTGTAGAGAAATGATTGAAATGTCCACTCCTGTTTCTACCAAACCTTTACATTTCTTTCCCTGAATAGTTATTTCACAGGTAGGACATTGATCAGTAATTTGATTCACCCAATAAGCTGCTTTGCTTTGTTTGTTTGTGCTTCCAAATCCTCCTGCTTTATTTAATTTCACTTTTCCCCATTTTCACATATGGCACAATCAGGAGCTGTGCTATACACTCTCCTGGCTCTGCTTTCCAGGAAACAGAAGTTGATATGACAATTTGAATTTTCCCATTATAATCTGAATCAATGACTCCTGTTTGTACTTGGACTTCTTTTAAATTTAAACTAGATCTACCTAGAAGTAATCCTACCATCACTGCTGGCAACATCTGGCTGGAGACAGCAACATTCTTTAACAGTCCTATTACAAAAGGAGAACCTGGTCCATAATGATAAATAGCTTGCTTAAATTTTTTGAGTAATTTAAAAGGAACAGGCTGAAATACAGGTATAGTATTTCCCTGTTGATCTGGGTGGTGTATTCCAACAGGTAACTGCCAAGTCTAGCTTGCTGAATTCCTGCCTGAATAGAACTGAGTGGTCACTCGAGGCACTGCTCGAACAGTCACTGGGGCCACTACTTTTCACCCAATGTCCTCTGGAAAATAAAGATCTGGAGGGTCAGGCCACTCCTTTTCTTCAAAATAATGAGGGGATGCAGAAGGATAGGGATGAACCTCTTCCTCCTTTGCCACTTTAGCTTTAGCTGGCAAAAAAACCTGCTCTGTCACTTCTTCTGTTACTTTATTATACTTTCCTTCCTCCTCATCTTTAGTGTGAAAAGGTTCCAAGGTGGAACAAACCAGAGTCCACACTTGTCCCATTATTACCCTGATGCTTCCGAGCTCCCCTTCTTACTCACCACAGGGATTGCTTAACCGTACTCAGGTGTCCTCCGGCTTAGTTCCACATTCCCCAATCGTTGCTCTGGTGACCCTTCAACCCAGGTTCGAGCCCCATGTATAGGCACTACTTGCCAAGACCAGCTTGTTCGTGGAGACCCTCATCTAGCAGTGCTAGAGGAATTAAAGACAAAGACACAGAAATATAGAGTGTGGAGTGAGAAATCAGGCGACTCACAGCCTTCAGAGCTGAGAACCCTGAACACAGTTTGACCCACATATTTATTGAGAGCAAGCCCATGATAAGCATTATTTCTATAGATTATAGATTAACTAAAAGTATTCTTTATGGGAAACAAAGGGCTGGGCTGAAACAGAGGGATGGACTTTGGCTAGTTATCCACAGCAGGAACATGTCCTTAAGGCACAGATTGCTCATGCTATTGTCTGTGGTTTAGGAATGCCTTTAAGAAGTTTTCTGCCCTGGGTGGGCCAGGTGTTCCTTGTCCTCATTCCGAAAAAACCACAGCCTTTAGTGTGGGCATCATGGCCATCACGAACATGTCACAGTGCTGAAGATATTTTGTTTATGACCAGTTTTAGGGCCAGTTTATGGCCAGATTTCAGGCCTGTTCCCAACAATATGGAACCCAAAAAAAGCTTGCATAGCTAAATCAAGACTAAGCAAAAAGAACAAATCTGGAGGCATCACATTACCCAACATCAAACTACACTACAAGGCTATATTTACCAAAAGAGCATGATATGATGCTGGAATAAAAATGGGCATGTAAACCTATAGAAGAGAATAGAGAATAGAAAATTAAAGTCAAATCCTTACAACCAACTCATCTTTGACAAAGCAAACAAAAACATAAAGAGGGAAAAGACACCCTATTCAACAAATGATGCTGGGATAATTGGCAAGCCACATGTAGAAGAACAAAACTGGATGCTCATCTCTCTCCTTATACATAAATCAACTCAAGATTGGTCAAAGACTTAAATCTAAGACCTTAAACCATAAAAATTATAGAAGGTAACACTGGAAAAACTCTTCTAGACATTGGCTTAGGCAAAGACTTCATGATCCAGAACTCAAAAGCAAATGCAACAAAAACAAAGATAAATAGATTGAACTTAACTAAACTAAAAGGCTTCTGCACAACAACAAAAATAGTCAGCAGAGTAGACAACCCACAGAGTGGAAGAAAATCTTTCTAAACTATGCATCCAACAAACGACTAATATCCAATATACAAAAGGAACTCAAAGAAATCAGCAATAAAAAAATTAGCATCAAAAAGTGGGCTAAGAACATGAATAGAGAATTATCAAAAGATGATATACAAATGGCCAACAAGCATATGAAAGCATGCTGAACATTATTAATTATCAGAGAAATGCAAATCAAAACCACAATACAATACCAGTTTACTCCTGCAAGAATGGCCACAATTTTAAAAAAATAGATGTTGGTGTGGATGTTGTAAAAGGGAACCCTTTAACACTGCTGGTGGGAGTGCAAACTATATGTATATATACATAACTATATATATAGTTTAGCCACTGTGGAAATCAGGTTGGAAATTTTTCATAGAACTTAAAACAGAATTACCATTTGACCCAGTAATACCATTATTGGGTATATATCCAAAAGAAAACAAGTCACTCTACCAAAAGTCACATGGACTTATATATTCATTGCAGTGCTTTTCACAACAGTAAAGACGTAGAAGTAACCCAGGTGCCCATCAACTCTGGATTGGACCAAAAAAATGTGGTACATATACACCATGAAATACTATGCAGCCATAAAAAGAATGAAGTCATGTCCTTTGCAGCAACATGCATGCAGCTGGAGGTAATCATCCTATGTAAATTACCACAGAAATGGAACACTCAATACCACATTTACTCACTTGTAAGTGGGGGCTAAACAACAGGTACTTTTGGACATAAAAATGGCAACAACAGACACTGGGGACTACTAGAGGAGGGAAAGCAAGAGTTGAAAAACTAGCTATTGGATAACATGCTCAGTACGTGGGTGATGGGATCAATCATATCCCAAACTTGAGCATCATGCAATATATCCAGATGACAAACCTACACCTGTACCTCCACTGAATCTAAAATAAAAGTTAAAATTATTTTTTAAAAATAAGTAAAAATAAAAAATACCATTCCTCCTTCACTCACAATCTAGTAGAAGAGACATGCATATGAATAACTAAACTAAAATGTAGCATAGTAGATGTGTGTGTGTGTGTGTGTGTGTGTGTGTGTGTGTGTGTGTGTGTGTGTGTGTGAAGCATCAGGCCTTTGTTAGCAACAGCCGGGATATTCAACCCCAACAATCCTGTATCCTGTATCCAGGATACAGGAAGACACTGTATCCTGCCTACCCAAGGGCTAGGGGCAACAGCCTTGATTAATCACACCCAGAGACCTGCTGAATTTGGCTACAACACTTGAGTGCAAACAGTGGATTAGTTTATCCTAATGCCATATATATGTGGTGCTAGAGCCTACAGAGCCTTTTGAAATGTGATGTCCCATCCTGACCATTGCCTCACTAATGTACAATTATAGCAAAATATCATAGTGACAGGTTACAAAATCATTATACTTTTGCTAAACAGTTCTTTCTCATGATTTGAAGAGGATTCAATCTGAATTTTGCAAAACATAGCTATTAATGTAACAAACAATGTTTGGCTTGTGTATGGGTTCCTTTAAAGAAAACCAAATACAATGTTAGCGTAGGTAGAGCAGTGAGTAACTTTTCTACTTCAACTTGGGTCTTACTGAGAAACCAATGACTCTTCCAAAAGGTAATCTATTTGTTGGTGTTTTTATTAAGTAAATTTTTTCTATAATTTGCAATTATCAATAAAGAAGAAAACCGGTATGATTACACAGTGTAATTGGTAGAAAGGTCACAAAATCTGTATGTCACAAAGGAAATGGTGAAAATGCGATTTCAGGCAAAATTGAAATAATTTTACAGTTCCAAAACATCAACATGTTCTAAAAGAAAGACCATAAAAATGAAAGATAGACTGAATTATGTATTCAGTAAAAAATCTTTAAATACATGAACTTTCAATCATTGTATACTCATGATTTTATTACTTTTCAGTTCTAGAAAAATTTGAACTATTTATACCATTCTCTACAACCAAGATATTACATTGTACTTTATCATGTGCATAAGTATGTGATGTTCAATCCAAAATCAAAATTCTGCCACCTTTAACAGCAATTAAAATATAATAACTTGATCCAAAAGTACTACAATTTCAAGGTTTTGTATTCTATTTAACTTTAATGTTTGTGACTCTCAGGCAGTTTAAAAGATAAAGCCAATAGACATGTAGATACACTTCAGCTAAGTAGAAAGATCCTGTAACTATTTTTGTACATCTGCTGACTATAATGTATGTATACATATCAATGTGCAGTACAAATTTGTAAACATGAACATTTGAAACTTTGAAAGGAAATTATACTAGTCTTTTTCCTCTCAGTGTTTTATTGAAACAGCATGTCAAAAGTTGGCCAGCACCACACATGTAAAATAGTTTTAATATTGAATATGTTTCCAGTGTTCTGTATATCTATTTGTTCTGTTTTATGTTGTCAACCAACCCATGTTTATTTGCACAGTTTTAATACAAATTATCATTTAATTGCAGGCCAAACTTAAGAAGATTAAATGTATACCAAGACATTTATATCAAAGCAACTGCCTAAGCTGTGTACTTGGTTTGTTTTAAACTGCTCCAATAAGCATGTTAGATTCTAGTGAAATCAATTGATAAACTATTGCTTTATAACACAATATTATGGTTATTTTGGCTAATTGAAAATTTTTCAGCACAAATGCAGCATATCTCTAAATCCGAGTAAAAATATTATACTTTTGCCCTGTCAATTCAATTCACAAAGTACAGTACATGCAGTTGGACATTTCTAAGTGTGCTTAAATCTGCCTTTCCCCAGAAGTATCTATAACTAATAGTATAAGTATGTAATGACTAGGTGTTCTTTGTAGCATCTCTTATTGGGGAGGGGAGGGATAAAAAGCAGCACACTGTAAATTATTTAATAACAAAACAAAAGTAAAACACCACTGATTCTGTGTGTGTGTGTGTATGTGTGTGTGTGTATACACATGCATGTTACAGTGTGACATATGGGATTTATCAAACTGCATATTCAGATAAGGAAAAGATTTGCTACTGAGATTTAGTAAAGAGATAATGACCACATACTACCCTACTGTATACACATAATTTGATTATCTTAAAGCATCTAAATTTCATCATTAGCATGTTTGTAGACCTTTGTAAAATGTATTTTTTTAATTTTATTTTTTGTAAAACATATTTTAAATACTTATACAAAACATCTGTTTCAGTCATGTTCTTGTTCAGCATTATACCAGCAATACTTAAAAGATACATATTACCTGGTTTAAGTGAGCCATGGCTTCCCCCCAGGGTGCATAATAAAAAATGATTAGGAGTATAAAAGGGAAGTCTTCCATAATGAAATGGTTCACTGAATTATCACTTGCTGATTTAACTGTTCATCTCTTTTCATCCTACAGACATGCTTCAACCTCACAAAAGAATGAAGTCATGTCCATTCCCATAGTATATGTAGAATCTATGTTTAATAGCAGTGAAATATCACGAATATCTACCTTCATAGATTGAGGAAAATAAAACTCCTCATTTTCGAGCACAATGAATAGGAGCAATGACATTATGTGAGTTTGGAGGCTCTAAAATTATGTAAAGTTATATATGATACTTCAAAATGTAATTTCCAGAGGCCTTAATCCCTCTGTATGGTGAAAAGAAATAATGGCATTAGAGTTTGATGTCTAAATTATATTACCTAAAGCTATATATTGGTCTTTAAAGTATAATGAATAGAGAATTTATCTACTTATATATGTGTTTTGTAACCAGGCTCATACTTTAAGTCCTTATTTCAGCTGACTGATTGTTCCATAAAATAATACCTTCCTGACCAGAGAATCTGACTACAGGTCTGAGCTTGACTGGGGACTGTGCAAGGGTAAAGTACCATTCATTTATTTTCTGACTCAACGTACAAATTTTACAGTTAATGAAATGCTTACTTTCCCTATATTTATTTGTGGTAAGTCATATAACCAGGTCAGGTTAGGAATCAGATTTTACAAATTTAGTGAGCTGAATTAAGGAGGAATATAAAAAGAAGTGGTGCCCATATATGTACGGTCAAATCAGATGGAAATAGAGGTTTTAATTGTTAGATATTGGGGTCTATTAAGTATCATTTGGTCACTTTTATAGGCTATTTCACACTTAGTCCAACAAAAGTGGCTTTGGATTTTTGTAGATTTCTAAAGCAAGTCTAACTTTAAGTTGATGCAGGTAAAAATGATAGAATTACATTTGTTTTTCATTTCATAACCATAGCATCAATTTACCCAGTTACTCGAGTTTTGCACCATCCATTGAGGAGTAAGAATTTATTAAACAGAAAATGGTTGAAGACACTAAATATTTACTGTGCATGAATTAGAGCTGTTAGAAGATTTCTGCAAATGAGTCACTTACTCAGAAGCAGGGGATTGCTTACTGAATCTCTTCAGGTTTCTTCCAAGTCTAATTATCTGTGGAGGTTTTTCCTTGTTTACTTCTTCAATTAAAAGTTCAAAATGACAATTTATGAATATTATTTAATGTAGCTTAACATAAATGTTTACCTTCTTGTATTTAACCATTTGCCCCTTTATGTTAATCACCATTACCAATGTAATCACATATTGCTAGTTTTATATAAGTAACATATAGTCATATTATCTGTCACATACAGCATAGGGTATATGTATTCTGGAGAAGCTCCAAAATTAATCCCTTCTTTTAAATAGTCACTAAAAAGTAACCCAGATATTTCTTTGATTTTTCAGTTAAATACTTTCTCTTGCCAATTACTGAGGTTCTGCCATGTAGACCTCCGAATGTTTCATTTATAATCTGATATAAGGGTTTCTGCTTAAAAAGTAACAATCCATTTTACTAATTAAAGTCAGCCTTTAGCTTTCCTGTTTTGGAGTAGACAAAAATAAAATGTCTTTTCTTATTTTAATTTCTGGTTTAATAAACCTGGGTGGTATACATTTTATTCCTTAAAGACTTTTGCAACAGTATCTAATTACATTAGATCGCAAATAATACTTCATCTTGACTAGAATACTTAATTTGAATGGAATCGTGTGGCATCCTATCCCTACTCCCAGGAGTGAATGGCACATAATTTTAATACATATATAGGAAGGCACATTTATAAGGCATATTTGGGATGAAATAATCATTTTAAGCAAAATAATTAATATGCTCTTCTTTATATGTGTTGGAAAAATCAGAAAAATCAGTTAGCAGTTTGCTTAGTTTGTCAAAAGTCAAGTAATTCCATTGTGATATTAAAGGGCTTGGCTTAATAAAATGTCTAGAGTTACTAGTATAAACTCAGTATCTGATTCATCTTAAAGACATGCTGGCTATATATAGGTTATACCTCATAATTATTTTCAGAAATTTAGGGCCTGGTGAAAGGAATCTTTTCAACTTCATAAACTCAAATATTATTCTACTTTTGTTTAGTTTAATTCACTATGATTGACATACAAGAGTGGAGTTAAATCATACCAGAATAATGATATTTTCATATTTATGGATTCAAATATATTTTCCCTCTTATAACCATAATGTCTTTATCTTCTTAGAAAACTATAATAATATGTTTTTCTAATATTGTGTAAAATACCAGATGTGTTAAAGGAATAAGTGAACACATTTTATCTAGGAATTATCCAAAAATAAAAGAAAATAAAAGCAAATTTATTTAGAGTGTTTTACTTTTCATTTGATCTTTGTGTTCCTTCAAGATCTAATGGTCTTTAGGCTACAAAGATAAATAAAATATAATACTTGAAAGTTTGTGTCCTTATTTTTATCTTAAATTGAGATTAGCAGTTTCTTCAACAGCAAAGTATAAAGGCATAAGGCAAACAAATAATTAAATTTTTTTCTACAACTACTAGATAATGACACTAAAGCCAATCTTCATTGTTAAAACTGAAATTGCTTCACTGCTTGCATGAGAGTTACATCCATCTTCTTTTTGTCATTGTCAATGTGTAAAATGCAGTTATCGTGGTGAACTAGCTTCACTATAATTGAAAATCCCATCACTTAGCATCAATTTGCACTGGTGGAGTATCATCAAATAATATTTATTGCATAGCTCATTTTGAAGCTCAAGGCCACTGTAATCAGAGATTCCTATACGTTGCACTTGACATTATAAACAGCTCTTCGTGAATATTATTTGATAAGGCACTTTAAATGTTTAAATGCATAACAAAGAAATACTGTATTGTAATGATGCTTTTCAAGACCAACAACTGTTGAAATTTCTTTGGCTACAAATAAAGAAAATATTCGTTTACATGTAATTGTTCTAGAAATGCTATTGTTTTACTAAAGGTAATGGTGAATTGCTGGATACCCATGAACATGATTACATTTGCCTTCTCTAAAAGAAACTTGACTGTCATCATTCACTTTAAGATGGTTGGAACCATTTATCAGTCTAGACGGCATAGAGAAATTGTATCTATAAAAGCCATAGGAAGGATGAAAGGAGCAACTAAGTGCTTCTTGGGTGATGGAGTTTGGCAGCAAAATATTTCCAGGTGCCTGTAATCCATACAACATTTTACTGGAAGAATCAGGTGCTTGTAGATACTGATCACCGGAGTCTTCAGATGAACCACTTTTTGAATTGGTGACTCCCAGGGAAGATAACATAGGCACTTCCATCGTGAGTGGGGCTAAAGACTGAGAACTGTTGCTGCTTGCTAGTCTTTCAGGAGCCGGTAAAACAAGAGGTTGATGTTGCCAAAAATTAGTTGGACAAATCTTGCAGCAAAGAGGCAGGTTGACATTGTGCAGGTATGCCTCTGGACAGGGCATTCCAAGGGAGCTCGTAGGTAAATGAAACATAGGTGAAAAGCAAGGTGGAGAAAGTAAGTTCAAAGGAGAGGGGGCCCCTCCACTAGAGGTCACTGGAGATGAGCCACTGCTTCCACCTGTGAATGACAATTCAGTCAATGAATAATGAACTTGACGTTTGATGTTCCTGCTATATTAGTAATCATACCCATCACTATCCCTGCTTCATCCTTAGATTAACTTTCCTTGTGAGTTCACAGTTCTTTTAGCTTCTTTGAGACAGGACCTGCTCATTCCTCTGACCAAAGTTCAATATAGTATCTATACCAGGTATCCCTAACACCTGGGCTACCCACTGGAATAGGTCTGTGGCCGGTTATGAATCTGGCTGGACAGCATGAGATGATCAGCAGGCCAGTGAGCATTACCTTACTGCCTGAGCTCTGCCTCCTGTCAGATCAGTGGCAGCATTAGATTCTCATAGGAGCACACACTCTATTGTGAACTGTGCATGTGAGGGATCTAGGTTGAGTGCTCTTTAATGATAATCTAATGCCTGATGATCTGAGGTGGAACAGTTTCATTCTGAAACCATCGCCTCCCAACCCCCACTGTTCATGGAAAAATTGTCTTGGCCCCTGGTACCAAAAAGGTTGGGGACCACTGATCTATACTATTACCACTATTACTTTTAGCACTACTACCATATATCATGTATTAAGCATTCATTTGCTCAAATATTGTGCTAGGCACTTGAATCACATTTGTCCAAAGAATTACAAAGAAATCCAATTATGACTCGGAGTCAATTATATCTTACAAACACAAACTAGTTTTATTATTTTAAAAATTAAAATATTTACATAATAAATAATTTTTAGTAATCTTAAACAATTACGAAAATAAGTACGTAAGATGAACAAATTGATTGGTTGTTTTGGATTATGTAGATTTAATTTATAGATAGAATGCATAGATTTCATGTACACTGATTTTTAAAATTCTTCTGACCCAAGGTATACTGATTTTAAAAATTCCTCTGACCAAAGTTATATTGATTTAAAATTCCTCTGACCACTGTTTAAAAATCAGTGTACATGAAAATAGTCTTGTATAAATGAAAGCAATGTGTTTAAAAGCCTTAGCTTTTTTTCTTATACAAAACAATGAATGGGGCAATTTCCATACTGCATTGTATCTTAAGAATTGCAAACAATTTTGCAAGTTAAGAAACATAAAGATGAATGTAAGTATTCATATCAATGATGTTTGGTGATCTTTTATGTTTGCCTAGCATCTACTAAAACTAGGGATAATTACAAGGTCCAGGAAACTCTAAACCTTATTTTTGTAAATGTCTGAATTCAAACAATTGGTTATTGGTTGGATTTGACCAAGTTGTTTCTTTTTTTAGTGTTGCTGTTTTCTTAACTATTTTGTGTATGTAGACATATCCTAAACCTTCATCAACAAGATTGCAAATATCTTTTATAATAAAGCATTTAAAAGTTATTTAAGAAACTAGTAACTCATTTGCAATTTGAGAGCATTTTCGATATCTTAAATAATTAAGAAAACTGTGTACTTTAACATTTCATGATCATCTTTAACTTTTTCTTTATTAATGCGCATTTGTTTTGACTTGGATATTTAAAAGTATGCTTCCTAGATGTTACTGGTTAAACCGACACTGTAAAATAAGTGTTTATATATTTTTCATGCAATTCCCTAAACCATATCGAGACAGTCATTCCAGTGAAATATTTCACCAAATGATTAGACTTCACTTCTTCCGTTTTCAGTTAGTCGTTATGGCATCATGTAAAACTCAACCTAACTATAATGTTGATTTTGCTTGGTAATTGTAACCTTGAATTAATGGTCAAAGTCAAGCAACTTCGATGGAGTAAAGACAAAGGGATAAAAAAAATCCATGTCATTTTCAAGTAAAAATTATTCTATTTATTATTAACTATCAGAGCAAATTAAGGTATTCTTCCACCAGAAAGTCTGCATTATTCAATTATTACTTTGTCATGTAATATACCATCTGAGAATAAATATCTTGCAAATATTTTTAAATGCTTGTGGCAATTAAATTGTGAAGACTTAGTATTATTTTTAACATCTACTTTCCCCATGGACAAAAAAGAGGAAAATTAGAGCTAAGTGATGAATTTAAGGAAAGTTATTTTAACGTGTACTGAAAGGTCCTCATAAAAGATAAACTATTCATTTCAATAGTAACATATCTGCAAATCAGGCTACAAATGCACCACAGGCATATCCTAAAGAATGTGAGACAGTGAGAGGCTGAAGAATCCAGATGAAATCTGAAAATCACAAGGTGTAAGATAACTTACTAACACATGTCAATAAGTCCACAATTACCACATTTCTATCCTCTTCCTTCATGCCAGCTTCTCTCCCTTTATGCTTCTTACCTCATCATTCAGGCAGAGGTACACCCACTTACCTGTAAGTACACATTTTCTTGCATGTACATATCCCTTTGTATAGTATTTGGTACAAGTGTTCTGGATGTTGTTATTTAATTAATATGTAGAAATAAAACAAACGTTCCAGGTTTTCTTACTTTGTGTGTCTGCGCCAAACGTTTTAAAATCCAGAGTGAAAGAAGGCCTCCATGGGTAGGTCTCTAAAAGCCCATCCAATACACCCCTAAAAAAGAGAGTCAACTTTCAGCATCCCCAGAATGCAATTTCTGAACATAATGATTTTGAGTTATTTTGCTATGTCTTTTAGATGTAACTATTTTAAATATTTCTCTTTTATACAGCTAGACTTCTGAATAAAATTCAGTTAAACCTAGAATTCTAAAATTAGCAAGATCTTAATACTGAGTAGCAAAGGAGTGGGAGGAAGTAATGTTTTGGACACAAAACATCTGGGTTCCTTTTCTACCACCTACTAATTACAAAATTTAGAGCGTTTGAGTCTCTGAGCCAGTTTTCTTATCCTTAAAACTTGTGGGGGGCCGGGCGTGGTGGCTCACGCCTGTAATCCCAGCACTTTGGGAGGCTGAGGCGGGCGGATCACGAGGTCAGGAGTTCAGGACCAGCCTGACCAACATGGTGAAACCCCCGTCTCTACTAAAATAGCTGGGCCTGTTGGCGCGCGTCTGTAATCCCAGCTACTTGGGAGGCTGAGGCAAGTGAATCACTTGAACCCCGGAGGTGGAGGTTGCAGTGAGCTGAGATCACGCCATTGCACTCCAGCCTGGACAGCAGAGTAAGACTCCATCTCAGAAAAAAAAAAAAAAAAAAAAAAAAAAAAAAAAAAAAAAAAAAAAAAAAACTTGTGAAAATAGCTAGCTACATAAATATTAGATGTCATTGCTATGCTGCTTACCTGTTTCTTCCAGTATCTCTAAATCCTTTAGCAAAAGGATTTCTTTCTATTTTTAGTTTCGTAATCTATGGATTCAATAGAGAGAGAAAGATAATATCATTGCTTTCAGTGAGAACACTGTCACCGTTGCTTATAGTGGTTACAACCACCAGAACAGATGTTGCAACATGTAATATGACAATTTAAATAAATGTAACCATATTGCAAGTCATATTTAGAATGGTTAGCTCCTATTTATAAATCATTACTTTTATAAATTACATTCTGGAGTTGCCTTCTCACATAAGATTTACACAATTCATTATCAAATTTGCATGGATGACAATTCAATAAAACTATGATTTTTATTTAGAATTGTGGAAAATGCAACTGATTGCAGTTAGCCTCTATGCCTCTATCCCAAGGTCCCTCTGGAGCCATTTCCATTTGCCTGAGACATGACCAGCTTTACCTGTTGGTTTTGGTAAGCCGTTACTGTGGTGAACTCAGTTTCTTTAAAGGAGAATGTTTTAACCCCTTCAGTGGGCAAGGACTGAAGCTGGGACAAGTCAACACTGCTGTCTTGCTCTATCACGTGCACTCGGGGTTTGTACTTATGCATGGATTGCAGAATAATCTGGAGGAGAAATGACCAATGCTGTTAGAAAAACTGGCTTCCAGTCCCCAACCCTAGTTCTCTCTCCTGACCACCTCCACCACGTGCACACAAAAAGGCAATGATGAGGCTTAGGTAACTACTTTGTTATGCCATTTGGCCTCCAACAGAGGCACTCCGAGGGAGGCGCTCCGAGCTAAAAACATTTCCAGAGAAAGGCACTTCAGCGGCACCCGTCAGCAGTGATTCCATTTCCAGATTGAGGCCTTCTCCTGCTTCAAACATTGGCGACCATCTGGTGTGGAAGTGGCACTGCGATCTGCTAGCCTGCTACAGGTTCTCATGGCAGTAACTGATGGGCTTGGACATGGTGGGTAACCTTTTGGCATACCCTACCTCCTAATCTTGGGAGCTTCCGTCTTTCCTTTTGTAGCTGGCACAGTGCCAGACTGGGGAGGGCAGAAGCAGGGGTGCACCTAGTTATAATGTGCAAGATCAATAGGACCTATGAGGGTAGGTTGTTGGGGAGGTTTCCAGGCTGCAGTCTGACATTCCCCCACTTGTATCCTTCCACCACACCATACAATACACTGGGTGCCCATTCCAACTGCGTGGACTATAGGAAGGCAATCAGAGATCACAGTGATTGCCCAGGAGGCTATGGTGCCTGAGAACTCCCTGAATGGTTCCCTCCTACTCTCCTAGACCAGGCATTCTGGCTTAAACAGGTCTCTTTCTGTCCTCAAACTCCCTATATTCACCATCCCCAGTTGCCAGCACTCTCAGATGCCAAACAAACGTTTCAGGAGCCCTAAATTGGCTACTTTACTTACAGGTGCAGGGCTTGGACAGTTCCTAAAAAACACAACATGTGCATCTGCAAAAAGCCTCCTTGGCCTCTCCAGGGTGATCAGTGGGCAGGAGCCTTGGCACCTCCCTACTCAGGGTAAAGGATTTTGCTCACGTACATGGCCTTTGTCATCCATCTCATTGTTGGTGAGTTTCATGCGATCAAAGCTGATGATCTGCCGCATCCAGGTCTCTCCTGAGCAGGGTGAGTCCGGGTGAACATAGAATCTAGGAATGATGCACAAATGATCCGTATTCCCGGCTACCATCCACTGTGAGCTGTGATACACATACCTGAAAAAACACATGCTGTGGCACTAGGTGCAGCAGGCCAAAGCTGGGAGCTGTTGTGTTCTGTTCCCAAGGATTTCGATCCAGATTAGCCCAGTGATCCCAAGGGCAAGTAAGCAGAAGATTCAACTTAATTTCTAACAAGCATTTAGGGGCAAAAAATAAACTGTAAATAAGCATAGGTCATCAAAATGCAATGAAGTGCAGGGCAGGTAAAATGTCATGAGATTTCTAAGTCTGGTTTGTATTTTCTCACAAAAACCACCACAGAAATTGATCTAACCCGTTTTATCTCACAGAGATAATGGAAAAATTCACTAGCTTTGGGTGTGAAGAGTCTGGGAAGAAGTGGAGGGCTGACAAGTATTTCTGTCTAGCCTACTGTCACCAGTCCTCATGGAAGCCCTTTTGCCAATAAGGATTCACATCAAGAAAACTCTTAGGAACACAGTCTTGCACAGCCTCTGGCCGATTTTCACACTGTTTCCAATCTCAACTTCCCAGTTTTGGTCCTATTCCCATGCCAGCTGCAACTTGAGAAGCAAATAGTTTTTTCTGCTGTTTTCATACTGCAGCCCCAGCAGTCCTCTGAGCTGAGCCTTCTCCTTGCTTTCAAAGCTAGCTCTGGTTTTGAGGTGGGCTGTCTCATTGGAGGACCAGGGACCCGCCTCTGTGTCAAATGCTCACAGCCCTAGTATAAACAGCTGTCACCTCCCCACCCCTACAACCATGAACTGGACCCCAAGCCCCTGAGTCAAAGTGTTGGCAAGCTGGTGTGTCTGGGATGTATCCCACAAGGGCTTTTTGGCTTTAGAACAATTGGGCCACTTTCAGCCTGCTGTAGGTTGAGGGCTTAAATAAAGGGAAAATGATACTTGTACTCTCTAAGACACAGACATTGCTTCAGGGGAAAGATTAAAGATGGACCAAAAGGCAGGCCTAGACACAGGAACTGCTTGACTGACCTTGAGTGGCAAATTGATCATCCTTCTGGGCTCCTGCTGCCAAAGCAGCACAGCTCAGAGCCCAGTGTGTCCCCAGAAACCCAGGCTCCCATAGAGCCTGTGGATTTCTCCCACAATTCCTTCAATCCGCTTCCCTTCTGGCCACCAGAGCCCACACCCTCTGCAGTTTACACAACCAAGGCCAGAGCAGTGGGTAGGGAGAAGCTTGGGGTACATTTGAAGCTCTAATTAGTGCCCTAAATTCACTGCATTCCAAGAAAGGATGGGGGCAGAAAAGAGGAAGAAACCTTCTCTTCTTTCACTGGGAAACCCAGTTTGAAAAAGAAAATTCAACTCCCAAAGCCCACAGGAGAGCAATCCCTCACCACCACTCCCCATGCTAGAGTTTTCAAAGTTGCGCTGTTAGGTTGCAGGTCTGAAGGTTCAAATCCCTGGCCCTAGCCTGGGCATGGAGTACCATCCTATGGGGCCCATTACCTATAGCGTTTGGAATCCACTGGCACTACATCAATGGCCACATAGTACTGCTTCCCTGGATCCAATCCTTTCACTTTGACCCGAACAGAGGGGAACATCCGCCTGTAAGAAAGAAAATAAGGACTGACACAAGAGCTTTTACAATGTTTGGAAGAGGGAGTGGTTCTGGACAAATGCTGACTCCAGTAAAAAGTGAAGGGATTCACAATACCCTTCCCATTTCAGATTAGCAAGGAATAGCATTTGCTACATGAGGAAAGATGGTTGGTTGTATACTTGACTGCACAAGTATGGAATTTCTAAGTGGAGCAGAATATTATTATCACAAAGCTTTGTTCATGTCCCTCCCCAACCATAATAAAAAGCTATAGAAGAGAAAGTGTGAGAGAAAAAGCTATGTCCCAACCTCCTTTTCAAGGGTACTTCCTGTGAAGCAGATTTGTGGAAGGCTGAAATTTGTAAGACTCACAAAATAGCTGCAGTGAAGTGGCTGTCCCATGCCAAAAGGTGGCTATGGGAATGGCTCACCTCAAAATAACCTGGGCCAGGTCTGGCGGGCGCGAGGAATTGTGACATGGAATATTGTCCATGGTTATCTTAGAGGCCTTAACTGAGAGGTCTGGCCACAGTCTAAGACCAAAGTCTGATTTTTGTCTTATACTACACAGGCAGGAGACGGGAAAGTGAGTTATTGGAGTCATAGTGTACAGGAAAGGAAGCGTGAGCCACTTACATGGGGCCAGGTAAGTCTGAGCCCTATCAGTTGAGGGGCTATGGCTCTCTACTGTATGTCAGGGAGTTGGGGAAAAGGAACAGAGGAGTACCAGAGCATGAAACTGGAGACTCCTCATCTTACCAGAGCAGTAAATTAAGTGCCTAATGTGTGCGACCCGTGTGAACAGCTTGGGCAGAACCGAACCTGCCCGCTTTAGTAATGATCATCTCAGTCCCGATGTCATGGAATCTCTTCCACAGTTCAGATCCTTGAAGCTCCATTTGAATATCTTTCTCTTCCAGGTTTTCAGAGCTGTTGCCATCGCCGCTGTCGCTGCCGCGGCCAGAGGAAGCAGTTGTTGAGGACTCTGTCTTAGGTTGTTTTTCTGCTGGACACAGAAACGCGCTCAGGGTTTAAGACAGCGTCACAGTTCACATGCCCACTTCTCGCTGGTGCCTGTCTTGGAGCAGACAGGCCTTGTACCTTCCCTAGGAACTTTGGCGACAGATTCCCCAAGCGCCGCATAACACCCTCTGTGTCCGCTTAATGGAGAAAGAGGGGCCGTGAAAGGTGCAGCCCCGCTACCACCCCCCACCCGCCCGCCTTTTCTTTTCTTTTTTTTTTTTTTTCCTTTTTCTTCAGATTTGCCAATCCTCACTCTCCTGGAGACGTTGGTAACCCAGACTGGATGCCCTCGGAATTTGGGAACTCGCCCTGCTTCCTATCCCGGGATACGACAGCCACCCGCTGACTCTGAGAGCTTCCCGCGAAGGTAGGAGGAGGATGTAGGAGAGACTCACTTCACAATCATGTAGGGACCCTCCCCTTTACCGCAAAGAAACTGCTGTATTCCGGGATGGATTCGGAGGCGCTGAAACTTCCCCTTCACCGGGTGGTCGAGGTGTCCCGCGGCTCCTAATGTGGCTCTGGCTGTGTCGGGACGCGAGCCAGGCGGAGAGATGCGGAACCAGTAAGCTCAGGCAACCGGCTCAGGGCAATGGGAATACTTACCAAGCGGCTCGCTCTTCCCTGCAGCGCTGCTCCTTCTCTCCTCCTCTTCCTCTCCGCCCTTTTTCTCCTGCAGCTCAGGCTGCCCCTCCTGTATTGGGTCCTGGAATTTTCTTTTGCTGGGTCTCCCCACCAAGGCTTCCACGGAGAAGGCACGCGCCCGAGAGCTCAGAGCCATCCCTGGAGGGGGTGAAGGGATTCTTTGCAGCAAAGTTTCAACCTGAACTGGGTTAGGGAGGGAGGGGGAGACACAGGCGGAGGGCACAGAGGGTAAAGGAAGGAGGGAAAGTAGGAAAAACAAAACAAAACCAAACCCAAAACCCAAAACCCAAATCTGAAAAACGATTTCTGGATCTGTATTCAAATAAATCAATTTTGTGTGTATGTGTATGTGTGTGTGTGTGTGTAATTTTTATATATACATATATAGTTTTTGTTTGAATAGACAAAAGGAAAGGAGAGGAAGATCAAACTAGTGTATATGTCCTTCAAAGTCTAGTCTCCCTTCCTCCCAGTGGACATGTGCAGACCATTAGTCCTCAAATCCCCGATTCCAGGACCTGGCAGAGCACAGAGATTGGCAAGTGCCCGCCTTTTAGGGAGCAGACCTGCCGCCAATGGCGGCTCAGGTTGCTGGGATTGGGAGTTACTGTTGCATCCAGTGAATACCCAGCCGGTCACTGCCTCCACTGTTTGTTTTGGAAACTATTGGAAGCATAAAAAACACAGTGAGTGACACTTCAGAGTCTAACAGGGAGGGGGGTTTAGGGGCTTGTTGGAAAAAAAGCTATAGATAGGGAGGTAGAGAGAGGAGAAAAGGGAGACACAGGTTACGATTTTACATTAAATTATAAAACTCAAAGACATGCGAAATAATTGCCCACGAGAGGCCACTTTAAGCAGATCCAGAGAGATGTATCAGGGTCTTTTGCTCTCCAGTGAAGGCACTGGGAAACAGAAAGGAGCACAAGCTTTTGGGGCCAGTTGGCTGTGCAGGTGGAGTCTCAAACTAGGTGAGCAGCTGTTGTGCCAGTTTATCCTCTCTCTTCTGGTAGTGAAGTGAGGATAGGCAGGAGTCTCCCAGTTGCCACTGTCAAACATCAGAGAAAACTTGGATCTTCAAGCCCTGCCTCTGCTGGAGCCCAATATTCCTATACATAGCCTTTGTTTTTTTCTCACAGGACTTAATCAGCAAACATAGTCTAAAAACTCCAGGGCCACCAGCAGGGCAACAAAAGGGCCTTTGCTCCCAAGAATGTGCACAACTCAAAATGTTCGGATTAAGTGATTGATTCCAGTGTCTCCTGGAGTATATTCTTGGGCTGGATTTTACTTTTCCTTAAAATGAATATACAAGTTTCTTTTTCTTTTCTTTTCTTTTTTTTTTTTTTTTTTTTTTTTTCGGGAAGAGACTTGTCTACGACATCCAAAGAGCACGTTTATGTGTGCAGATATGAGATGTCTGCCTGTGTGCACATGACTTGGTCACCTAGTTTTCATCAGAAATAAGAAATCAAGTGCCCCTGGATTCTTTTGCAGGTTGCATCTTAACTAATGACATTTTTATTTTTCCAGAAAAATTATATTATTCACCTCTGACACATTTGTAAAAAGGGCATGTAAAGCCAATCCAAGTTCATTTAAAATAAGATGCAACTTGAAATAACTTATAATATGTGCCAATACTGGAATCTGGGAGTAAAAGACCTGTGTGTCCTTTTAATTTCAGCTACTTAGGTACAAATGTGCCCTGCCACTGTGATGGCAGTGGTAGTGGTGGTGGCAGGGGGATATTCGGCCATAGGGAGGAGACCTTCAGGCAACTGGGTATGACTTTAAACACTCTAAAAATCTCAGTATGGCAAAGGGTTAGTTACAGCTTGGATGCTGCTGAAGGGTTTGGCTCAATCATTAGTTATCCACTGCTCACCATGCAGAATTGAGAAAGACACTGTTCCTATCCTAGACAGGCAAAGTGAACCTCACAGGGGAAGGCCACTTTTCTATAAGGAACTTGGGCTGGAAAACAGCCACATCTGCATGTGATCTTTGCCACATCTCTTAAGAGCATTTGTTTCTTTTTGCACCCATTAAAGTGGGAGGAGAGTGTTTGTTCATTTCCTTACTCAGAAGATATATCATCTACTATCTATCTATCTATCTATCTATCTATCTATCTATCTATCTATCTATCTATCTATATTTTATTTATTGCATGCTCTTAGCTAAAATACACAACTCAAAAACAGAAAAGTCGAGTTTATTTGTTAATTTTGGAGTGCAATTTACCATGTAATATTTGTGTTAGTATCTCCTAATACAGGCATTTTCTTGCCTTTAACCTTAGCTCACTTTATTGTTAAAAGGCAGGACATTACCTTGTATAGAAAGGGACAACTTTGCTTGGTATCTTATTTTTAAATAGATTTTTGTAAAAATAAGGCAAAAGATGTTTGTTGCAATGTCTGTGCTAGTATTTTAGACTACCTAACATATGATGTGATATTTTGAAATTGAGAAAATAGCATATCTTGGGTGTAAGTTTATTTCTCAGAAGAAACTTCTTTCTTAATATTTATTACATGCATGTAATTTAGTCATCCAGAATTTTTTATTTTTTAATCTGAACTTTTTCCATTCCCATTTCTGTATATATCTGTTGACATCACTGGGAGATATGTAGCTAAGCTCTCCCTTGTATGTAATAGACTAAAGTATAGTTAGTTCCTGTTAACTTGTATCTGAGGGGGAAAATATTGCATTATCTCATAACTAACTTTGCAATCTGGTCAGCTGCTGAAGCACTGGGTTGTCAGGTATTGGGGGTCTGAGGCGCATATACTAATGCCAGCAATTCATTCTCCACACCTGGAAGTCTCTTTGGGACATCTCTATATTTCATCCATGAACACCCATAAACCTTTATAAGAGACTCTTCAACAATGGAGGGGCAGCAAAACATGTGGAGATTTCTGAGACCCACAGGGGCCCACAATAGAAAGAAGAATATGTTTTTTAAGTTTGATAATAGGAAAATCCTTACAGTAAAATGTTGGTTTTGAATTGTCCACTCCCCGTGATTAAGACATTTTGGCATAGTTCCAAGCTTGTAGAACATGAATCTGAAATAAGTTACTCGTGGCCATTTTTTTTTTTTCCATTACTTGGGAAAGACCTCCTTAGAATGAACACTCTAATGAACACTCTAATGAAAGCAGAGTCAGGAAATGTAATCAGCTTCCCCACAACATCATTTGAGTACCTGAATTCAACTTTGCCTGCGCTAGCTAAGTTACATGAAGAAATAAATTATCTTTGTTTGCTTAAGTGAGCTTCAGCTGGGTTTCCTTTACTTGTAGACAAAAGAATCTTGACAAATACACTCATCTTGATAAAAATTTGGAAGATCACCTTCTTCTTCTTGTTTACTTTCTTCCTTTCCTCTTCTTTCTCCTTTGTCAATACTACTGGTTATGAGAATAGGAAAATTATATGCTATTGACTAAATTTTACTTTCTACACGAATTCTTCAGGCTATGATAATAAATAGGAATAAGGCTTACGCAGTACACCACGTAAGAAGACAGACTTTGGATTCAGACTGACCTGATTCAAATTCTGACTCTACTTTCTATCTGAATGACCTTACACAAGTCTTTTATTTTTTGCATCCAGTTCTTTAACCATTTAAAGCTATTATTTCTAACACTTTTATCATACAGTATGTTTCTGTAAGTGTGTGTATATATCTGAGGGTTTAGTAAAAAAAGAAAAAAACATGCAAACCGCTTAGGACAAAGCCTGGAACATAGTAAGCACTCACAGATGTTTTCAAAATTAAAGAGATGATGGGAGTTAATTTCAAGAATGTGCTAATCTTTCTATCAACTATACAGCTATGAATCCTTTGAGGCAAAACACTCGAAGGGGAAAACTTTGGGATCAACATTGGAACCACCAACTTTTGGTTAAATCCTAAAGCAGATTCAAAAGGTTGAAAGTCTTTAGGGAAGCCAACTTTCTTAAAGAAATTCAAATACTATTTTAATAAATAAAATTAGTGAATTAAACCAGAAGATTGCATTTGAATTTCAAAAATCCATAGGAAACATGTCTTCTAGAATACATGATCTGTTTTTATCAATTTTATCCTTGGAAATATATCTTTGGTATTTGCCAATGCAGTGTAGGTGTATGTTCTTATATGATTAGATAAAATATGTTAATGACAAGACCCTAACTCATAGGTGTGTTCTTACTTCAGGAAATTGAGGGACATGGCCTAATTAACATTGAAGTAATTCTCACACTGAATCCCTCAACTTCTGGTTGGCTTAATTCAATATAATCTCTCAAGAAGACTGTGCTTTTATTCATCTAGTCACTGAGTCATGCACGTCAAACTTTGTTACTCTTGCTCCTCGGTAGAGTAGGGGAAGAAAAAGTAGAGATACAAATTCTTATCTGTGTTCACTGTGTTCTTCTCATGAGGAGGACTGGAAGCGAAATGCTTATGCTTGCAAAAACTTTAGCTACAGGAAAATGTATTCTGTTGAATTTAATCGTGTGTTCATACTGCTATCAAATGGTGAAGGCCTTCCTATGATAATAATTACAACATTAGGCTTCAGTTCATTGTATTTCTCATTCTAACGGAAGTATATCAAAAGCATACAACTACATTTTCTTATTTCTTCACTGGATTAATAACTTAAGGTCGATAGAATTTTTAAAAATTTCCTAGGAAATTTGTCCCCAGAATTATGGGGACAATTTTGTACTTGGCTAATTTTGATCAGGATAAATGAATAAATGAAAAAGATAAAACCTTTTTGAAAGTCTGAATGTTAACTACCCTGTAGTGATTCTAGTAATTGGCAGAAGAGGCATTGTATGGTCACCTTTCAGCTGCCTTTGACTTCCTGGAGCAGTGAAAATAATAAATAATTGTAAATGCATCCTTTCTCTTTTAGTCCTCAAACGCTCTCCATTAAAACATTGAACTTAAGGCCAGGTATATGGGTTCACACTTGTAATCCCAGTGTTTCGGGAGGCTGAGGGAAAAGGATAGCTTGAGTCCAGGAGTTCGAGACCATCCTAAGCAACATACAAGATCCTGTCTCTACAAAGCATAACGAACAAAATTAAAGAAACACACACACACACACACACACACACACACACACACACACCAACACCAAACTAGAGTCAAACCCAGTCCTTTTCTATGTTACCTCTCTGGTGCTCCATTGGAACTTGCACAGTCATATATTAACTGAAGGCTCAATCAGGATTGCTGGACATAATATTTTTTCATGGGTTGAATTTGTGGTATGTGAATTTTAGGTTAGGTCATTTTAACTTGGGTATACTTGGGTATTATGTCTTATACATTTCTTTTACTTACTCCATCCCCATGTTTCCTCTTTCCTTTTCTCTCTCTCTCTCTCTTTTTTTTTTTTCATGCTACCTTTTGTTTGTTTGTTTGTTTTTTGAGACAGAGTCTCACTCTGTTGCCCAGGATGGAGTACAATGGCATGATCTCGGCTCACTGCTACCTCTGCCTCCCGGGTTCGGGTGATTCTGCTGCCTCAGCCTCCTAAGTAGCTGGGATTACAGGCACATGCCACCACGCCCAACTAATTTTCGTATTTTTAGTAGAGACGGGATTTCACCATGTTGGCCAGGCTGGTCTTGAACTCCTGACCTAGGGTGATCCTCCTGCCTTGACCTTCCAAAGTGCTGGGATTGCAGACTTGAACTGCTGCTGGCCTCATGCTGCCTTTTTAAAAACGAGGATGAGAGTCAGCGTTACCTCCAAATATGCGATATTCATCAGCCCCAAAGAAAGTGGGCTAGGATTTGAAAAATGACTGCAGGTTCCAGTTTGATATTTTAAAATAGATAATTCAGACATGTAGCAAAATATCACTGGCTCAGATCACTTGAACGAGGATATGCCAAGTTTATTGCATCAATGAAGTTTTGAAAAAAAAAATACCATTTATGAAGAATGATTTTATCTTCCTAAAACCAGAGAACTGCTTGCTTTACACCCTCTTCCCCTACACACGCTTTCTCACCAAATGACTCCGTGCAGTCCTCAGATCAGTGAGTCATTATCTGGCTTTGCCTAATTTGGGCAGCCATGAGCCCAACAGAAGCAGATCCTTCTGTTAAGAAAGAAATCATCCTGAACTCCATTGGGCCCACCAAATCTCATGCTAATCTTTTCACTATTTGCTTACTCCTGGTTATTTACAATACATTTTCCTCTTCTTACCTTGGCACCCTACCCCATCATTCCTAGGGCATGTGAATAAGGTACTAAAGGCTTCTTTCCATAGTCTCATAATCATCTGTATTTAATCAGGGCTTTTCAATGCCTAACAACCACAGATGTACTGACAGTCAGAAGTATTTGGCTGAGGGATTTTCCCTAAGTCTATCAAAACACCAAATATAGGCAAACACTTATACTGCCTGTGCTTGAAGCCAATCTATGCCTTCTTTCATACACTGTCTTCCTTCCCAGGGTCCCCACATTAACATTACTGGACAAAAAACTGCTCCTTCATGAAATAAATGTTTGTAGAGTTAGTAAATCCTGATCGATGCTCCAAGGGGCAAAAGCGAAGGCTTTAATAATTAAGAAATAAAGACAAATTTTAAAAAAATACAAAAGAGAAATCACAGAAAACAATAAGGTATCCATGGGGATAAGTCTGCTGAACTGAAGCAAAGCAACCATACCACCCTACAGCAAACTCCCTGACATGCCTTTCATAGCCAGTTGCTTTCTGTAGTCTCCTTCTCTAGTTTGAAGCGGCGTGTGTGTGTGTGGTTTGCGCGCTTGTGTGTTTGTGTTACAATGCAGTATATGAACTCAAGCTCTGGTGAGAAAAATCAGGAATAAGTAAAATAAAACCATTTCTTTTGGCACACTTTGATGTTCCCTCTCTCACCCCAATGCCCATGCTTTGGGACTTCAGACCTCCTCCTGAAATCAAGTGAGTGCAAAGAGGATCCAATAATCCTGCTGCCTCTGTGATCTAGAGCTCCTTGGGGAAGAGCCTCTTTAGAAAGTACCACTGCTTAGAGCACTTGGCTAGGGCCACTTTTCAGTGTTAGACACCTGCCACTCAGCTCAGTGGCTACCACGTTGGCTTCAGTCCTCACCTTCCAGGAGGCACTCCCGTCCCTTCACCTTGCTCCCTAGCTCTCTAAACAAGATCTGTGAGCCCTAATGCATAGTATCCTGGGCCTGGGAGCCTTCTGGCAGCATTGCTACCTAGGAGAGGGACTATTGCTGGATTCTTTGGGTATTACAGCATACTCTCAACCTGCTGAACAAGTCTAGCCTTCATTAATTTTAAGGAGCACTAACATTCTACTTTCAGTCCCCCGAGAGGTAGTGATTGCAAGATCTCTGTCACAAAACCCCAGCTGATGAAAGATGAAACTGACAATTATCACTTGGACTTTCCTAATGTTAGGGACTTGGTTAGTGATAGTTAACAGGAGAGGCAGAGGCTGAGGAGAATCCCTGTGCCAATGTTCCCCTAAAACCTATAACAGGGTCAGTAAGGCAGAGGTATTTACCTGGAAGGCAAGAAGCAGTGTGTTGCTGTGTCAAGAGGCCAGGCCAGCCCAGTGATTCTGAAGTCAAGTCTCAGTCAGAGCTCATTCACTCTGCATATGCCTGCAGCAGCTCTTCTCAAGAGCCCAGAGAAGAGTGGACTAGAGCCAGAGCACAAGAGAACGTGGTGTTCTGGCCCTCAGCTGTGGGAGAGGCACTTGCTACTTCCGGGGTTGGACTCCAGCAACTTCTCCCACAGAAGACCTGCTTTTACTCAAGGTTGGCCATGAAGTCACAATGACAGTCTGTGATTTTAGCTTTCAGAGCCTCAAGGCTGCAGGCACCATGCATCCTACCTCAGCCTCCCTGTTGTAACCATACCTGGTTGCATCCTGCTCTGAGCTACAGGATAATGCACTTGGAGAAAAATGCCTTTGAACCAGAAGTGGATTGACTTTACAAGTCTAGTCATCTCATTTCCATGCCCAGCAGGAGCACTTGCAGTTGGAAAACACTTTTCAATCCTCAATCAACAACAGCAGCTCAGAAGCTCCACCCAAGGGGCTCAGCTCTGGAGTCATCCACTAAGGGACCCATTCAGCCTCAGGGAGTGTTTCCCAGGCAGTGTAGAGGCTCTCAGTGGCCAGAATCCCTCTCTCAGTTCACAAGTGCCACATAAACAAAACTTTACGCCTCCCAAAGGAAAGATCCAACACACACACACACACACACACACACACACACACACACACAATTTAATGCACAGCGAATTCCAGAAATGCCTGGGCTGACACATTTTTCTGCTGCAAAATAGAACACGTTTGATTTTTAGTTGTTGGTTTATTTCTCCAGAGCAACTCAGAGAGAATCGAAAGGGGCTTAAGGCCCTAAGCCAGAAGACTTTACTAGCAATAAATAAGTGATCCATAGGTCCTTGAAAAATCAATGCTTATTTTATCCTCTAGTGAAGAGGCTCTCAGAGAAGAGAAGACAGGTTCCAGATTAGTGTGGTTTAACTGGATGAATTCTATAGCTTTTAAATTTATTTTCTCCATTGCAGAGGGTGCCACACCTTTCAAGTAATGCAGGAAATCCCAGCTAACCCCCCTCATTGGGCTACCACACGACAGGGTCATGGATAACTAGGAAGGACCCAGGGGATTCCCCAAATAAAACCCCTGAAGCAGATAATGCCTGTTATAACCCTACCTGAAAAACCAGAGGCCAAGGAGGACCACACATTTCTTATCAATATTGAATGTCAAATAGTGAAGGTGATATTTCTGATGGGTTTATAAATGCATTCCGGTGTTCCCGAGATTTCCAACTGACAGTCAACCACACCTAAACCCAAGGGTTTATTTTTTATTTTATTTTATTTTATTTTACTATTTCATGTGAAAGTTTTAAATGTCTGAAGAGGACTGCAGTCTCTCTAAAGTATTTTTCCTGGCAAATATTTTCCCTTCTCTCAAGAAAAGTGAAATAGTGATTACATTTTATTTTATTATTTTATTTTATTTTTTACTTTCCCCTTTACTTTATCTTGATTTTTAAGCTAAAAAATGTCAAGGTAATGAGTTTCAGCCATTTTTTTTTTTTTTTTTTATTATACTTTAAGTTCTAGGGTACATGTGCATAACGTGCAGGTTTGTTACATATGTATACTTATGCCATGTTGGTGTGCTGCACCCATCAACTCGTCAGCACCCATCAATTCATCATTTATATCATGTATAACTCCCCAATGCAATCCCTCCCTCCTCCCCCCTCCCCCCTCCCCATGATAGACCCCAGTGTGTGATGTTCCCCTTCCCGAGTCCAAGTGATCTCATTGTTCAGTTCCCACCTATGAGTGAGAACATGCGGTGTTTGGTTTTCTCTTCTTGTGATAGTTTGCTAAGAATGATGGTTTCCAGCTGCATCCATGTCCCTACAAAGGACGCAAACTCATCCTTTTTTATGGCTGCATAGTATTCCATGGTGTATATGTGCCACATTTTCTTAATCCAGTCTGTCACAGATGGACATTTGGGTTGATTCCAAGTCTTTGCTATTGTGAATAGTGCCGCAATAAACATACGTGTACATGTGTCTTTGTAGTAGACTAATTTATAATCCTTTGGGTATATACCCAGTAGTGGGATGGCTGGGTCATATGGTACATCTAGTTCTAGATCCTTGAGGAATTGCCATACTGTTTTCCATAATGGTTGAACTAGTTTACAATCCCACCAACAGTGGAAAAGTGTTCCTATTTCTCCACATCCTCTCCAACACCTGTTGTTTCCTGACTTCCTGATGATTGCCATTCTAACTGGTGTGAGATGGTATCTCATTGTGGTTTTGATTTGCATTTCTCTGATGGCCAGTGATGATGAGCATTTTTTCATGTGTCTGTTGGCTGTATGAATATCTTCTTTTGAGAAATGTCTGTTCATATCCTTTCCCCACTTTTTGATGGGGTTGTTTGTTTTTTTCTCGTATATTTGTTTGAGTTCTTTGTAGATTCTGGATATTAGCCCTTTGTCAGATGAGTAGGTTGCAAAAATTTTCTCCCATTCTGTAGGTTGCCTGTTCACTCTGATGGTAGTTTCTTTTGCTGTGCAAAAGCTCTTTAGTTTAATTAGATCCCATTTGTCAATTATGGCTTTTGCTGCCGTTGCTTTTGGTGTTTTAGACATGAAGTCCTTGCCCATGCCTATGTCCTGAATGGTACTACCTAGATTTTCTTCTAGGGTTTTTATGGTATGAGGTCTAACATTTAAGTCTCTAATCCATCTTGAATTAATCTTCGTATAAGGGGTAAGGAAAGGATCCAGTTTCAGCTTTCTACTTATGGCTAGCCAATTCTCCCAGCACCATTTATTAAATAGGGAATCCTTTCCCCATTTCTTGTTTCTCTCAGGTTTGTCAAAGATCAGATGGCTGTAGATGTGCGGTATTATTTCTGAGGACTCTGTTCTGTTCCATTGGTCTATATCTCTGTTTTGGTACCAGTACCATGCTGTTTTGGTTACTGTAGCCTTGTAGTATAGTTTGAAGTCAGGTAGCGTGACGCCTCCAGCTCAGCCATTTTTGAAGATAACTCAGAAACAGGATTTTCTTTCTTTCTTTCTTTCTTTCTTTCTTTCTTTCTTTCTTTCTTTCTTTCTTTCTTTCTTTCTTTATATTATACTTCAAGTTCTAGGGTACATGTGCATAACGTGCAGGTTTGTTACATATGTATACTTGTGCCATGTTGGTGTGCTGCACCCATCAACTCGCCAGCAATTCATCATTTATATCATGTATAACTCCCCAATGCAATCCCTCCCCCCTCCCCCCTCCCCATAATAGGCCCCCGTGTGTGATGTTCCCGTTCCCGAGTCCAAGTGATCTCATTGTTCAGTTCCCACCTATGAGTGAGAACATGCGGTGTTTGGTTTTCTCTTCTTGTGATAGTTTGCTAAGAATGATGGTTTCCAGCTGCATCCATGTCCCTACAAAGGACACAAACTCCTCCTTTTTATGGCTGCATAGTATTCCATGGTGTATATGTGCCACATTTTCTTAATCCAGTCTGTCACAGATGGACATTTGGGTTCATTCCAAGTCTTTGCTATTGTGAATAGTGCCACAATAAACATATGTGTGCATGTGTCTTTGTAGTAGAATAATTTATAATCCTTTGGGTATATACCCAGTAGTGGGATGGCTGGGTCATATGGTACATCTAGTTCTAGATCCTTGAGGAATTGCCATACTGTTTTCCATAATGGTTGAACTAGTTGACAATCTCACCAACAGTGTAAAAGTGTTCCTATTTCTCCACATCCTCTCCAACACCTGTTGTTTCCTGATTTTTTAATGATTGCCGTTCTAACTGGTGTGAGATGGTATCTCATTGTGGTTTTGATTTGCATTTCTCTGATGGCGAGTGATGATGAGCATTTTTTCATGTGTCTGTTGGCTGTATGAATGTCTTCTTTTGAGAAATGTCTGTTCATATCCTTTCCCCACTTTTTGATGGGGTTGTTTGTTTTTTTCTTGTATATTTGTTTGAGTTCTTTGTAGATTCTGGATATTAGCCCTTTGTCGGATGAGTAGATTGCAAAAATTTTCTCCCATTCTGTAGGCTGCCTGTTCACTCTGATGGTAGTTTCTTTTGCTGTGCAGAAGCTCTTTAGTTTAATGAGATCCCATTTGTCAATTTTGGCTTTTGCTGCTGTTGCTTTTGGTGTTTTAGACATGAAGTCCTTGCCCATGCCTATGTCCTGAATGGTACTACCTAGATTTTCTTCTAGGGTTTTTATGGTATTAGGTCTAACATTTAAGTCTCTAATCCATCTTGAATTAATCTTCGTATAAGGAGTAAGGAAAGGATCCAGTTTCAGCTTTCTACTTATGGCTAGCCAATTTTCCCAGCACCATTTATTAAATAGGGAATCCTTTCCCCATTTCTTGTTTCTCTCAGGTTTGTCAAAGATCAGATGGCTGTAGATGTGTGGTATTATTTCTGAGGACTCTGTTCAGAAACAGGATTTTCAAAGAATCTTTCTACACCCCCTGAAAGAAGAATGTGCTTGTGTCTTCGCGCTCCTGTGTGTGTGTTTAGGGAGAGAAGGTTGCGAATAAGAACAGCATGTGAGCCCATCCATAGAACTACGTGCATTTTTTTTTTATTATTATACTTTAAGTTCTAGGGTACATGTGCATAACGTGCAGGTTTGTTACATATGTATACTTGTGCCATGTTGGTGTGCTGCACCCATCAACTCGTCTGCACCCATCAATTCATCATTTATATCAGGTATAACTCCCAATGCAATCCTAAGAATGGTCGTTTCCAGCTGCATCCATGTCCCTACAAAGGACGCAAACTCATCCTTTTTTATGGCTGCATAATATTCCATGGTGTATATGTGCCACATTTTCTTAATCCAGTCTGTCACAGATGTACATTTGGGTTGATTCCAAGTCTTTGCTATTGTGAATAGTGCCGCAATAAACATACGTGTGCATGTGTCTTTATAGCAGCATGATTTATAAGCATTTTGAAACATGACAAATCTGTTTCTGTTCCTCGTTTAATGTCGGGAAATGTGTTTCCTGTCATAATTGGGGCTATTCACTTTTGGTGATATTTAAAACGGGCCAGAGTCAAGTTGATGTTTGGTTAACCACGAAGGAAATGGCTTTTGATCAGGCAGGCAATTACTAACCAAATTTGGTAACTTTCCAAGCAAAACAAAGGAATTTGTTAACTATTTTTCTTCTACAGTAATGTGCAAGGCAATTATTTATGAATGAAAGAGAGTTTTCCGTGCTGGTGAGCAATAGGCGGTGGGGAGTGAGCCACCAGGACTAGACTCTCATCACAAAACATAATTTCCAAACTCAGGGCGGGAGGGAGTGTCCTTTTTGTGTCGCTCTGTGTGTATATGCCGGAAGGAGGCTAAGTGCAAGTGCCAGCATAATCCTGAGGTGGTGAGTTCTCAGCCTCCTGTAACAGAAGAGGCTTGTGGCTACGTCATAAACAATCCTATCCAGGCAATTCAGGAAACACTGTCTTTCTTCCCTTCTCCACTCTCCTCTGTGAGCTCTGTAGTGCTCTGTTTCAGGGCCGTGGCAGTCGGGGAATACTTCACTTCTGGCTTTTGGGGTGAGGGCTTTTGAGAAACCAGGCTCTAACGCTCCGCAGAACCAGGTAGCTAGCCAGGGACAAGTGTTGCCAAAAACTAAATTCAACATGATTACATGTGAAGTGCTAGATGTATACTGCCTGGGTAGACGCAGCAGTGGCGGTCTTCTGGGGTCAAAGTTTGGTATTCCAAAGAGGCTCATCTTTTCTCATGACCTTAGCAGGTGTACTCAATTCCCGGCGGCTCCTACAAAGTCATACCCAAGGAAGCAGTCCAATAGAGGAGAAAAAAGGCTTGGCTTCTCAAGATTCTGGAGATTTTGACAGAGTTCTGGGGCGACACCACTCACAGGTGCGGGGCCTTCAACAATAACCACTACCTTTTCTTCCTTCCTTCCTTCCTTTTCTTTTCTTTTTAAATCTTGCTCCCTTGCTACATATTAACTCTTAATCCTCATGTTGCTACATGTTAACTCTTAAACCTCACAGCAGCCACAACAAATGAGGTAGGTAACTTCATTCTCCCATTATCAGCGTCAAGTAATCGAGATTTAAGAGAGTACATTAATGGTGGAGGCAGCTGCCAATCTCCAGCTCTGTGGTGACTCTAGAAGACCACTGCTCAGGGATCACCAAGTAAGGAATTTTAAACCGTCTGCCATCATTCCAATATACTGCTCCTGCCCCAAGTCCCCGCGGTGATTATCAGAGGGCCCAGGGGCAAAATCCCGGCTGCAGCTTCTTGCAGCCAGCATAAACTATCCTATTTTGCATGATCCTTTGTCTCCTTGGTGCTGCTCCTGGAGGAAACCTGAACTTCCCAGCAGTTCGCGGGGCGGGCGCCTTCTGCGCACAGCCAGTAACCTAGCTTTCTTCCAGCCAAGCATACCTCACAGGACCTTTGCTACTGTAGAGCTTGAATCTTGACTTAGTAATTTAGGTCGCAAATGACTGCTCTGGGCGCCAAGATGTGCTCAGAAGTTTGGGGTGAGGTTGCTGCACTCACCAGGGACTCCAAAAACCCTTTCCTGTGATAGTAAAGCTCTGTCTGGGTCAAACAGGCCGTTTTACAAAACTTTAGAAAGTCAAAGCACAAGTGCCATTTTCTGGTGCTCCTCTGAATCCCTGTTACCCAGTTATATCATCCGACCTGTGACTCAGCTTCCCACTATCTTCCTGGACCACCATGACCTTTGAAAGACCATGATCCATGGCGCCATCAATTTATTAAAAACACTATTTTGTGAGAAGCCAAGAAGTTTCAGATGTCATTCCCCTTGCCGGAATGTAACAAAATGCCACTCATATTTTTAAATTGGGAGAATTTAGGCGGTTCATTTTTTACCATTCATAGAAAAAATAATATTGGACATGATTAATGGATAATTATTGGCTAAAATTTCAGACAGCATTCTCTCTCTTACTTAGCATAATTGCTTAACTGTGTCCAGATTTACCACTTACCTCTATTTAAAAAAACACAAGTGGCCAATTCCAGGAGCAATTAGCACATCGTCACCTAGGGAGCCCAATGAGATAACTTTGAATATTAACTTGTAAACAATTATTATTTTAATGAATTTATCAGTTACAATTATTATGTTTTGATGAAATTTAGACTTTATTCTCTAGAAAATCTTAAATATAACCCTGTATTCAAATGTTCAATTAAAACTTTTAACACAATGATGCAAGTGTATATTTCACGTTGTTGGACTTATTTTTAATATTCTAAAGCCATGTTTATTTAATGAAAAATATGCATTGAAAAATGACTGATTTATTGCTTAGGGTCATCCCAGCAACTGAAGTAGATTGAACAGCACATCTAATTGACTGAGCAAAATTTGGTCACAAGGATTATTGCCACAAAATGAACTTATCAAAAGAAAAAAAAATAGACCTTGTTACTCAAGTGAAGGAACCTTTATTGGGACAAATCGGGGAAACGTGGGGATAGAAAATTCAGAAAACTTTAAAATGGAGAATAGGTTTAAGTATAAGAAAGTTAGCCATACTTCACAAGAGAAAGAAATAAAAGGCATCCTAATAGGGAGAGAGGAAGTCAAACTATATGCAGACAATATGACTCTAGAAAAACCTCATGGGCTTGGCCCAAAAGCTCCTTGATCTGATAAACGAATTCAGCAGTTTCAGGACACAAAATAAATGTAAAAAAATCAGTAGCACTTTAATACACTGACAACATCCAAGCTGACAGCTGAATCAAGAATGCAATCACATTTCCAGTATCCACAAAAAGAATAAAATACCTAGGAATACAGCTAACCAGGGATGTGAAATATCTCTACAACAAGAGTTACAAAACACCTTTCAAAGAAATCTGAGTTGACACAAAATAGGAAGGATCAATATTGTTAAAATGGCCATACTTCCCCAAGCAATCTACAGATTCAATCCTATTCCTGTCAAACTACCAATGACATTCTTCGCATAATTAGAAAAAAAAAAAAAACTATTTTAAAATCATATGGAACCAAAATAGAGCTTGAATGACCAAGGCAATTGAACAAAGACCATGAACAAAGATCAAAAGAACAAAGCTGGAGGCATCATGTTACCCAAATTCAAGCTATAATACAAGGCTATAGTAACCAAATAGCATGGTATTGCTACAAAAACAGATACATAGACCAATGTAACAGAATAGAGAGCCCAGAAATAATGCCACACACTTACAACCATCTGATCTTTTACAATGCCCACAAAAACAAGCAATGAGAAAAGAACTCCCTATTTAATAAATGGTGGCATATGGCTAGCCATAGACAGAAGATTGAAACTGGACACTTTCCTTACACCATATGCAAAAATCAACTCAAGGTGAATTAAAGATTTAAATGTAGAAACTAAAACTATAAAAACCTGGGGAGATAACCTAAGAAATATCATTCTGGATATAAGACCTGGCAAATATTTCATTATGAAGATGCCAAAAGCAATTGCAACAAAAACAAAACTTGACAAGTGGGACCTAATTAAACTGACGAGCTTCTGCACAACAAAAGTAAATATCAACAGAGTAAACAGATAACCTACAGAACGGGAAAATATATTCACAAACTATGCATCTGACAAAGGTCTAATATCCAGAATCTACAAGGAACTTAAATGAATCAACAAAGAAAAGACAAACCACACCATTAAAAAGTGGGCAAAGGACATGAAAGACCACTTTTCAAAAGAAGACATAAATGCAGTTAACAAACATAAACAAACATGCTCAACATCATTAATCATTAGAGGAATACAAATCAAAACCACAATGAGATACCATCTCACAACAGTAGGAATGCTTATTATTAAAAAGTCAAAAAATAACAGATGCTGGCAAGGCAAGGTTGTGGAAGGAAAGGAATGCTTATACACTACTCATGGGAATGTAAATTAGTTCTGCCACTGTGGATAGTAGTGTGGCGATTTCTCAAAGAACTCAAAACAGAATTACCATTCAACCCAGCAATCTCATTATTGGGTGTATATCCAAAGGAATATAAATTGTTCTACTGTAAAGGCACATGCATGCATATGTTCATCACAGCACTATTTACAATAGCAAAGACATGGAGTCAACCTAAATGCCCATCAACAGTAGACTAGATAAAGAAAATGTGATACGTATACATGACAGAATACTATGCAGCCATAAAAAGGAATGAGATCATGTCTTTTGCAGCAACATGAATGGAGCTGGAGGTCATTATCCTAAGTGAACTGATGCAGGGACAGAAAAACCAAACACAACATGTTCCCAATTATAAGTGGAAGCTACACAATGAGTTCACGTGAACACAAAGAAAGGAATAACAGATACCAGGGCCTACCAGAGAATGGAGGATGAGCAGAAGGAGATTATTGAAAAACTACCTATCGAATATTTTGACTATTACCTGCGTGATGATATAATCTATACACCAACCCCTGTAACATACAATTTACTTATATAACAAATCTGCACATGTACCCCTGAACCTAAGAAAAGATTTAAAAAGTCATACTTCAAAAGGTTTATTAAAGTGCATGTAGTGATCTCTGATTAAAGTATAAAGATTTTCTTACATAACAGGAGGTATTTGATGATAATGTTAATTATACTATTACTAAATAATCTTGCTGTACACTTTTTTAGTGCCTGATTTGATAATAGTTATTCATAATTGCTAGAAACAGAAAACAAACCGCTGTCCTTCAACAGGTAAGTGGTTAAACAAATTGGGTACATATGTACCACAATAAAAAGGAATAAACTATTGATACACACTACAACCAGATGAATCTCCAATTCATCTTCTTCTAATTCTTTTTTTTTTCTTTTTTTTTTTTATTATTATACTTTAAGTTCTAGGGTACATGTGCATAACGTGCAGGTTTGTTACATATGTATACTTATGCCATGTTGGTGTGCTGCACCCATCAACTCGTCAGCACCCATCAATTCATCATTTATATCATGTATAACTCCCCAATGCAATCCCTCCCTCCTCCCCCCTCCCCCCTCCCCATGATAGGCCCCAGTGCGTGATATTCCCCTTCCCGAGTCCAAGTGATCTCATTGTTCAGTTCCCACCTATGAGTGAGAACATGCGGTGTTTGGTTTTCTGTTCTTGTGATAGTTTGCTAAGAATGATGGTTTCCAGCTGCATCCATGTCCCTACAAAGGACGCAAACTCATCCTTTTTTATGGCTGCATAGTATTCCATGGTGTATATGTGCCACATTTTCATAGTCCAGTCTGTCACAGATGGACATTTGGGTTGATTCCAAGTCTTTGCTATTGTGAATAGTGCCACAATAAACATACGTGTACATGTGTCTTTGTAGTAGAATAATTTATAATCCTTTGGGTATATACCCAGTAGTGGGATGGCTGGGTCATATGGTACATCTAGTTCTAGATCCTTGAGGAATTGCCATACTGTTTTCCATAATGGTTGAACTAGTTGACAATCCCACCAACAGTGTAAAAGTGTTCCTATTTCTCCACGTCCTCTCCAACACCTGTTGTTTCCTGACTTCTTAATGATTGCCATTCTAACTGGTGTGAGATGGTATCTCATTGTGGTTTTGATTTGCATTTCTCTGATGGCGAGTGATGATGAGCATTTTTTCATGTGTCTGTTGGCTGTATGAATATCTTCTTTTGAGAAATGTCTGTTCATATCCTTTCCCCACTTTTTGATGGGGTTGTTTGTTTTTTTCTCGGTGAGTTGCTGTAGCTTCACTGTAATTATTTACATGGCTTTAATTTTGTAATTATGTTCAGCATGAAAATAAAACAAGTGAGGAAGTTTTTAATTATATAATTTCAATGTCCATCTTTATTTACGGTTTCTAAATTAATGAGATTCCCCCTCCCCAATGATAAAATTAAATCACATGTAGTAAATGTGGCTGTCATTATAGTAGTGGCATTAAATTAGAAATTTAATAGTAGGAAAATCTATGAAATTTTCTATATTTTATTTATAAATTGATTTTTCTCTTTTTATTGGTACTGATAGAACCCAGCTGAGATAACTTTATCTCTAATTAGATGACATATTATTTTAAAGCATACCAAATAGTGTTTTATTTCTTTATTGTAACATGTTTCAAAAACTCAGAAAAAGGTAAACCAAATCATTTTAATTTTCTATGATGAAAAATGAAATGAACAGAAAAAGACAATTGGAATAATATAATTAGAAACATTTTTGAAGTGGATGTAGCTTTATATGGTATGTTAAATGACATTTTCTGTTGAATTGAGGGAACGTTTGTTTGTTATAGATTGGCTCAGATCATTATCACATTTTGTGATCTTACTGAATTCCAATAAATTACTTTTAGGTTATGTGGTACTCTCTGGTCAGTAAACAAAAGAAATAAAGCCCAATATTAGATAAGTTTATTATAAACTAATTTATATGCCTTTAAAGGAAACATCTTATTTTTATGCTTGTGAATGTAAGCAATATTCTCATTATGTATTAATTTTTCAAAAGCTCAAAGATTAATTCCAAACTAGGGACTACAGCGTAACTAAACTCAGCTGAGAGGCAATTGAATTATTTTTGTGGTTCTACTAACTGTTTCATTCTTGCAATAACAAAAAACTGGTGTCTTGCTTTCAGGTAATAGTTCATTTTGAAACATCACCTGTATTTAATTTGGTAACTGATATTATTATCTTTTATATTTTCATCTGATTATCTTAAAAGCTTTTGGCTTTCTTCAGAGTTATAGTTATAAATTTGACGCTAACAGATTTTCTATTATAAAATGTATTGTCATTAACCCAATCCATATTTGAATATTTATAAGATAGAACACAAAATTGGCGAACATCTGAAAAAATTATCTTTTTCCCTTACTGTGTCATTATATTTTTATACTTTACATACTTAATTATAAAAAAGAACAACGGTTTTCCTTAGAAAGTCTTCCAGTGAGTAAAGCATAGAAGTGACGTTAAAGTATAGTAGTTAAGAGAACCAGATGCAGAGTCAGAGAGACCTAGGTCACAGTTTTGAATCTGCCACTTATTACCTGATAACTTTGAATGAATTACTCAGCTTTTCAGAGCCTCAATTTTTTCATCTATAAAATTTGGATAAGAGCAACACTTATCTCATAGATTTTCTCTAAGAATGAGATAATTCATGGCCAGCATCTTGCTAACTTCCATTGAACACTCATTAACAATAACAACAGTGCTCATTGACTTACATCCAATATTTTCAAGAAAATTTCTGATGTGAAACCACTTCAAATAATTAAAATTTTTCAAATTCAAGTTTAGATTTTTTACAGCTATTATCTAATAGTGTAATCTCACCTTGGTTAAAAATTAAAGTGCAGTACTTTAATTTCTGATACTTTTATACTTTGATTAGAAATGAGAGATAAAATCAGACAGATCAGACAGTATAATTAAAAAACACTGAATCACGCACTTTGCTTTCCTTTCCTACACATTTAAAAAACTTATTTTGGAATAATTTTAGATTTACAAGCAGTTGGAAGAAATAATAAAAGATCCTGTGTACTCCTTACACAGTTTCCCCCATGGTAATATCTTGCAAAAGCATGTACAATAGCACAATCAAGATATTGACGTTAATATGAACCAAAAATTTTGTTCAGCTTTCACCAGTTTTGCATATATCCATTTGTATGTGCAAGCCCATGTATATATTTAGTTCTATGCAATTTTATCACACGTGTAGATTTTTGTGTTCACCACCATAGTCAAGATACAGAACAGTTCAATCACCACAAAGATTCCTTATGCTTCCTTTTTATAACTATACTCACCTCCCTCCCATCCCACCTCCATAAATGAAATTTATAAAATATAACCTTTGGGATTGGATTTTTTATTCAGCATATTTCCCTGGAGATTTATCCAGTTATGATGTGTATCAACAGTTTATTCCTTTTTGTACACATTTTGTTTAATCACTTACCTGTTGAAGAACACTGGGTTGTTTTCAGGTTCTGGCAATCACAAAAAACTATTATGAGCATTCATGTACAGGTTTTTAAAAACTGCTCCTTCTCTCCATCACCATGCCATATTGTTTTTATTTGCTCCCCTTGACCATCCTCTTGGATTGTCAATGATTCAACTACAGTTTTTTTCACTGCTCAACTGGTCATTTCTCACTTTCAAGATAATAAGAGGCATAGCAGAATGATGAAATTATTTTGATAAGTTTTGATTAATCTGATCAATGTAGTGACTAGGGATTACTCTTATTACTAGTTGCCAATGAATAAAAAAGTGCTGTATTTCTGTGGTAGGTAATATTCAGCCCTCAGCCATTATTTTGAAATTGCTGACAGGGAGAAAACTAAAACATACATTTAAGAATTAGGAAGATCATATCTCAAGTGGATATATGGTAAAAGAGTATTTTATACAAGTGTATTGCATTCATATGTCACTAGTAAAAGTTAAAAAGGATTAAATTGTATTACTTTGGGCTCTGAAGACACCTTAATTACTTGACACTAGATACTGGAATTTTATTTTCATTTGGCGTGCTGTAAAGAATTTCAGAATACACGAGGGCATTTTTGAAGGTTTATCAATTTTACAACAGAATACAGATATGCGGTTATTTTTAATAATTTGTGTAACATAGAAAGATGACACATTTTTGCCTAAATAGCTTTTCTTCTAATCAGAGTCAGCTACTTCCACTGCTTTTCACTTTTCTTTGAAAGAAAATCATACAAACATTTGTTTTCTTCTGTGCTTTGGATTTGGACTGAAGTCTGGGTTCTTTAACCTCTGGTTTCTCTTTGCACGTTTTCCATTTCACATAATTAGGTATAGGATAGTTTTGTTTTGTTTTACATATTAGTGAGTAACTATCATATAGATATGGATTGGCAATATTCACTTCACACTTTAGTATTTCCAAAGCAAATCTTTATATAACCAGATCAATAAATTACTGGAACATCATTTAAAGCTTAGAATATTTTTTTCTAGCAGTGGATCTTTTAAAATATATTATAAGAAGCATTTATTATAATAATATTTTGTCATTTTTTACTCCATAGTTTTATAACTCATCATAGCTGATTTAGCCTTTGAAGTGTGTAGATAAATTGAATTCCCTGAAGCTTGACTGCTTGAGTGTTTTTCATTTACCGTAATAAACACTGAGATCCTGCATTTTTCCAGTTTTATATAAACATAGGGGAATTAGTCCAGTTTCAATGATCAAAATTCTCCTTCCTCCCACAGTAATGTACCCCGATGTGGTCCAACTGTCCACCTGGATAGTTAATTCCACTTTGTAAAGGATGCACTTTTTTAGATACAAAGTACACTATAGTGCACCCTGGATAAAGATCTTGTTCATAAGAGAGTTATTGTCATTAGAAAACTAAACAGTTTTGAAATTCATCAAAAATCAACGTTAGCAGTAAAGCTAAAGTTTCAGAATACTATGATTTCAACAATATATTCAAATGCCAATAAATATATTCCATGTAAATAGGTTGCCATGTAAATGTACTGAAATAACTGATTATGAAGATATTTGAAAATACATATTGCTTTGAAATAGAAAAGTCGTAGAAGTATGAAGTAATAGTCCAGGTCTCATATTTTGTGATATTATCTTATATATCTTGAACTAAAAAGCAAGTTTAATTTACAAAAATACAGTTTTACTTTAATATTGTGTCCATTAATTACTTGAGACAAAATCCATTACAAATATCCTTCTGTTAATTGAAGTTTGAAGCATATTTTAATATGCACCATTATCAATTAAGGAGAAAAAATTTAGTGTAATTTATGATATTAGGCATAGTAGAAATAATCTAGAAGCAATATTATACTTTTATTGACAAAGTGACATAATAGCAATAAGATTTCTATATTGAAGGATCTGATCATAATTCACTAAAATACAAAGGGTTTATAATTCTGTCCTTTATAGTCACACACTTAAGTTGCTTCATCAAAGACAGGTTTGACTATTTAGATTCAATTATTACCTGTTATTAAATCAAACCATTAAAACACTTTAAGGACAAATATTTAATTTCAAAATATCTCAAAGATAAAGTAAACATTGGCAAAAATACCTAGTAGCTTATTCTGATTCTTATGAAACAATTTACCTCTGTGTTCTCAAATGTTGTGTCCCTAAGCAAAGCTTAATTTCATCTTCAAGTTTGTTTTTCTTCTAATGAACTTTTATGAACTTCTAGTCTCTTATTTTTATATAATGTATGTTTATGTACAGAACTGTGACTCCTAAAAAGAAAAATTAAATCTGAAGTGAACTCTACGCTGAAAATCTTGGAAAAGTTATGTGTTAACGTGCATAAAATGAAAATGGAATTTTGAATATTTCTAGTCTTTTCTTTATGTTTTGGTTTATTCTCTTCTCACTGTGCCATATTGTGGGAGAAATCTTTTCAGTAAATTCTGATTCCTTCTAGTTTTCCATCCTATTCCGAGGGTGTCTACTGAACTTTGAGAATTTTACTTTATATCCTTGCTGTTATTTCCAAGTACTGGTTTGTATCCCTTTGAATGCATGAATAATGATTGAGTAAGAAATTGTCCTTATTTGCTACAGTTTGCTCCCTAAAAATGAATACTGAGTTAATGATGAAAGATTTTAAGAGACTACCCCTCTCATTTCTGGTCATTTTATGTAATGCTAGGGATTGTGGGTCTTCTCTGTCCATATTCCTTATTGTTATGATCCATTGATGATGTAAAGTATACTGTATCTATTCTTTGAACTGTGGCAAATGTGTTTGTAGTATAACAAAATGGACTTTGATGACAGTGTCCAGTTTTATCCCAGAGAAAAACTTAAAGGTTTGGCTTCATTTTTCAGGTATCAGATGAACAGTTTAATTTAGGGTGCATATGAAACTTAATTTATTAAGGATAATTGTTACGTCTCTGTGCAGGTGTAACCTGAAAGACCCCTAAGTGAACAACATTTATTTTGATGCTTCATATGTTCCAGATGTTTGTGTGTGTTTATTCACACACATATGGTGAGTTTGTCTATGGGTGTGTGTATCTGTGTGTGTATAAATGTTTATAATTATATTTTTTCAATGTACATGTAGGTATGCGTGATATCAACTAAGTTAATGCCCAGTATTTTCTGTTTTTAATAGGATCATGAAAACAGTTGTTATCCTCTCTAATTGCTAGAAACAAAATTCCTTGTAGATATATTAGACCTACGAGTTATCTGATTGCATATGCAAATAATTTTTATTTCGTAGGTTCAGCAGAAGTATAAAAATCTTCAATTCTTAAGGCAATATATATTTTTATTTCAGGAATATTTTTGGTGTGGATTTCACAGCTTATTTTCTAAATATAACTAACTTTATGATAGTATTTTGTAGTCCTAATAGAAATTTAAAATGTCACTGAATATTTAATGAAAGTTGTAGTAATGATATCTGCATGTTTTCCCCTTTAGCAAATCAAATTATTTTTGTATTACCTCTCACTGTTGGCTAATCCTGGGTGCCCAATTTCTACTGGTGTTTACTTCCATAATTTGTAATTTATTTTATTTATTTATTTATTTATTTTTTGAGACGGAGTCTCATTCTGTCACTCAGGCTGAAGTGCAGTGGTACGATCTTGGCTCACTGAAACCCCTGCCTCCCAGGTTCACGGGATTCTCCTGCCTCAGCCTCCTGAGTAGCTAGGATTACAGGTGCACACCACCATACCCGGTTAATTTTTTGTGTATTTTTAGTAGAGACCGGGTTTCACTATGTTGGCCAGACTGGTCTCGAACTCATGACCTCGTGAACCGCCCGCCTCGGCCTCCCAAAGTGCTGGGATTACAGGCATGAGCCACCGCGCCCGGCCTGTAATTTATATTTCTAAGAGGTTTTAAGTCATTTAAAAAGTACTCAGTGAACGTCTTTTATGTACCAGGCTTGGTGATAAGCAGCATATGGGTTTTGGAATTTGAATTCTGATCCCACCACTTTCTAGAAGAGTGTCTGTAGAAGAATTTCTTATTCACTCTGAGTTTCAATTTCCTCACCTTAGAATTTGGATAATAAAGTAGTACCCATTCTTCAGGTAGTAAGGGACTTAACACATGCAAACCACTTTCACTTCTCCACTTTTTTTCTGGAATATGGTTTAGAATGCCATCCTAAAACTGTTGAGTTTTTGTTCAAGTGTAGTCTAGTCCAACTTTCTGTGCTTGAGTTAAATCTTAGCATTTACCAAAGTTCAAGTATCCGATTTCACATGTCTCATCTTCTCTTTGGCTCACATATCACAGCAATCATCCTTCCCCCCACCCCCCACCACTAAATCCCATTTTCTTTTTCCATCCTTCAAGCTGATGATCTCAAATATTTCTTTATTCTGTACAGAGAAAAAATTTGTTTCAATTTACCTCATCTTGACCTAATAATGTCATTTGTACGTATCCATTTTCACGTTCTTCCTGCTTGTACTTCTCTTTAATCTGTATGCTTTTCCTCACCTTCTCTTGAGCCCTAAGAGACCATCCTCCTACATTTATCTCCTGACCCTTCATTCAGATTCTTTATATTTTTTCTCATTCCTTTCTTTCTAACATACTTTCGTACAAGCAAGTACTTACCTATGTTTCAAAGATTGTGTGTTTCATTTTATCATCCTTATTAATTACCTTTTCACTATTTCTCATGTTAATTGCCAAGCACTGTTGAATGAAGTATCTGTACATGACACTTTTATTATTTTGCTATTGACTACACCTTAATCAATCTAGTTTCCTTCTCCTATTTTTCATAGATATGGAATTTTTCTAGCCAAAGCTAATGTTTGGGTCTTTAATCCTTTTTTTTTTTCTTTTTCCTCAATTAAATGGTTGAATAGGTAATGGAGACACATAGTCCAAAAATCAACACTTTACACAAATGAATATGTAGAGTTCTTGCTTTCCATTTCTGTTCTCATCCATCATGTTTTAGCACCTTCACACCCAACATGGGACATTACTTTTCGTAGTTTTTTTGTGTATGTCATTTCAATATTTTTTTTAATGCCAATACAAGTAAACTTACTCCCATTTTACAGAAAATATAACATAATATATAAATTGCTCTATAGTTTGTATTTTTCACTTATGATGCCCTCAAGGTCATTGCAGTCCATAGGGATCTTCCTTATCATTTCTTAATATCAGGACTATATTCTATTGTGTGGGTGAACTATGGCTAATTTTACCCATCTACCATGGATGGATACTGACTGGTTTTCAGTCTTCGACTATTACAAGCAACCCTGAAGAAAATAACTTTGCACATATGTTTTCTGATGTGTGTCTTATGTGCATGATCAGTGGGATAAATTCGCAGAAACAGACATACACATTTGAAATTTTGATTTATATACCAAAGTCTCCCCCATAGGTGTATCATTTTACATGTTCCACCGGATTTATATGAAAGTAACTATTTTCCCAATTTTTGTGGAATAAATGTGTTATAATTTTATGGCAGATAATATCTCAGTGCAGTTTTACTTCATAATTCTGTTCTTATATGATTGAACATATTTCCTTATTTTAAGAGTTGGCCATTGATAGGACAAAAGGTATGTAAATGAAACTGATAAATTGTTTTCCAAAGTGTTTGTAGCATTTTTCACTCTCATGAGCAGTTTTATATGGGTTCCGGGTGCTCCATATCCTTACCAACATTTTGTGTTGTCAATGTTTTTAATTTCAGCCATTCTTGAATATGTGAAGTAGTATCCAGTTGTGACCATATTTGCTTTCTCCTGATGGCTCTTGATGTTGAGGATCTTCTCACCTGCTAATTATCCATTCACATATTTTTTGGGGGGGTTGGGTTTGTGTTTGAGTAAGGAATCAAGGGATTAATGGATTCAGGAAGAAATAAATGATCAAGGGATTGGTAGCATTCAGGAGGGCTAAGAGCAGGTTCAGCAAGAATAAGTGAGAGATGTAGAATATAAAAACTTGCACTCATATATTTTCTTTTGTGAAATATCTATTCAAGAGTCTAGCTCATTTTAATCAGTTTGTTTTTCTTTTTATGGTCTAATTATAGAAGGTTTTTTTTTTTTTAACATATTCTGGTTGAGTTCTTTGTTCAATATGTGCATTGCAAGTATTATCTCCAAGTCTGTAGTTTGTGTTACCAGTTAGGTAATGTATGTTTTGATGAGCAGATATTTTTAATTTTGATGAAGTATCATTTATCCTTTTTGTTTACGTTTAGTGCTGTTTTGTAATTTGCTTAAAAATCTTTGCTTAAGTTGTAAAAATATTCTTCTATGTTTTTCTTTAGAAACATGTTAGTCTTAGTTTTTATGTTTAAGTTGATTGTTCATCTTGAATCAACTATTCTTTGTGACATAAGGTAGGAATTGAGGTTAATACTTCTGTGTATGGATATCTGGTTGTTCCAGCACCTTGAAAAGTTACTGCTTTCCACACTGAATTACCTTGTCAATTCTATGGAAAATTGATTGATTATATGTGAGTCTAGAAATAGTCTCTATTGTATTCCATTGCTCTATTTATCTGTCTTGATGTTAATACCATGCTGTCTTAATGACCATAGTTTTCTAGTAAGTTTTGAAACCAGATACCATTCTCCAAATCTGGTCTTATTTTAAGAATTACATTGGCTGTTTCAGGTCCTTTTCCATTTCATAAATTTGAGAATCAACTTGTTGATTATTTTCTTATTTGTATAGTTTATTCCTTGTCTTGTTCTATTTGTGTTGCTATAACAAAATACCATGAACTGAGTAATTTATAAAGAACAGCAATTTATTTCTCTTACTTCTGGAGGCTGAGAGTCCAAAATCAGGGCACTGACAGGCTTGGTGTTGAGCAAGGGCCCGGTCACCACCTCCAAGATGACACCTTATTGCCACATCCTTCAGAGAGAAAGAATGTTGTGTTCTCACATGATGAAAGTGTTGGGCAAAAAAGACATACATTTTGTGAAACCAGCTCTATAAAGACCTTAATCTCATTCACGAGAAAGGAGTCCTTGTGACCTAATCACCTCCTAAAAGGGATCATTTCTTACTTCTTTTTAAAAAATTCATTTTTAGTTTATATGTGATGTTTGTACATATTTATGGAAGAAATGATATTTTGATGCATATATAATATATAATGATCAAATCAGAGTGATTAACATATCCATCACCTCAAATGTTTATCATTTTCTTGTATTGCAAACATTCAAAATCCTCTTTTTCAGCTTTTTGAAAACATACAATAAATTATAGTTAATGATGTTTACCCCATAGTGCTGTGGAACACCGCAACTCATTTTGCCTATGTAGCATTAATTTTGTATGTTAACTTGCCTCTCTCCATCTTCCCTCCTCCCTATACTTCTCAGCTTCTAACATCTACAATTTTACTTTCTACTTTAATTAGCTCAAAAAAATTTTAGCTCCTATATTTGTGTAAGAACATGTGGTATTTCTTTTTCTCTGCCCGACTTATTTTACATAAGATAATGTCCTCCAAGCTCATCCATGGTGACCTAAATGATATTCTTTTTATGGCTGAATAGTATTCCATTGTGCATATAAGGCACATTTTCTAAATACATTCAACTGTTGATAGACATTTAGGTTGATTCCATATCTTACCTATTATGAACAGAGCTTCATTAAACATGTGATATGGGTATACCTTTGATATACTGATTTTCTTGCCTTTGGATAAATACCAGTAGTGGAATTGTGGGTTATATGGTAGGTATATTTTTAGTTTTTGGATGAAACTCCATACTGTTTACCATAATGGCTGTATTCATTTTTATTTCCATCAACAGTGTATGCCTGTTCCCTTTTCTCTTCATCCTAGACAGCACTCATTATTTTTTGTCTTTTTATTATTATTATTATTATACTTTAAGTTCTAGGGTACATGTGCATAATGTGCAGGTTTGTTACATATGTATACTTGTGCCATGTTGGTGTGCTGCACCCATCAACTCGTCAGCACCCATCAATTCGTCATTTACATCAGGTATAACTCCCAATGCAATCCTTCCCCCCTCCCCCCTCCCCATGATAGGCCCCGGTATGTGATGTTCCCCTTCCCGAGTCCAAGTGATCTCATTGCTCAGTTCCCACCTATGAGTGAGAACATGCGGTGTTTGGTTTTCTGTTCTTGTGATAGTTTGCTGAGAATGATGATTTCCAGCTGTATCCATGTCTCTACAAAGGACACAAACTCATCCTTTTTTATGGCTGCATAGTATTCCATGGTGTATATGTGCCACATTTTCTTACTCCAGTCTGTCACAGATGGACATTTGGGTTGATTCCAAGTCTTTGCTATTGTGAATAGTGCCGCAATAAACATACGTGTGCATGTGTCTTTATAGCAGCATGATTTATAATCCTTTGGGTATATACCCAATACCTAGGAATCCAACTTACAAGGGATGTATTTTTTGTCTTTTTAATGATAGCTACTTTAACTGGGGTGACATGATATCTCATTGTGGTTTTGATTTGCATTTCCCTGGTGATTAGTGGTGTTGAACAGTTTTATATATATCAGTTGGCCATTTGCATGTCTTCTTTAGAGAAATGTCTATTTAGATATTTTACCTATTTTTTATTAAATTATATAATTTTCCCAACTGAGTTGTTTGAATTTCTTATAGATTTTGCTTATTAATACCTTGTCAGATGGAAAGTTTGCAAAATTTTTTTCTGATTTAGTACGTTGTCTTTTCACTTTAATTGTTTCATTTGCTACACAAAATGCTTTTACCTTTATGTAGTCCCATATGTCTATTTTTTAAATCTAGTTGACTGTGCTTTTGACAAAAACTCTATGCCAAGACCAATGTCCTGAAGCATTTGTCCAGTCTATTTTTCTACTAGTTTCATAGATTCAGGACTTACATTTAAACTTTTATTTTGTAATTGATGTTTTATATAGGGGGAGATACGGATGAAGTTTCATTATTTTCTTCTTCATATGTATATCCAGTACTGCAAGCAACATTTATTAAAGAGACTCCCCCTTTTTAAATGGGAGACACCACTGTCAAAAATAAGTTGGTTGTAAATGCATAGATTTGTATCTCGGCCCTCTACTCTGTTCCATTGGTCAATGTATCTGTTTTTATGCCAGTTCAATGCTGTTTTGGTTACTATAGATTAGTAATTAATATATTTTGTTGTCAGATAATGTGATGTCTACAACTTTGTTCTTTTTGCTGAGAATTGCTTTGGCTATTTGGGCTTTGTCTTGGTTCCATACAAATTCTAGAAATTATTTTTCTATTTTTCTGAAAAATGACTGGCATTTTCATAAGGATTACACTTAATCTGTGGATTTCTTTGGGTAGCATGGTGACTTTAATGATGATAATTCTTCCAGTTCATGAGTTTAGGATGTCTTTTCGTTTGTTTTTGACCTCTTCAACTTCTTTCAGTAGGCTTTTATAGTGTTTCTTGGGGAGGTCTTTCACATGCTTGGTTATACATATTTGTAGGGTTTTTTTTTGTAGTTACTGCAAATGGGACTTGCTTCCGATTTTTTTCAGTAAGTTCATTATTGGTGTATAGAAACACTACTGATTTTTTATATTGACTTTATTTTCTATTACTTAATTAAATGCATTTATCAGATCTAAGAGTTTTTTTTGTTGTTGTTGTTGTTAGAGGGTTCAGGGTTTTTAGATGTATGATAATGTCCTCTGGAAACAGGAACAATTTGACTCACCAATTTCCAATTTGGATGCCTTTTATTTCTGTCTGTTGCCTAAATGCGCTGGCTAGGACTTCCAGTATTATGTTGAATGGGAGTGCTGAAAGGGGGCATCCTTGTCTTGTTCTAGTTCTTAGAAGAAAGTCTTTGAGTTTTTCCTCATTGAATATACTGTTAGCTGTGGTTTTATTATATATAACCTATATTATATTGAGATATGTTCCTTCTATGCCTAGTTTGTTGAGAGCTTTTGTCATGAAGGAGTGTTGAATTATTTCAATTGTTTTTCTAAATCTGTTGAGATGATCAGGTAATTTTTGTCTTTCATTTGATTGATTTGATGTATCATTTTTATTGAATTTGCATGTTGAACTATACTTGCATCTCTGAAATACATTCCACTTGATCATGGTGTATGATCTTTTAGATGTGTTATTAGATTTGATTTGGTAGTATTTTGTTGACAATTTCTGCATCTTTGTTCATCATGGAGATTTGCCTATAGTTTTCTTTTTATGTTGCATCCTAGCCTGTTTTTTTTTTTTTTTTTGAGACGGAGTCTCGCTCTATCGCCCAGGCTGGAGTGCAGTGGCCGGATCTCAGCTCACTGCAAGCTCTGCCTCCCGGGTTTACACCATTCTCCTGCCTCAGCCTCCCGAGTAGCTGGGACTATAGGCGCCCGCCACCTCGCCCGGCTAGTTTTTTTTGTATTTTTTAGTAGAGACGGGGTTTCACGGTGTTAGCCAGGATGGTCTCGATCTCCTGACCTCGTGATCCACCCGTCTCGGCCTCCCAAAGTGCTGGGATTACAGGCTTGAGCCACCGCGCCCGGCCTTCTAGCCTGGTTTTATATCAAGGTAATGCTGGCCTTGTATAATGAGTTATGGAGAATTCCCTCTTAAATTTTTTGAAATGGCTTGAGGAGAATTGACATTATTTCTTCTTTGTATGTTTGGTAGAATTCTGCAGTGAACCCATCCAGTCCTGGGATTGTCTTTGTTGGGAGACTTTTTATTACTGAATCAATATTATTACTCGTTATTTGTCTGTTCAGGTTTTTTTTTCTTTCTGATCCAGTCTTGGTAGGTGTATGTTTTCAGGAATTCATCTATTTCTTTTAAGTTTTCTAATTTTTAATTGTATAATTGTTCATAATAATCTATGATGTTCATTTGTATTTCAGGGTATCTGTTGCAATGTCTCCGTTTTTGTTCTCATTTTATATATTTTGGTCTTGTCTTTTTTTTTCCCTTGGTTATTCTAGCTAACAGTGTACTGACTTTGTTTATCTCCTCAAACATCAATTTTTTGTTTCTTTGATGCATCTTCATTTTTTGGGGGACCTCTATTTTGTTTTGTTCTGCTCTGATCTTTATTATTTCTTCTTCTGCTAATTTTAGGATTGATTTTTTTCTTGCTTTCTAGTTTGTGTCAGTACATCACTATATTGTTTATTTGAACCCTCCCACTATTTTATTTTAATGTAAGCAGTTTTGGTGTAAAATTTCCTCTTAACACTCTTTTTGCTGTATCCCATAAGTTTTCATATGCTGTACTTATATTTGCATTCATCTGTTTTAATATTTTTTCATGTCTTTTTTAGTTTATGTCTTGACCCAGTGATCACTCAGAAGCATGTCTTTAAAAATTCAATTTAATTTAATTTTAGGTTCCAGGATACACGTGCAGGTCATGCAGGTTTGTTACATAGGTAAACATTTGCCATGGTGGTTTGCTGCACTTATCATCCCATCATCTAGGTATTAAGCCCTGCATGCATTAGCTGTTTATCCTCTCTCTCCATCCTCCTGACAGGCCACAGTGTGTGCTGTTCCTCTCCCTGTATCTATGTGTTCTTATTGTTCAGCTCCCATTTATTTATTTATTATTTTATTTAATTTTATTTTATTTTAGAGACGGAGTCTCACTCTGTCGCCCAGGCTGGAGTGCAGTGGCTCGATCTTGGCTCACTGCAAACTCTACCTCCTGGGTTTATGCCATTCTCCTGCTTCAGCCTCCTGAGTAGCTGGGACTACAGGCGTCCACCACCACGCCCAGTTAATTTTTTTGTATTTTTAGTAGAGACAGGGTTTCATTGTGTTAGCCAAGATGGTCTCGATCTCCTGACCTCATGATCTGCCCACCTCAGCCTCCCAAGTGCTGTGATTACAGGTGTGAGCCACCGTGCCTGGCTGTTCAGCTCCCATTTTTAAGTTAGAACATGTGGTATTTGGTTTTCTGTTCTGCATTAGTTTGCTGAGGGTAATGGCTTCCAACTTTATTAGTGTCTCTGCAAAGGATGTGATCTAGTTCCTTTGTACGGCTGCATAGTATTACATGGTGTATATGTACCACATTTTCTTTATCCAGTCTATTATTGATGGGCATTTGGATTGACTCCATGTCTTTGCTATTGTGAATACTGCTGCAATGAATATATGCGTGCATGTATCTTTATGACAGAATGATTTATATTCTTTTGGGTGTTTACTCCGTAGTGAAATCTCTGGGTCAAACGGTATTTATGATTCTAGGTCTGAGGAATCATACCATACTGTCTTCCACAATGGTTGAACTAATTTACATTCCCACCAACAGTGTAAAAGTGTTCCTATTTCTCCACAGCCCTGCCAGCATCTGTTGGTTCTTGACCTTTTGATAATCACCTTTCTGACTGATGTGAGGTGGTATCTCATTGTGGTTTTGATTTGCATTTCTCTAATGAACAGTGATGTTGACCTTTTTCTCATATGTGTGTTGGCCACATAAATGTCTTCTTTTGAGAAGTGTCTGTTCATGTCCTTTGCCCATGTTTTAATGTTTTGTTTTTGTTGTTGTTGTTGTTTGTAAATTTGTTTAAGTTCCGTGTAGATTCTGGCTATTAGACATTTGTCAGATGGATAGATTGGAGAAATTTTCTTCCATTCTGTATGTTGTCTGTTCACTCTGTTGATAGTTGCTTTTGCTGTACAGAAGCTCCTTTGTTTAATTAAATCCCATTTGTCGTTTTTCGCTTTAGTTAAAATAGCTTTTGACATTTTCGTTACAAAATCCTTGCCTGTGCCTAAGTCCTGAATGGGATTGCCTAGATTTTCTTCTAGGATTTTCACAGTTTTGAGCCTTACATTTAAGTCTTTAATCCATCTTGAGTTAATTTTTGTATAGTGTGTAAAAAAGGGGTCCTGCTTCAATTTTCTGCATATGGCTAGCCAGTTTTCCCAGCACCATTTATTAAACAGGGAATCAATTCCCCATTGCTTATTTTTGCCAGGTTTGTCAAAGATCAAATGGTTGTAGTTGTGTGGTCTTATTTCTGAGATCTCTATTCTGTTCCATTGGTCTATGTGTCTGTTTTTGTATAAGTACCATGCTGTTTTGGTTACTGTAGTCTTGTAGTATGGTTTGTCATTAGGTGCACAATGCCTCCAGCTTTGTTCTTTTTGCCTAGAATTGTCTTGGCTATATGGGCTCTTTATTGGTTCCGTATGAATTTTTCTTTCTCTTTCTTTCTTTTTCTTTCTTTTCTTTTCTTTTCTTTTCTTTCCTTTTTTTTTTTTTTTTACAGAGTCTTGCTCTGTTACCAGGCTGGAGTGCAGTGGCGCTGTCTCGGCTCACTGTAACCTCTTCCTCCTGAGTTCAAGTGATTCTCCTGCCACAGCCTCCCGCGTTGCTGGGACTACAGGCACATGCCACCACGCCCAGCTAATTTTTGCATTTTTAGTAGAGATGGGGTTTAACCATGTTGGCCAGCATGGTCTTGATCTCTTGACCCTGTGATCTGCCCACCTTCCATATGAACTTTAAAGTATTTTTGTCTAATTCTGTGAAGAATGTCAGTGGCAGTTTAATGGAAATAGCATTGAATCTGTAAATTACTTTGGATAGTATAGCCGTTTTTGCAATATTGATTCTTCCTATCCATGAGCATGGAATGTTTTGTCATTTGTTTGTGTCCTCTCTTATTTACTTGAAAAGTGGTTTGTAGTTCTCCTTGACGAGGTCTTTCACTTCCCTTGTTAGTTGTATTTTGAGGTACTTTATGCTTTTTGTAGCAATTATTCACAGGAGTTCATTCATGATTTGGCTCTCTGCTTGTCTATTGTTGGTGTATAGGAATGCTTGTGATTTTTGCACATTGATTTTGTATCTTAAAATATATATATATATATTTTTTTTTCAGAAACACAGCTCCTGGATTCATTGATGTTTTGAAGTATTTTTTGTGTTTCTGTCTTTTTCAGTTCCACTCTGATCTTGATTATTTCTTGTCTTCTGCTAACTTTTGAATTTGTTTGATCTTGATTCTCTAGTTCTTTTAGTTGTGATGTTAGGGTGTGGATTTGAGATCTTCTAGCTTTTCGAGGTGGGCATGTAGTGCTATAAATTTACCTCTTAACACAGCTTTAGCTACATCCCAGAGATTCTGGTACGTTATCTCTTTATTCTCGTTGGTTTCAAAGAACTTCTTGATTTCTGCCTTAATTTCATTATTTACCCAGGAGTCATTTGGGAGCAGTTTGTTCAATTTTCATGTAATTATGTGATTTTGAGTGAGTTTCTTAATCCTGAGTTTTAATTTGATTGCACTGTGGTCTGAGAGATTGCTATGATTTACATTCTTTTGCATTTGCTGAAGACTTTTCTACTTCCTATTATGTAATCAGTTTTAGAGTAATTAAGTGCCATGTGACACCAAGAAGAATGTATATTCTGGTGCTTTTGGGTGGAGAGTTCTGTAGATATCCATGAGGTCCATTTGATCCAGAGCTGAGTTCAAGTCCTGAATATTCTTACTAATTTTCTGACTCTATGATCTGTCTAATATTGACAGTGGGGCATTAAAGTCTCCCAGTATTATTGTTTTGGAGTCTAAGTCTCTTTGTAGGTTTCTAAGAACTTGTTTTATAAATCTGAGTGCTCCTGTTTTAGGTGCATATTATATATTTAGGAGTTAGCTCTTCTTGTTGAATTAATCCCTTTATCATTATGAAATGCCCTTCTTTTCTTTATTTTTGTTGGTATAAAACCTCTTTTGTCAAAAACTAGGATTGCCACCTCTGCTTTTTTCTGTTTTCCATTTTTTTGTAAATTTTTTTTTTTTGTAATTTTTCTCCCATCCCTTTATTTTAAACCTATGTGTGTCTGCATGTAAGATGTATCTCTTGAGTACAGCACGTGATGGGTCTTGACTCTATCCAACTTGACATTCTGTCTTTTAATTGAAACATTTAACCTATTTACATTTAAGATTATTATTATGATTATATGTGAATTTGATCCAGTCACCATGATGCTAGCTGATTATTTTGCAGACTTGTTGACGTAGTTGCTTCATAGTGTCATTGTTCTTTGCACTTCTGTGTGTTTTTGCAATGGCTGGTAATGGTTTTTCCTTTCCATGTTTATTGCTTCCTTTTGGAGCTATTGCAAGACTGGCCTGAATTTCTTCAGAAATTCTTGTGAATTTCTTCAGAATTTACTTTGCTGAAAAGGAGTTTATTTCTTTTTCACTTATGAAGCTTAGTTTGACTGGATATGAAATTCTGGGTTGGAAATCCTTTTTTTTTTTCCAGAATGTTGAATATTGGCCCCTAATCTATTTTGGCTTGTAAAGTTTCTGCTGAGAGGTCTGCTGTAAGTCTGATGGGTTTCCTTTTGAAGGTGACCTGGCCTTTTTTTCTGGATTCCCTTAACATTATCTCCTTCATTTTGACCTTGGATAATCTAATGATTATGTGTCTTGGGGTTGATCTTCTCATGGAATGTCTTACTGGGGTCATCTAGATTTCCTGAATTTGAATGTTGGCTTGTCTTGTTCGATAGGGAAGTTCTCCTGGATGATATCTTGAAGTATGTTGTCCAACGTTGTTCCATTTTTTCATATTTTTCAGGTATCCCAATCAGTAATAGGTTCCCCTGGGAGCTCGGTGGCCTAAGGCAGTCTCCAGCCAAGTGGTCACTGAGAATCTGCACAGCTTTGTGCTTGGGACAAAAAGCCCATGTAGTGTGAGTTCACAAAGGGGATCTCCTGATCTGTGGGTTGCACAGGTTCATAGATTAAGTGTGGTTTCCCAGGCAGGGTAGCAGGATCACTCACCACCTCCCTTGGCTGCGAGTGGGAGCTCCCTTTGCCCCATGTGACTCCACGGTGGGCTGTCACATCACCCTGCTTTTGCTTCCTCTTCATAGGTTGCACCAACTGCCTAGTCAGTCCTAATGAGAGAATATGGATACCTCAGTTGCCACTGCAGGTTTCACTCCCCCGTTTTCATTCTTCTCAGTGGGAGCCTCCAACTGTAGCTGTTTCTAGTCGATCACCTTGGCCCTTCCCCCAAGGGCATGTTGTTTAATTTCCATGTATTTGTGCAGTTTTTAATGTTCCTCTTGTAATTGATTTACAGTTTTATTCCATTGTGGTCTGAGAAGATAATTATTGTTTAGAATTCAACAAGAAATTGTTGAGACTTGTTCTGTGTCCTAACATATGTTTTGTGTCTCTCCTGAGGAATGCTCCATGTACTGATTAGAGGAATGTGTATTCTCTAGTTGTTGGATGAAATGTTCTGTGTATTTCTGTTAGGACTATTTTGTCTATAGTGCAATATTAATCCAGTATTTCTTTGTTACTTTTCTATCTGGAAGATATGTCAGATACTGAGAGTGAGGTGTTTAAGTCCCAACTTTTATTGGAGTTTATCTCTTCTTTATATGTATGTAATAGTATTTGCCTTATATATCTGGATGCATTGGTGTTCAGTGCATATATGTTAGATTATTTTATCCTTTGCTGAATTGATCTCTTTATAAGAATATAATGACTTTCTTGTTTCTTTTCATTGTTTTTGACTTAGAGTCTGTTTTATCTGGTAAAAGTATAGCTACTCCTCAATTTTGGTTTCTGATTCCATGAAATATTTTTTCAACCATTCTCTTTCAGTTTCTATTTGTCTTTATAAGTGCTTTTGTTTCTTGAAGGTAGCATATAGTTTGTCCATTTCTTAAAAAAAAATTCTATTTATGTAGTCTATAACTTTTAGGTGGAAAGTTTAATCTGTTTACATTCAAGGTTATTATTGATATGGGAGAGTTTATTCTTGTCATTTTACTAATTCATATGTGGTTGTTTTGTATACCCTTTGTTTCTTTCTTTCTCTCTTATTGTGAATAACTGATTTGTTGGTTTTCTCTAGTGGTAACATTTGAGTCCTTTTCCTTTCTTATTTGAGTGTTTGGTCTACCAGTGTTTGCTCTATCAGTTTTGTACTTCTGTGTATTTTAATTATGGCTGATATGGTTTGGCTCTGTGTCCCCACCCAAATCTCATATTGAATTGTAATCCCCATGTGTCAGGCAAGGCACCTGATAAGTGGTAATTGAATCATGGGGGTGGATTTCCCTATGCTGTTCTTATGATAGCGAGTGAGTTCACACAAAATCTGATGGGTTAAAAGTGTGGCACATCCCACATCCTCCCTCACTCTCTCTTTCTCCTTCTCTACCATGTAAGACATGCTTGCTTCCCTTTCATCTTTCACTATGATTGTAAGTTTCCTGAGGCCTCCTATTTATGCCTTCTCTTAAGCCTACAAAACTGTGAGTCAATTAAACCTATTTTCTTTATAAGTTACCCTGTCTCAAGTAGTTCTTTATAGCAGCATCAGAATGGACTGATACAGTGACAGATGTTGTCTTTTCATTTCCAGGTGTAGGACTTCCTTGAATTTTTCTTGTAGAACTGGTCTTGTGATGAATTCCTCAGATTTTCTTGTCTTGGAAGTACTTTCTTTTTATTTATGAAGGATAACTTTGCTGGGTGTGGTTTATTTGGCTGATAGATTTTTTTTTTCTTTCTTTCAGTACTTCAAATATATTATCCCATTCCCTCCTGGTCTATAAGGTTTCTGCTGAGAAATCTGCTGTTAGTCTGATGAAGGCACTCTTATAAGTGACTAGACAGTTTTCTCTTGCTGTTTTTAGAATTCTCTTATTGTGTTTGGCTTGGTGGTGTGCCATAAAGAAAACCATTTTGACTTCCATGTATTTGGGATCTCTGAGCTTCCCGTATATGGATATCTACACTTGGAATGTTTTCAACCATTATTTTGTTAAGTAGGTTTTCTACCCCTTTCATTTCTTCTCCACTTTTTGGTACATCAAAAATTTAAGAATTTTGTAAATTTATGGTGTCTTATGTTTCACATATACTTTGCACATTCTTTTGTGTTTTTTTCATTTTCTGAGTACTTCATAAGGCCTTTCTTTACATTTTGAAATTCTTACTTCTGTCTCATCTAGTCTATTATTGAAGCTTCAGAGTGGATGCTATATTTTTTCAACGATTTTTTTTAGTTCAAAATTTCTGCTTGGCTCTTTTTGTATAATATTTATCTTTGTGGTAAATTTTTCGTTTGTATCCTGAATTAGTTTTGGGATTTCACTGTATTGTTTATCCAAGTTCTCTTATATTTCTCTGATCTTCTTTAATATCATAATTTTAAATTCTTTTTTCTGGGATTTGATAATTTGTTTTTCATTGGAATCTGTTTCAGTAAAATTATTATGTCCTTTGGAGGTGTCATTTTCCTTGTTTCTTTGTGTTTCTTTTGTCATTATGTTGATATTTGAGTATAGAATGTAACTGTCATTTCTTACATTTTTGAAATTTATTTTCATAGAGGAGGATTTTTTTGAAGATGTATGTATGGTGTTGGTTTGACATGGCTATTTGGCTATGCTTTTTGGTGCATACAGTAGTTTAGTCTTTGTATATTTCTTCAGCTGTAAAGTGTCAATAATTTCTGTGATTCCCTCCATTCTTTAGGGTGCAGTAGTTCTTGGAAGTTATAGTTAAATTTTGCTTGGAAAGGAGGTATCAGGTGGGCCTGTCTTCGGGTCCCAGTGGTAGGAGTGATGGTCCAAAGATGCACGCCTTTCAACCCAATGACAACATACACTGGCATTAGTATTAGCAGCTCTAGGATTCTTGATTTTTTTGTCCTCTAGATGGCTTGCTTTGGTGTTAGCATTAGCAACGATGGGTAGATAAATGGGTTGTTTCTTGGGTACCTGGGCACTATGTGTTGCATGGGTAATGGAAATAGCAGTGTTGGGACAATTCTCTGACTCCAGAGTGGTCTGCACTTGTGTTGGTGATGGATGTGACAACCTGGGCAGGCCAGTCCCCAGAATTACTTGTGGTTCATGCAGGTGAGTGCCACCTGTGTTGGTAGTGGCAGATTTTCAGGCATGGGTTGGGGTGGAGCTGGGGCAGTCAGGCCTGTCTCCAAGGCTTAAATGTGTTAGGCAGAAGTGGGGTCATCCCCAACCCCATTGGATTGCTTAGGTGGTGGCAGCAGTGGCTGCTTGGCATGATTTTTTTAGCTGCTTAAGGCTCTGAGGCTGTATGAAAGGTGGTGTGAGCTTTCTCTCTGGATTAATGTCACCTTGCCATCTCTAGGTAGCTCCCTATGTTAGTCTCAGTGCCTTCATATGTTGTGACAAGAATTGCTGAAATTCATGGTGGGAATGTGGATCACTGGGAGTCACTCATTTACCCTTTCCCTGTGTTGCTCAACCACTCCAAACTCTCAGCTAATTTTGGCCAAGCAGGGTGCCTTCTTTTCCTCTCCTTTCTTCCATAGGTATTTTCTGTCACTTCTCTGTTAAATTCCACATTGAAGAGTGATTTCTACTTGGCATTTTCCTTTATTTTTGGAAAAGGAGGCAAGTACCAGATGCCTCTAATCAGTCATCTTGAAGCCCCTCTGTTTGCATGGAATGTCTTTTTGTAAAATCCCATCAATTTCAGTCTATAGGTATCTTTAGAGCCAAGGTGAATGTTTGTTTTGCAATCAAGGTATACTTGAGGCCAGGTAATTTATAAAGAAAAGAGGTTTATTTGACTCATGGTTCTGCCTGCTGTATGAGAAACATGGCACTGGCACCTTCATCTGAAAAGAGCCTTACTGCTTCCACTCATGGTGGAAGTGAATGAGAGCAGGTGGGTGCACAGATAGTATGGCAAGAGACAGCAAAAGCAATGGGAGAAAGGGGCCATGCTATGTTAAATGACCAGGTCTTACAGAAACTAATAGAGAACTTACACATTACGATGAGAAAGTCAACAAACCATTAAAGAGAAATTCATTTCCATGACCAGAAAACCTTCCACTAGGCCACACGTCCAACACTGAAAATTAAATTTCAACATGAAATTTGGAAGGGACAAATGTCCAAATGATTTAGGTGAATTTATTGTAGGCAGCATATAGTTGGATCATATTTTTTAAAGCCACTTAACCAGTCTATATCTTTTAAGTGGGGAATTTAATGTATTCACATTCAAGGTTATTGTTGATAGATGAGGACTTATTTCTATCATTTTGTTGAATTTTGTTTTTTTTTTGGAGTTTTGTGTATCTTTTTTTGTTTTATTTTTGTTTCATTGTTTATCATTTGCAGTTTGGTGGTTTGTTGTAGTGGTAACACTTGAGTCATTCCTATTTGTCATTTGTGTGTATGCTCTACCAGTAAGTTTTCTACTTCCATATGTTTCCATGATGGTAGATATCATACATTCATTCTTTCACTTTAATATGTAGGATTTCTGTAAGCATTACATATAAGGCTTGTCTAGGGGTAATAGGTTGTCTAAGTTTCTGCTTATGTGAGAAAAATCATTTTCTTTTAATTTTATTTTAGTTATAGAAGTTATATGTGCAGATTTGTTTCATGGGTAAATTGTGTGCCACTGGGAATTGGCGTACAAATGATTTGTCACCCAGATAGTAAGTATAGTACCAGTTAGGTAGTTTTTTGAACCTCACTTCCCTCCTACTATCTACCCTCAAGTAAACCTTAGTGTCTATTGTTTTATTTCTTGGGTCAATGTGTATTTAATGTTTAGCTCTCCCTTATTATTATTATTATTATTATTTTTGAGACGGAGTCTGGCTGTGACGCCCAGGCTAGAGTGCAGTGGCGCAATCTCGGCTCACTGCAAGCTCCGCCTCCCGGGTTCATGCCATTCTCCCACCTCAGCCTCCAAGTAGCTGGGACTACAGGCGCCCGCCACCACGCCCGGCTAATTTTTTGTATTTTTAGTAGAGATGGGGTTTCAGCATGTTAGCCAAGATGGTCTCGATCTCCTGACCTTGTGATCCGCCCGCCTCGGCCTCCCAAAGTGCTGGGATTACAGGCTTGAGCCACTGCACCCGGCCATGTTTAGCTCTCCCTTATACATAAGAACATGTGGTATTTGGTTTTCTTTCCTTGTGTTCATTTGCTTAGGATAATGACTTCCAGCTACATCCATGTTGCTGCAATAAATAAGGTTTTATTCTTTTGATGGATGTGTAGAATTTCATGGTGTATATGCACCATATTTTTAATCACACAGTATGCCATTGATGGGCATCTAGGTTGATTCTGTCTTTTTGCTGTTGTTAATAGTGCTGCAATGAAAATATGATTGTATGTGTCTTCACGGCAGAACAATTTATATTTCTCTCGGTATATATCCAGTAATGGGATTGCTTGATCGAATGTTAGTTTCATGTTAAGTTGCTTGAGAAATCTCCAAACTGCTTTCCACAGTGACTGAAGAAATTTATATTCTGACCAGCAGTGCATAAGTATTCTATTTTCTCTGCAACCTTGCCAGAATCTATTACTTTTTGACTTTCTAATGATAGCTATTCTGACTGGTGTTAAATGGTATCTCATTGTGGTTTGATTGGCATTTTCCTAACGATTAGTGATGTTAAGCATTTTTTCAAATGCTTATTGGCTAGGTGTATGCCTTCTTTTGAGAAGTGTCTGTTCATGTTCTTTGCCAAATTGTTTATAAGTTTGTTTGCTTTTTCTCATAGATTTAAATTCCTTATAGATTCTGGATACAGGTTTTTGTCAAATGCATAGTTTGAAATTATTTTCTTTCATTCTGTAGGTTGCCAGATTGCCTGTTTACTTTGTTGATAGGTTTTTTTTTTTTTTTTTGCTATGCAGAAGCTCTTTACTTTAATTAGATCCCACCTGTAATTTTGTTTTTGCTTTTGTTGCAATTGCTTTTGGTGTCTTCATCATGAAATCATTGCCTTGTCCAGTATTTCCTAGGTTTTCTTCTCGGGTTTTTAAAGTTTTATGTTTTACATTTGAGTCTTCACTCTATCCTGAATTGATTTTTGTATATGGTGAAAAGAAGCAGTGTGGTTTTAATCTTCTGCATATGGCTAGTTGGCTATCTCAGCAACATATGAATGTTCTTTTTCTATTGCTTGATTTTGTTGACTTTGTTAAAAATGAGATGGTTTAGGTGTAAAGCTTTATTCTGGGTTCTCTAACCTGTTCCATTGATCTATGTGTCTGTCTGCTTTTATACCAGCATGATCTTGTGACTACTGTAGCCTGGTAGCATAGTTTGAAGTCAAGTAATATGATACTTCCAACATCATTCTTTTCTTGGAATTGCCTTCACTATTTGGGTTAGGGTTATTTTTTGGTTTCATATGAATTTTAGAAGGGAATTTTTCTGATTCTGGGAAAAATGTTTTTGGTAGGTTTACAGAAATAGCATTGAAGCTGTAAATTGCTTTGTGTAGAATGATTTTAACAATGTTGATTCTTTATATTCATGAGCACAAAATGTTTTTTCATTTGTTTGTTTTGTTTTTCATTTCTTTCAGGAGTATTTTGTAATTAATTTTGTAGAGATCTTCCACCTCCCTTGGTAGTTTTATTCCCAGGCCTTTTTATTTCTTTTTCTGGCTATTAGGAGTGGGATTGCATTCTTTATTTGCCTCTCTGCTTGGGTGTTGATGGTGTAAAGAAATGCTCCTAATTTTTATTCATTGATTTTGTATTCTGAAACTTTGCCGAAGTTGTTTACCAGATCCTGGAGCCTTTGGGCAGAGTCTATAGGGTATATATAGAATCATATTGTCTGCAAAGAGAAATAGTTTGACTTCCTTTCTTTCTATTTAGATGCCTTTTATTTCTTTCTCTTGCCTGGTTGCTGTGGTTAGGACTCCCAGTACTTGGTCAAATAGGAGTGGTGAGAGTGGATATCTTTGTCTTGTTCTAGTTATCAAGATGGATGCTTTTTGCATTTTCAGCTATGTGTTTGCCATAGATGGCTCTTGTTGTTTGAAGTATATTCCTTTGATGCTTAGTTTGTTGAGGTTTTTTTTTTTTCATGAAACAATGTTGAATTTTGTTGAAAGCTTTTTCTGTGTCTATTGAGATGATCATGTGGTTTTATTTTTAGTTCTGTTTATGTGATTGATCATATTAATTGATTTTCACATGTCAAGTTAACCTTTCATCTGAAGAACAAAGCCTATTTGGTCATGGCGAATTAGCTGTTTCCTGTGCTTCTGGATTTGATTTACTAGCATTTTACTGAGGATTTTTGCCTCCATGTTCATTGGAGATATTGGCCTGCAGTTTTTTTTTTTCTTCCCATTGTGTCTCTGCCAGGTTTTGGTATCAGAGTAAGGATCACTTCCTAGAATGAGATACAGAGAAGTCCCTCCTCTTCAATTTTTTGGAATAGTTTTATTAGGATATTTACCAGTTGTTCATTATATGTCTGATAGAATTTGGCTGTAAATCTATCTGGTCCAGGGCTTTTTCTCATTGGCAGATTTTTTATTCATTCAATTTTAGAACTTGTTTTTGGTCTCTTCAGGTATTCAATTTTTTTCCTAGTAAAATCTTGGGAGAGTTTACATTTTTTCCAGGAATATATTCATTTTATTTAGGTTTTCTAGTTTTTTTTGCATAGGATGTTCTTAAGAGTCTCTGATGTATTTTCATGCATCTGTGGGGTCAGTGATAATGTCTCATTTGTCATTTATGATTGCATTTATTTGGATCTTCTCTTGTTTTAATTAGTCTAGGTAGCAGTCCTATTAATATTATTTATTTTTTCAAACAACTAACTTTTGGTTTCATTGATCTCCTGGATGGATTTTCATGTCTCAATTTCATTCAATTTTTCTCTGATTTTTTTTTCTTTTCTTCTGCTTGCTTTGAGGGATGGTTTGCTCTTTCTTTAGTTACTCTAGGTGTGATGTTGGGGTGTTATTTTAAGATCTTTCTAACTTTTTACCAGGCATTTAGTACTATAAACTTTCCTCTTTACCTTGCTTTAGCTGCATCTCAGAGATTCTTGTATACTGTATTTTTATTTCATTAGTTTCAAAATACTTTTAAATTTTTGCCTTAATTTAAAATTCATTCATGAGCAGGTTGTTTTATTCCACTTAGCTGTATGATTTTGAGATATATTTTTGGTATCTATTTATATTTTTATCATGCTGTGGCTCAAGAGTGTGGTTGGTATGATTTCATTTTTCTGATTTCCTTGAGAATTGCTGTATGCTGATTTGTGGTAAATCTTAGTATATGTGTCATGTACAGATAACAATACTGTATATTCTATTTTTATTGGGTGGGATGCTCTTCAAATGTCTGTTAAGTCCACTTGATCATGTGTTGAGTTTATGTGCCAAACATCTTTGTTAGTTTTCTCCCTTGATGATCTGTCCAACACTGTCAGAGAGGTGTTGCAGTTTCCAAGCATTATTATGCCGTTATCTAAGTCTATTTGTAAGTGTCTGAGAATCTTGTTTATGAACGTAGGTGCTCCATCGTTGAGTGCATATATATTTTTGATAATTAAGTTGTCTAGTTGAATTGAATTGTTTATCATTATGTAACACCCTCCTTCGATTTCTTTTCATCATTTTTGGTTAAAAGTCTGTTTTGGATCTATTGGCCCAAGATGGCTGAATAGGAACAGCTCCGGCCTCCAGCTCCCAGCATGAGTGACACAGAAGATGGGTGATTTCTGCATTTTCAATTGAGGTACTGGGTTCATCTCACTGGGGAGTGCCAGACAATGGTGCTGGTCAGCTGGTGCAGCCCGACCAGTGAGAGCTGAAGCAGGGCGAGGCATTGACTCACCTGGGAAGCACAAGGGGGAAGGGAATCCCTTTTCCCACCAAGGGAAACTGAGACAGACAACTGCTAGAAAATTGGGTAAATCTCACCCTAATATTGCACTTTACCAAGGGTCTTAGCAAATGGCACAACAGGAGATTATATCCCACAGCTGGCCTGGAGGGTCCCACGCCCATGGAGCCTCCCTCATTGCTAGCACAGCAGTCTGAGATCTAACTGCAAGGTGACAGTGAGGATGGGGGAAGGGCGCCCACCATTGCTGAGGCTTAAGTGGGTAAACAAAGGAACTGGGAAGATCGAACTGGGTGGAGCCCACCACAGCTCAAGGAGGCCGGCCTGCCTCTGTAAACTCCTCTTCTGGGGACAGGGCATAGCTAAACAAAAAGCAACAGAAACCTCGGCAGAGGTAAATGCTCCTGTCTGACAGCTTTGAAGAGAGCAGTGGATCTCCTAGCATGGAGGTTGAGATCTGAGAAGGGACAGACTGCCTGCTCAAGTGGGTCCCTGACCCCTGAGTAGCCTAACTGGGAGACATCCCCCACTAGGTGCAGACCAATACCTCACACCTCACACGGTGGGTACACCCCTGAGACGTAGTTTCCAGAGCAAGAATCAGACAGCAACACTCGATGTTCAGCAATATTCTATCTTCTGCAGCCTCCGCTGCTGATACCCAGGCAAACAGGATCTGGAGTGGACCTCAAGCAAACTCCAATAGACTTACAGCTCAGGGTCCTGACTGTTAGAAGGAAAACTAACAAACAGAAAGGACACCCACACCAAAACCCCATCAGTACATCACCATCATGAAAGATAAAAGGCAGATAAAAGCACAAAGACGGGGAAAAAGCAGTGCAGAAAAGCTGGAAATTCTAAAAACCAGAGCACATCTCCCCCTCTAAAGGAACGCAGCTCAATGCTAGCAACGGAACAAAGTTGGATGGAGAATGACTTTGATGAGTTAAGAGAAGAAGGCTTCAGTCAATCAAACTTCTCAGAGCTAAAGGAGGAACTACGTAACCAGCGCAAAGAAACTAAAAACCTTGAAAAAAGAATGGATGAATGGATAACTAGAATAATCAATGTAGAGAAGACCTTAAAAGAACTGACAGAGATGAAAACCATAACACGGGAAATACGTGACAAATGCACAGGCTCCAGTAACCGACACAATCAACTTGAAGAAAGAGTATCAGTGATTGGAGATCAAATGAATGCAATGAAGCGAGAAGAGAAGTGTAGAGAAAAAAGAGTAAAAGGAAATGAACAAAGCCTCCAAGAAGTATGGGATTATGTGAAAAGACCAAATCTACATCTGATTGGTGTGCCTGAAAGTGACAGGGAAAATGAAACCAAGTTGGAAAACACTCTGCAGGATATCATCCAGGAGAATTTCCCCAACCTAGTAAGGCAGCCCAATATTCAAATTCAGGAAATACAGAGATGGTCACAAAGATACTCCTCGAGAAGAGCAACTCCAAGACACATAATTGCCAGATTCACCAAAGTTGAAATGAAGGAAAAAATGTTAAGGGCAGCCACAGAGAAAGGTCTGATCACACACAAAAGGAAATCCATCAGCCTAACAGCAGATCTCTCGGCAGCAACTCTACAAACCAGAAGAGAGTGGGGGCCAATATTCAACATTCTTAAAGAAAAGAATTTTCAACCCAGAATTTCATATCCAGCCAAACTATGTTTCATAAGTGAAGGATAAATAAAATCCTTTACAGACAAGCAAATGCTTAGAGATTTTGTTACCACCAGGCCTGCCTTACAAGAGATCCTGAAGAAAGCACTAAACAGGGAAAGGAACAACAGGTACCAGCCATTGCAAAAACATGTGAAAATGTAAAGTCCATCGATGCAAGGAAGAAACTGCATCAACTGAAGAGCAAAATAACCAGCTAATATAATGGAAAGATCGAGTTTACACATAAAAATATAAACCTTAAATGTAAATGGATTAAATGGTCCAATTAAAAGACACAGCCTGGCAAACTGGATAAAGAGTCAAGACCCATCAGTTTGCTGTATTCAGGAGACCCATTTCACATGCAGAGACACACATAGACTCAAAATCAAGGGATGGAGGAAGATTTACCAAGCAAATGGAAAACAAAAAAAAAAGCAGGGGTTGCAATCCTAGTTTCTGATAAAACAAACATTAAACCATCAAAGATCAAAAGAGACAAAGAAGGCTATTACATAATGGTGAAGGGATCAATTCATCAGGAAGAGCTAACTGTCCTAAATATATATGCAGCCAATACAGGAGCACCCAGATTCAAAAAGCAAGTCCTTAGAGACTTACAAAGAGATTGAGGCTCCCGTACAATAATAATGGAAGACTTTAATATCCCACTGTCAACATTAGAGAGATCAACGAGACAGAAAGCTAACAAGGATATCCAGGAATTGAACTCATCTCTGCACCAAGCAGACCTAATAGACATCTACAGAACTCTCCACCCCAAATCAACAGAATATACATTCTTCTCAGCACCACATCGCATGTTATTCCAAAATTGATCACATAGTTGGAAGTAAAGCACTCCTCAGCAAATGTGAAAGAACGGAAATTATAACAAACTGTCTCTCAGACCACAGTGCAATCAAACTAGAACTCAGGACTAAGAAACTCAATCAAAACCACTCATCTACATGGAAACTGAACAACCTGCTCCTGAATGACTACTGAGTACATAATGAAATGAAGGCACAAATAAAGATGTTATGTGAAACCAATGAGAACAAAGATACAACATACCAGAATCTCTGGGACACATTTAAAGCAGTGTGTAGAGGGAAATTTATAGCACTAAATGCCCACAAGAGAAAGCAGGAAAGATCTAAAATGCATACCCTAACATCACAATTAAAAGAACTAGAGAAGCAAGAACAAAGACATTCAAAAGCTAGCAGAAGGCAAGAAATAACTAAGATCAGAGCAGAACTGGAGGAGATAGGGACATAAAAAAACCCTCCAAAAAATCAATGAATCCAGGAACTGTTTTTTTTAAAAGATCAACAAAATTGATAGACCACTACGAAGACTAATAAAGAAGAAAAGTGAGAAGAATCAAATAGACACAATAAAAAAAGTTAAAGGGGATATCACCACCGACCCCACGGAAATACAAACTACCATCAGAGAATACTATAAACACCTCTATGCAAATAAACTAGAAAATCTGGAAGAAATGGATAATTTCCTGGACACTTACACTCTCCCAAGACTAAACCAGGAAAAAGTTGAATCCCTAAATAGACCAATAGCAGGCTCTGAAGTTGAGGCAATAATTAATAGCCTATCAACCAAAAAAAGTCCAGGACCAGATGGATTCACACCCGAATTCTACCAGAGGTACAAGGAGGAGCTGGTACCATTCCTTCTGAAACTATTCCAATCAATAGAAAAAGAGGGAATCCTCCCTAACTCATTTTTTGAGGCCAACATCATCCTGATAACAAAACCAGACAGAGACACAACAACAAAATGAGAATTTTAGACCAATATCCCTGATGAACATCGATGCAAAAATCCTCAACAAAATGCTGGCAAACTGCATCCAGCAGCACATCAAAAAGCTTATCTACCATGATCAAGTGGGCTTCATTCCTGGGATGCAAGGCTGTTTCAACATACTCAAATCAATAAACATAATCCAGCATATAAACAGAACCAAAGACAAAAACCAGATGATTATCTCAATAGATGCAGAAAAGGCCTTTGACAAAATTCAACAGCCCTTCATGTTAAGAACTCTCAATAAATTCGGTATTGATGGAACGTACCTCAAAATAATAAGAACTATTTATGACAAACCCACAGCCAATATCATACTGAATGGGCCAAAACTGGAAAAATTCCCTTTGAAAACTGGCACAAGACAAGGATGCCTTCTCTCACCACTCCTATTCAACATAGTGTTGGAAGTTCTGGCTAGGGCAATCAGGCAAGAGAAAGAAATAAAGGGTATTCAGTTGGGAAAAGAAGAATTCGAGTTGTCCCTGCTTGCAGATGAAATGATTGTATATTTAGAAAACCCCGTTGTCTCAGCCCAAAATCTCCTTAAGCTGATAATCAACTTCAGCAAATTCTCAGGACAAAAAATCAATGTGCAAAAATCACAAGCATTCTTATATGCCAGTAACAGACAACCAGAGAGCCAAATCATGAATGAAGTCCAATTCACAATAGCTTCAAAGAGAATAAAATACCTAGGAATCCAACTTACAAGGTAAAGGAGCTCTTCAAGGAGAACTACAAACCACTGCTCAGTGAAATACAAGAGGACACAAGCAAGTGGAAGAACATACCATGCTCATGGATAGGAAGAATCAATATTGTGAAAATGGCCATGCTGCCCAAGGTAATTTTTAGATTCAATGCCATCACCATTAAGCTACCAATGACTTTCTTCACAGAATTGGAAAAAACTGCTTTAAATTTCATATGGAACCATAAAAGACCCCGCATTGCCAAGACAATCCTAAGCAAAAAGAGCAAAGCTGGAGGCATCACGCTACTTGACTTCAAACTATACTACAAGGCTATAGTAACCAAAACAGCATGGTCCTGGTACCAAAACAGAGATATAGACCAATAGAACAGAACAGAGCCCTCAAAAATAACACCACACATCTACAGTCATCTGATGCTTGACAAACCGGACAAAAACAAGAAATGGGGAATGGATTCCCTACTTAATAAATGGTGCTGGGAAAACTGGCTAGCCATAAGTAGAAAGCTGTAACTGGATCCTTTCCTTACTCCTTATACGAAAATTAATTCAACATGGATTAGAGACTTAAATGTTAGACTGAAAACCATAAAAACCCTAGAAGAAAACCTAGGTAGTACCATTCAGGACATAGGCATGGGCAAGGACTTCATGTCTAAAACGCCAAAAGCAATGGCAACAAAAGCCAAAATTGACAAATGGGATCTAATGAAGCTAAAGAGCTTCTGCACAGCAAAAGGAACTATCCTCAGAGTGAACAGGCAACCTACAGAATGGGAGAAAATTTTTGCAATCTACTCATCTGACAAAGGGCTAATATTCAGAACCTACAAAGAACTCAAATAAATTTACAAGAAAAAAACAACCCCATCAAAAAGTGGGCAAAGGATATGAACAGACATTTCTCAAAAGAAGACATTCGTACAGCCAACAGACACATGAAAAAATGCTCATCGTCATTCACCATCAGAGAAATGCAAATCAAAACCATAATGAGATACCATCTCACACCAGTTAGAATGACAATCATTAAAAAGTCAGGAAACTACAGGTGCTGGAGAGGATGTGGAGAAATAGGAACACTTTTACAATGTTGGTGAGACTGTAAAGTAGTTCAACCATTGTGGAAAACAGTGTGGCGTTCCTCAATGATCTAGAACTAGAAATACCATTTGACCCAGCCATCCCATTACTGGGGATATACCCAAAGGATTATAAGTCATGCTGCTATAAAGACATACACACACGTATGTTTAATGCAGCACTATTCACAATAGCAAAGACTTGGAATCAACCCAAATGTCCATCAGTGACAGAGTGGATTTAGATAATGTGGCACATATACACCATGGAATACTATGTAGCTATGAAAAAGGATGAGTTCCTGTCCTTTGTAGTGACATGGTTGCAGCTGGAAATCATCATTCTCAGCAAACTATCCCAAGAACAGAAAACCAAATACCACATATTCTCACTCATAGGTGCGAACTGAACAATGAGATCACTTGGACACAGGAAGGGGAGTATCACACACCAGGTCCTATTTTGGGGAGGGGATCGGGGGGAGGTATAGCGTTAGGAGATATACCTAATGTAAATGATGAGTTAATGGGTGCAACACACCAATATGGCACATGTATATATATGTAACAAACCGGCACCTTGTGCACATGTACCCTAGTACTTAAAGTATGAAAAAAAAGTCTGTTTTTTCTGAAATGAGAATAGCAACCACTGTTGGTTTTTGTTTTCCATTCATTTGATACATCTTTCTCCATCTTCTCTGCGCCTATGTGTTTCATTTCATGTGAGAAGGGTCTCTGGAAGACAGCATACAGTTGGGGCTTAATTCTTTATCTCACTTGCCACTTGATGCCTTTTAAGTGGGGACATTTATCCCATTCATAGTCAAGGTTAATATTGACATGATGTGCTCCTGTCATCGTGCTGTTTGCTAGTTATTATGCAGACTTGATTGTATAGTTGTGTTATAGTGTCCGTGGGCTATGTACTTAAGTATGTTTTCACTGTGGCACATAAGAGTCTTTCATTTTTATGTTTAACACTTCCTTAATAATCTCCTATAGAAAGGTCTGGTGGGAATAAATTCCATTAACATTTGCTAGTCTGGAAAGAATTTTTTTTTTCTTGTGAAGCTTAGATTGCCTGGATATAAAATTCTTGGTAGAACTTTTTTTCTCTATGGTTGCTGCATATAGGCTTCCAATATCTTCTGGCTTGTAAGGTTTCTGCTGAAAGCTCAGTTGTTAGCCTGATGAGGTTTCCTTTGTAGGTGACCTGCCCTTTGTCTCTAACTGCTTTTAGTATATATATATTTTTTCAGGTTGACTTTGAAAAATTGGATAACTCTGTGTCTGGGGGATGGTCATTTTTAATTATAACTTGCTGAAGTTCTCCGGATTTCCTAAATTTGTATGTTGGCCTCTCTAGCGAGGTTGGGGAAATTTTTGTGACAGTATCCTCAAATATGTATTACACATTGCTTTCTCTCTCTGCCTCTCTTTTTGTTATGCAAGTGGGATGAAGATTTGATCTTTTTTACATAATCGCATATTTCTCTGAGGTTTTGTTCATTTTTAAAATTATTTTTTCTTAAATGTTTTTCTGACCAAGTTGATTCAAAGAACTAGTCTTTGAGCACTGTAATTCTTTCCGTATTTTGGTCTATTCTACTATTAACACTTCTGATTATATTATGAAATTTTTGTAGTGAGTTTTTCAGCTCCAGGTGATCAGATTAGTTCTTTCTAAAAATGATTACTTTATCTTTCAGTGCTTGTATTATTTTTATTTTATTTCTTAAATTATTTGAATAGGGTTTCAAAATTGTCCTGCGTATCAATGATCTTTATTGTTACCCAGATTCCAAATTCAATAACTGTCATTCCAGCCATTTAAGCTTGGTTAACAACTATTTTGTGGGATCTAGTGCAGTCATTTTGAGGTAAAAAGACACTTTGGCTATTAGGGTTGCCAGGGTTCTTCTGTTGGTTCTTTTACATCTGTGTTTGCTGATGTTTCTTTACAGTTTGATGTGGCTGTTCTTTCAATAGGGATCTTTGCTTTTATATTCGTTGATGCTCTTGAGTGTTTGACTGTGTTATGAGGTAACTTTAGTTAATTTGCTTCATTTCTGGATGACTTCAGGAGACAATGTTCAGCTCAGCACTTCTGGGCTAAGTGCTCTAATCCTTACAGACTGAGACTACGCCTGTATTTTCTTTTTTTTTTCTTTTGACACTTGAAGTTAAGCACCTGCTTTGCTGAAAGGGCCAATGCTTTCTTAGTCAGCTGGCAACAATGCTCCAATAGGCAGGGCCAACAAAACTTCTTCAGAGATGTAACAGATGGGCAGTGGAGGTCCTTGTGTGTGTACTGCCAGCAGGGCATTGAAGGCTGCAGGTGAGTGACTGTTGGCATAGCAGTGAGTGGAGGCCATAGACAAGTGCATGCCTGTGTGGGAGAGCTGCAGGTGCATGTGCATTAGTGGGGGCCTTCCTGCAGAATCTCTCTTACCGTTAGGTGGTATCTGATGACAAAAGAGCTATGGCTATGGCTGCTGGCAAGTGCCTTGGTTAGAACACCAAGGCTGTGCTGCAAGTAGGTACAGCCAGGCAGGGACACTGGAATAGGCTGGCAGATGGGGGTGGCAGTTAGATAAGGCAGGCCCTATTCCACAGTCAAGATAGCTCTGCTCTGTCTAGGTTCAGAGCCAATGAAAAACACAGCCACGTAAGGAATTATTCAAAGCCTTGGTGAATGGGTGCCCATGGCTGTGCTCTACTGCAGCTTTTCCTGGGCCAGACCCTCTGTGTCCCATTCAGTTTGGAGTTCTGTCTCTGACAACTGTCTGGGCAGTTCTCCCTGGCAGCTAAAGTGTCTGTGGGGGTCATGGGGTCTCCTACAGCTAGGATTCTGGAGGTCCATAGCAAGAGTTGGCCACTCCTTGCATATCACATTCACACCTTCTTTAGGAGCCTTTTGGAGCCAGGAATGACTCTTGATGCTCAGCAACCTCATACAGGGTTCCCAGCTCTCTCCCTTTTTAGCCTAGTGTCTGTGTCTTCCCTACATCCACTCCCAATGCAGTCTTTCCAAAGACCTGTAAAGAGTGTACTGGTCTTCTTGATAGTATGGTCACTCAGTGGGAGAAGTTCTTTCTGTGTCTAGCCAGTCATCTTGGATCCTCCTTAAAAATATTCTTTATTTTGGTCTCGCGTATGTTTATTTGTGCTGGTTTTGAATAATTTGTTCAAGTATACTATTTCCCAGTTTCCATGTGCCTCACTGTCTTCCTTATGGATCTCCTAGTACCTGCAGGTCATCAAGTAAAGAGGTTGGAGGAGAGTTACCTAGGGCTTCCTGGAGTGGTGGACATGAAGCAGTGGAGACCTGTGAAAATCTTCATTTCTCCTCCACTTTTGAAGGATAGCTTTGTTGGTTTTAGTAATCTTGGCTAGTAGTATTTTTTTTTTAATTTAATGCATTGAATATATTATTCCATTCTATTCTTGCCTGTAAAGTGTCTGCTGAGAAATCTGATGATAGTTTGATGGATATTTTCTTATATGTGATTTGATGCATTTATCTTGCTGTTTTTAGAATTTTTTAACTTTTGATGGTTTGAGTATAATATGAATAGGGGAAGACTGCTTTGAGTTCCATCTATCTGGGAATCTTCATTTGATGTATCTATATGTATCTTGTAAGATTTGGCAAGTTTTTAGTTATCATTTTGTTAAGTACGGTTTGTATGCGTTTTTCCATCTTTTCTTCTTTTGGAACATCCAAAATGTAAAAAAGCAATCTTTTTCTTTATATATTTAATCCATAATTGTTTTATATTTAGTTTTTAAACCTTTTAATCTCATATTTTAAATAATAAAAACACAAACACACATATTAGCTTAGGTCTACATAGGGTCATGATGATCAAAATGTCACTAGATGATATACAATTTTCAGCTTTATTTAAAGTAACCTTTTGGGATCACCATTGTATATGCAGTTCATACTAAATGTCATTATGTAGGACATGACTATACTATGTAATCTTTATTTTTCTTCTGCCCTAGTCTGTCCTACACAGTGCGCCGGGTTAATCCTCTTAGAATAGTACTTTAAAAAATACTTCACTTATCAGATGTAAAGATGTCAATGTTTTCGTATTGTATTATTAAATTAAAAACTCTTCAATTGAACATGGCTCTCTATTATCTGGCTTCACATTGCCTTATTAGCATTTTCTCCCATTATGCTTAAAAGACTTTATATTGCAAAAAAGTTTATCTTCTTAATCTTTTTGAAATATCATTTCTTCATAGTAGACATTCAATAAATAGTTGTTACATGAATTCTTTTTTTAATCTTTGTATTTTGTGATAACTCTTTCTTTCACTAGTATGATTTCTATGATTCCTTCAAGGCTTCTGCTGGTTAATGCAATCTCCTGTCATTTCCTGTTTCTAACTCTACCCCTCAGCCTGGTTAATTGAAAAATGTGTTTTGAGTCAAATAGATTAGAGTTTGAGTTCTAAATCTACTACTTACTACTGGGTTATTTGGATAACCAATTTAATCTGAGTCTTAATGTAAACAATATATACATTATAGGGCTTTTCTTGAGACTTAAATTAGACTCATTCATTTATTTAGCAAATAAATATTACAAATATACTATATGCCAATCACTGTTCTAGGCTTTGGAGATAAAATGGGAATGAGATTGACAAGGTGTGTGCTTTTATGAAGTTGATGTTTTAGTGAGGAAGACAGTCCACAAGCAAGTAAATGAATACATACAACACGAACTTTCAGATATAGTTAAGTGTTGTAAAGACCATGAAACAGAATGGCGAAGAATAACTGAAGGGAATATTCAGATAGAATGGTCAGGGAAATACTCTGAAGCTGTGACACTTGACTGAAACCCCCAAATTAGTGACAGGATAAGTTATAGAAAGGGCTAGAAAAACAAAATTTTAAAATAAAAGAGTTTATTGGCAGAGGAAGCCTAAGTATTGAAGCTGTGAGGTAGGATTCTTCTTTAAAAAAAAAAAAAATAGAAACATAGGACAAGCAGTGTGACTGTAGCAGAGTGAATGAGGTGAAGAAAGGTACAATATAATATTGGAAAGTTGATCAAGAGCCAGATCATGCAGGATCTTGTAAGACATGGTAAGCCATTTGGGTTTTATCTGATGTGAAATGGAAGATTTTGTATGTACCCTGACGTACATTGGTACTTAATAAATGTTTGTGACTTTGCCACATCCACTTATTAAATTACATTTAACATTTATAGTATATAATGCTAAATTATAAAGTGTTTCATATATATATATATATATATATATATAACTTAATGTACTGTTTTATAATGGAATTCTTTTTCTCCTCAATGGCAAGCTTTATATACACTCTGGTCCTTACCATAATACAGTATTTCAATGGATTCCTTATTTCATGCAAAATAGTAAACTACTTATTTCAGACCCAGGTTTTGGACTTAAATCTAGTATACTAATGCAATTCCATTTATTAATTCTGTAACTCAATTAATGTTTCTTGAGAACATGCTATGCATCCATCACTAAGATAGGCACTGGGGACACAGCTGTGGAAAATGTCAGATACAGTTCTTGTCCAAATTAGCAGAAGGATAAACATGAGTCATAAGGTAATTCAAATAATCTTCCAGGTTATTTTCTCTCTCAGTATATTTGGTTTGGGGCTAAATATACCTTTAATTAGGAAATAAGTTGAATGTATAATTCCTAATGACAGTCTATTTGGGAATAGCATTTCTATTTTTAAAACTGTAAACCTGGTAGTAGATCGGAGGTAAGAAATATGGGCAGGAACAAAGCTAGGACTGTGCATTTTAAACTACCAGTGATGAATAAACAGTTTTCTTATTTATATTAACAATTTTAATTATTTGGGGGTTGATACTTCTGTAAAACACAATAAAAATCACTTAGAATGGCAATTCCACTTTTGAATGTTGCAGCAATGTCAAATTGCTACACAAATTTTTAAACAATATTCCTCAATTTTGATATTATCTTGTGGATCAGTAACAAGCAATAGTAAGCCTACTGACATGAGTATTCAGATCACATTTTGGCTAACATTGTTCAAGAGAATATAAATCATTCTATTATAAAGGTAAATGCACTTGTATGTTTGCAACAGTATTCACAATAGCAAAGACATGGAATCAATCCAAATGCCTATCAATGACAGACTGGATAAAAAACAAAGTGGTACATATATCCCATGGAATACTATTCAGCCATAAAAAGGAATGGGATCATGTCCTTTGCAGGGACATGGATGGAGCTGGAAGTCATTATTCTCAGCAAACTAATGCAGGCACAGAAAAGCAAACACCGCGTGTTCTCACTTATAAGTGAGAGCCAAATGATGAGAACACATGAACACAGGGAGGGGAACAACACACACTGGAGCCTGTCTGGGGGACCAGAGAGAGGAAAAGCATCAGGAAAAATAGGTAATGCATGATGGGCTTAATACCTAGGTGATGGGTTGATAAGTGCAGCAGACAACCATGGCAAACACTTTCCTATGTAACAAACCTGCACATCCTGCACATGTATTCCAGAACTTAAAATAAAATAAAAAATAAAAAAAAATAAGGCAAGGTGGATTATAGAGACAAGGTTATGATTAATCATATACTCTAATTGAAACATTAAGCTCCTTCAAAAGTAAAGAAAAATAAGGATTATAATTTATGTCATAGATATAAAGTTTACATATGATATATCAGATCATTTATTTATACATTTGCTCACTATGTATTTATGAAATACCCCAATAAACTGCCATCTTTTAAAAAGCATAAATGAAGTTCTATTCATCCTTCTATCTGGCACTTGGAATAGTGTTGGTTACCTGGGAAGTGTTCAAGAAATGAGTTAACGAATTAGTGGACATATAAGACTATTCTGAGCTTAAGACACATACCTGTTTTGAAATTAAGATATTTTCAGTTTTTTAAATAATAATAGCTTCTTTTTGAACATTGAAAAGATGAAGTATTTTAGATGCAATAAAATTTATGGGCTCTATTTTTTAAAAACAGTAAATACTGTTTATTTATTTATTTAATCTCTTTTAAGACAGAGTCTCACTCTATCACGCAGGCTGGAGTGCAGTGGTACCATCTCTGCTCACTGCAACCTCTGCTTCTTAGGTTCAAGAGATTCTCCTGCCTCAGCCTCCCAAGTAGCTGGGACTACAGGTGCGTGCCACCACACCCGGCTGATTTTTATATTTTTAGTAGAGATGGGGTTTCACCATGTTAGCCAAGATGGTCTTTAACTCCTGACCTCGTGATCCACCCACCTCAGCCTCCCAAAATGCTGGGATTACAGGCGTGAGCCACCGTGCCCAGCCCAACAGTAAATACTGTTTTTACTGTCTAAACAGGTAAACAAAAGGTTTGGCTTCCCCTGGAAGTAGAAATTACAAAAAGAACTTAATCCAAATACAGTATTTATGTTCTTTTCTCTCAAATGAATACCTCAAATGCTCTATAAATGTCTAATATTTATAAGTCACTAACACTGAATATATCAGATTTTAACCACCATTGCATTATGAGTCCTAATGTATTCAGATTTTTACATGACAGTTAGGAAATTATTTATGTACAATAACAAGAGGGCTATGGGAATAGTAAGAATTTTGGTTTTAGAGGTTTCCATTATTATTCCAATCTATTTGGATAATTACAGTGTAAACATTTTGTTTAGCGCAAGTCTTTTCTTACCACCCCTACTGCCACACACAAAGGCAATTCTGATGATGTCACGAAATATGAGTCAGCTGTCAGTATAACTTGGTTTTAGTCTAGATTTTTTTTAATTGTATGACTGGAAACTAGGCGGAAATCCTTAAATTCTCTAAACTTCAGTTTTTTCACTATTAAATGATAGAATGAAAGTAATTCTTAAGGGTCAATTTTATGCTAACGTCAGTTAATACTTTACATAATTTAACAAATACTTACCTTGTACTTACTATTACAAGGCACCATTTTAGGCACTGGTAAGAGTTGTAAATTGGAAACACAAAAACAAAAACAAAAAGACTGTACCCTATCTCAAAGAGTTAATGCATTGTGAGTAGGTAAACAGACAAACGGATGTCAGATGCAATACAGTACAATACAATGTCAGATAGTGGTAAATGCTTGAAGCAAAATAAAGCAGGGTAATGCACAGAAAACTGATGTAGGCTAACACGAACAAGATATATTTGTGCAGATAACTGAATGAAGTCTTTATTTTGAGGTAATTTTACTTTTACTTGTTGTTATGAAAAATAATACCAAAAATCTCTATGTGCTATTTACCTAATTTTCTCCACTGGTTAAATCTTGCAGAACCATAGCATAATACAACTCAGCAATCTTTTTCAGTTTTCAACAATTTTGCATGTGCCAATTTGTGTGTGTTATCGTGTATGTGTATATTTTGTTCTATGCAATTTTATCACGTATAGTTGAGCACCAGAGTCAAAATACAGAGTAGATCAATAACCAAAAGGATCATTTCTGTTGCTTTTAATAACTACACTTATTTCTTCCACTCTCAATAAATGGAATTATAAACTATTTAAATTTTGAGGATTGACTTTTTTTTTCACTCACCATAACTCAATGGAGACCAAGTTGTTGTAATTGTTCATTCTTTTTCTTTTTTGCGGCATAGTGCCCTATAATATTATGTAACACAGTTTATTTGACATTCACCTATGGAAAAACATTTAGGCTCTTTCCAGTTTTGGGGAAATAAAGAGCAAAGTTAGTATCCAGTGGCATAAGTAAGACGGCATGTTAAAAAAGCCCCAGGCCCTTGCTACCCTCTAGAAATGTCAAGTAAACCAAAACAGACTCATGAAAGTAACTTTGTGGGAGCTCTAAAATCCAGTCAAGAATCTGAAGCCTCCAAAAACAGTCAAGAAACTTGACAGGTCACAAATCAATGGGATAATAATTTAATTTATAATTTATAATAAATTAGTTATGACAATAAAAAGAACTACAGCAACCTAAACAGGATGGTACTGATACAAAAACAGACACACAGGACAATGGGACAGGTTAGGGAATCCAGAAATAAAGCCACATGTCTTCAACCATCTTATCTTTTACAAAATTTACAATAACTAGCAATACAAAAATGACTCCCTTTTCAATAAATGGTGCTGGAATAACAGGCCAGTCAGATGCACAAGATTGAAATTGGACCCCTTTCTTTCACCATATACAAAAACAACTCAAGATGGATTAAAGACTTAAATGCAAAACCAAAAACTATAAAAACCCTAAAAGAAAACTTAGGAAATATCATTCTGGACCTAGGCCCTGGCAAAGATTTCATGATCAACGCTCCAAAAGCAAATGAAACAAAAAGGAAACCTGACAAGTGAGACCTAATTAAACCAAAGAGCTTGTGCAAAGCAAAAGGAGAAACTATCCACAGAGTAAACAGACAACCTACAGAACGGGAGAAATTTTTTGCAAACTATGCATCTGAAAATGTTCCAATATCCTAGAGAACTTAAGTGAACAAACAAAAAAACCAAACAGCCTCATGAAAAAAATGGGCAAAGGACATGAACAGATACTTTTGAAAAGAAGAAATACTAGCAGCCAACAAGCATATGAAAACATGCTCAGCATCACTAATCATGAGAGAAGTGCAAGTTAAAACCACAATGATATGCAATCTCACACCAGTCAGAATGACTATTATTGATGGGCTGGGTGCAATGGCTCATACCTGTATTCCCAGCACTTTGGAGGCCAAGGCAGGCAAATCACCCAAGGTCAAGAGTTTGAGATCAGCTTGGCAAACATAGTGGAACCCTGTCTCTACTAAAAATACAAAAATTAGCCACGCTTGGTAGCAGGCACCTGTAATCCCAGCTTCTTGGGAGGCTGAGGCAGAAGAATTGCTTGAACCCAGAAGGCGAAGGTTGTAGTGAGCTGAGATGATGCCACTGCACTCCAGCCTAGTTGACAAGAGCGAAACCATCTCAAAAAAAAAAAAAAAAAAGACTATTATTAAAAAGTCAAAAAATAACAGATGCTGATGAGATTGCAGAGAAAAGGGAATACTTATACATTGCTTGTGAGAATGTAAGTTAGTTCAACCATTGTGAAAGCAGTTTGTAGATTTCTCGAAGAACTTAACACAGAACTACCACTTGACCCAGCAATGTCATTACTAAATATACACCCAAAAGAACATAACTTATTTTACCATAGTGGTACATGCATGCATATGTTTATCACAACACTATTCATGATAGCAAAGACAAGGTATCAACATAGCATAGATGCTCATCAATAATAGCCTAGACAAAGAAAATGTGGTATGTATACACCATGGAATACTACACAGCCATGAGAAATGAAATCATGTTCTTTGCAGCAACATGGATGAAGCTGGAGGACGTTATCCTAAAGAAACTAATGCAGTGACATTAAACCAGATACCACATGTTCTCAACTAAATATTGAGTACAAATGAACACTGAAAAGCTAACAATAGGCCAGGCACGGTGGCTCATGCCTGTAATCCCAGCACTTTGGGAGGCCGAGGCTGGCAGATTACGAGGTCAGGAGATCAAGACCATCCTGGCTAACACAGTGAAACCTCGTCTCCACTAAAAATACAAAAAATTAGCTGGGCATGGTGGTGGGCACCTGTAGTACCAGCTACCCAGGAGGCTGAGGCAGGAGAATGGTGTGAACCTGGGAGGAGGAGATTGCAGTGAGCCTAGGTTGTGCCACTGCACTCTAGCCTGGGCAACAGAGCGAGACTCCGTTTCAAAAAAATAAAAAGCTAACAATAAACACTAGGACTTACTTTAGGGTGGAGGGTGGGAGGAGAGTAAGCATAAAAAACTATCAAGTACTGTGCTCATTGTCAAAGTATTTATCTGTACACCAAACCTCAATGACATGCAAGTTACCCATGTAACAAACCTGCACATGTGCCCACTGAATCTAAAATAAATGTTAAAAAGAAAAATGTGTCAAGGAGTCACAATGGGGGAAAAACTGGCTCTTTAACAAATGTTTTTGGAAAAACTGGATATGTATGTGCAAAAGAATGAAATTGGACCCCTACCTTACACCACAAACAAAAATCAACTCAAAATAGATAAAGGTAAAGACCTGAAATCTTGAAACTCCAAAAAGCAAACATAGAAGAAAGCCTTGGCATTGATATTGGCAATGGTTTCTTGGCTATGACACCAAAAGCATAGGTAACAAAAGCAAAACTAAAGAGGTGAAAATATAAAGGATTATAAATCATTCTACTATGAAGACACATGCACGTGTATGTGCATTGCAGTATGATTCACAATAGCAAAGACATGGAATCAACCTAAATGCCCATCCATGATATATTGGATAAAGGAAATATGGTACATATACAGCATGGAATACTATGCAGCTATAAAAAAAGAATGAGATAATGTTTTTGGGGGGGACATGGATGTAGCTGGAGACCATTATCCCTAGTAAACTAATGCAGGAACAGAACTCCAAATACCACATGTTCTCACTTATAAGTGGGAGCTAAATGATGAGAACACATGGACACTTAGAGGGGAACAACACACACTGGGGCCTATGGGAGGGTGGAGGGTGGGAGGAGGAAGAGGATCTAGAAAAATAACTAATAGATACTAGACTTAACACCTGGATGATGCAATAATCTCTACAACAAACCCCTATGACACATGATTACCTATGTAACAAACCTGCACAGTCTCCACATAACACCCCTGAACACTGAAGATAAAAAAAAGAAGTGAAAATGTGTCAAACTAAAAAGCTCTGGGCAGCAAAGGAAACAACAGAATAAAAATACAACCTACAGAGGCCGGGCGCGGTGGCTCAAGCCTGTAATCCCAGCACTTTGGGAGGCCGAGACGGGTGGATCACGAAGTCAGGAGATCGAGACCATCCTGGTCTACACGGTGAAACCCCGTCTCTACTAAAAAAAAAAATACAAAAAAACTAGCCGGGCGAGATGGCGGGCGCCTGTAGTCCCAGCTACTTGGGAGGCTGAGGCAGGAGAACGGCGTAAACCCGGGAGGCGGAGCTTGCAGTGAGCCGAGATCGCGCCACTGCACTCCAGCCTGGGCGACAGAGCTAGACTCCGTCTCAAAAAAAAAAAAAAAAAAAAAAAAAAAAAAAAAAAAAAATACAACCTACAGAAACAAAGAAAATATTTGTAACACATATATTTGAAAAGTGATTCATTTCCAAACTATGTGAAGATGTCCCACAACTTAATAGAAAATAATAACAATCCTATTAAAAATGAGGAAAAGGCTTAGATATTTCTCCAAAGAAGATATACAAATAGTAACAGGTATATTAAAAGATGCTCAACATATTTAATATTCAGAAAAATGCCATCCAAAGCTTCAATAAGATATAACCTCCCACTTGTTAAGATGACTATTAAGAAAAGATTGCAGAGAAATTGGAATTTTTGTACACTGATAATGGGAATGTTAAATGGTGCAGCCATTATGGAAAACAGTGTTGAAATGTCTCAAAAAATTAAAAATAGAACTGTCACCTGATCCAACAGTTTCGCTTCTGGGTATACACCCAAAATTATTGGAATTAGGATGTTAAAGTGATATCTGCATTCCAATGTTTATTGCAGCACTATTCACAATAGCCAAGGTATGGAAACAACCCAAATCTCCATTGACAGATGTATGAATAAAGAAAATGTGATATATACACACAACAGAATACTATTTGTTTTTTTAAGAAGAAGAAAATCCTAGCACTTGCAACAACATGCATAAACCTGGGAGACATTATGCTAAGTGACATAAGCCAGTACCAGAAGGATAAATACTACATAATTCCACTTATATGATGCATCTAACATAGTCATACTCATAGCAGCAGAGAATACAATAGTGTTTGCCAGGGTGTGGAAAATGAAGCATTGTTGTTCAATGAGTAATAGTGACTATAGTTAACGATATGGTATTTTGAACTTCAAACTTTACTAATAAGGTAGGCGTGTTGTTAAGTGTTCTTACCACACCAAATAAAAGGAGCCCAAGGAAACTCACCAAATTGAACACATTAAATATGTGCAGTTCTTTGCATATGAATTATATCTCAATAATATTGTTACAAAAAAGACAGGAACCCATCTACCCAGTTCACTGTTGTATGTGACACAGTTTCTATTACACAGTAGTGAATATTTGTAGTATGAAATAATGAGCGTTCTTTCAACCCATTGTTAAGTGTTCAACTGCAATAACAGTTGCCATATTAATACTGTATGTTTAGGCCGGGCGCGGTGGCTCAAGCCTGTAATCCCAGCACTTTGGGAGGCCGAGACGGGCGGATCACGAGGTCAGGAGATCGAGACCATCCTGGCTAACACGGTGAAACCCCGTCTCTACTAAAAAATACAAAAAAAAAAAAAAAAAAAAACCAGCCGGGCGAGGTGGCGGGTGCCTGTAGTCCCAGCTACTCAGGAGGCTGAGGCAGGAGAATGGCATAAACCCAGGAGGTGAAGCTTGCAGTGAGCTGAGATCCGGCCACTGCACTCCAGCCTGGGCAACAGAGCGAGACTCTCTCTCAAAAAAAAAAAAAAAAAAATACTGTATGTTTGTCCATTCCACTACTGGTTTGATATTGAGGTTAGTTTTTTTTCAACGTTTTGTTATGAAAATATTCAAACATATAGAAAGGTTGAAAAATAATATAATAACCATCTGAATATCAGTGACATAGATTAAACAAATTTTGTTAGATTTGCTTCACGTATAAATGTGTATATGCATATGTGTGTATGTAAGCGTGGTGTGTAGAGGCAGAGAGAGAGAGAGAGAGAGGAATCATTTAATTTTGTTGTTATTTATTTATTTTTTGGGACAGAGTCTGACTCTGTGGTCCAGGCTGGAGTGTAGTGGTATGATCTTGGCTCACTGCAACCTTCACTTCCTGGAATTCTCCTGCCTCAACCTCCTGAGTAGCTGGGATTACAGGTGTGCCATCACGCCCAGCTAATTTTTGTATTTTTAGTAGAGATGGGGTTTCACAATGTTGACCAGGCTGGTCTTGAACTCCTGACCTCAAGTGATCCGCCCTCCTCGGCCTCCCGAAGTGCTGGGATTACAGGTGTGAGCCACTGTGCCCAGCCTGTTATTGTTTTGATTTGTTGTGATTTTCAGAATATTTTGAAAATAAGTTACAGACATCATCACACTTTGGCATTGAGTACATCAACATTCAGTTCCAAAGAATGACATTATTCTCCCACACAACCAGTGTTATAATTGATCTTAACATAAAATTAACAGTCTCCTATATTCAATATTCAGTTTATGTTTAAAAACCCTAATTGTTCCGTAAATGTCTTTTATATATGACTTTGTTTTGATCTAGGATTCAATCATGGATTGCACATTGCATTGATTTTTTAAATATAATTTCACCTTTTATTTTACATTTGGGGGTATATGTACATGTTCGTTACATGGGTATATTGCATGATGCCGAAGTTTGGGGTACAACTGATTCTGTCAACCAGGTACTGATAATAGTAGCCAAAAGCTAGTTTTTCAACTCCTGCCTCCCTTCCTGTCTCCCTCTATTAGTCACAGTGTCTACTGTTGCCTTCTTTATGTTCACAAGTACCCAATGTTTAACTCCCACTTAAAGTGAGAACATGTGGTATTTTGTTTTCTGTTTCTGCATTAATTTGCTTAGAATAATTCACTTGCCTCCATATTACTGCAAAAAGACATGATTTCATTCTTCCTTAAGGCTGCATAGTATTCCATAGTGTATATGTGCCACATTTTTTTTTTCCAACTCACCACTGATGGACACTTGTGTTGATTCCATGTCCCTGCAATCTTTTAAATTTCAACTTTTGTTTTAGATACAGGGGGTACATGTGCATGTTTGTTACATGAGGATATTGTGTGATGCTGAGGTTTGGTCAATAGATCCCACCACCTAGGTGTTGAGCACAGTACCAGATAGGTAGTTTTTCAATCTATGCTCCTCTTCCTCCCTCCCCTAACTAGGAGTCCACAGTGTCTATCATTCTCCTACTTATGTTTATGTGTCTTCAATGTTTGGCTCCCATTTATGAGTGAGAGCATGTGGTATTTGGTTTTCTGTTCCTACATTAATTTGTTTAGGGTTATGGCCCCCAACTGTACCCATGTTGCTGCAAAAGACATAATTTCATTCACTTTCATGGCTGTGTAGTATTCCATTCTGTACATGTACCATATTTTCTTTATCCAATCTAGAGCTGATGGCATCTGGGTTGATTACATATCTTTACTATTGTGAATAGCACAGCAATGAACATAATATAAGTGCATATGTTATTTTACAGAATAATTTATTTTCCTCTAGGTACATACTCACAAATGGGATTGCTGGGTTGAATGGTAGCTCTGTTTTAGGTTCTTTGATAAATCTCCAGACTGCTTTCCATAGAATGTGAACTAATTTATATTCCCACCAAGCAGTTCACAATATATAGATATTTCCTGTCTATGCAGCCTTGCCAGTATTTGCTGCGTTTTGACTTTTTAATAGTAGCCATTATTTTTTCAAAGATGGAGGATTGGAGACATTATTAGCATGCTTGTTCCTCTTGGAAAAAAAATACTGTGTAGAGATTCACATGGTTAACTTTGTTTTCAAGAAACAACACAGAAACTTAACAGGAAAACTGAAAGAAGCATCAGGCTGCAGCCTACACTGTGAGACAGATGGAAAACTGTAAGTCCTCAGAATGTGAAAGGGGGATAAACTGCCTCCAGGATACACACTCCCACCAGGTAACCTGGCAATCCTGACTACAGGGGAAGGCCTTAAACCTTACTCAGCATTGAAAACTGATTTAGTGAGTGGTAGGGAGTATATGAGAAGAAGCGGCATCAGGGCATGCTTTGTGTACATTCCCAGACTCTGGCAGAGACAGAGGGAAGCCATTTCTGATTCTGTCTCACAGGGGATCTTGTAGAAATCTGCAGGCTAACTCAAATGGCAGTTACAGGTTGACAGAATCTCCCACCTGAGATTAGTAATATAATATTGACTGGGGATAAACCCCCTTGGTCAGAACTGAGAGGTGACGGGGAAGTGTGCTGCAGTAACAGGTGCAGAAACTGGGTGACCCTGCTTCATGCACAGATTGGGAGAGGTGTGGCCAGAAAGCCAGAGCTGTTCTCCCCACTGGGAATGCTATGGCCTGGGGAAGTTTACAGTTCTGAGCAACAGACTTTCTAGAATGTAGTGAGCTGCTGCCAGTCGAGCACTGTGGGTTTGAGTCCTGCATTGCCAAGTGCATGGAAGCTGGGTGGGGCTTTCTGCAACCTGTTACTCTCCACTCACCATACAGATGCTTCTGTGTAGCAGAGTGTAAACTAAAACTATAATTCTAAGCCCCCTCTACTAACTCTCTCTCTCTCTCCCCTGAACCCCTCCTCTCAGCCAAGGGCATTCTAAAGTTAACCTGAAACGTGTTCAGGGCATGATGGGTATGGGTGAGGACGTGACTCATTATCCCCTCTCCATTTGAAATTCAGGCACAACTGGCTAGCTTTAACATTAGAACAGAGACCTTCAGACAATCTGTTTGCTCTGAAGCCTGCTATCTGGAGGCATTGCCTGTATAATACAAATCTTAATCTCCACAAACCCTTATCTTCACCCAGGCACTCTTTTCTATTCATTTCATGTCTTTAAATACACTCTTTCAACCAATTGCAAATCAGAAAATCTTTGAATGCACCTATGACCAGGAAGCCCCCACTTGGAGTTTTCCTACATTCTGAACCAAACCAATGTACATCACACAAGTATTGGTTGATTTATTATGTCTCTCTAAAACATATAAAGCCAAGCTGTAGCTAGGTCATATCTTCTCAGAACCTCTTGAGGCCATGTCATGGGCATGTCCCTAACCTTGGCAAAATAAATTTCTAAATTGACTGAAACCTATCTCAGATACTTTTGTTTTAGAGGATGCAACTATGCTCCTTCCTGGAACATTACCCCTGCAGCAGGAGACTCACTCTCTGTTTCTCACTGGGGCTTCTGTTTTTGCCCACACATGGGGAGCCAGAGCATGGGCTTACCTAGCCCAGACGTTACCTAGCTATGTCCCTCTACGCATCCTGATAGCTTAACCCAAAATACAGACTTTTTTGAGATTTATGGCCCTATCCATTGCCTGAGTAACCAGAGTGCCTCCCCTGATAACATAAGGCAAGCAAGAATTCTATAACTATCACTGCAGCTGGTGCTCTTTTGTAAGTACCACTTCTTGGCAAGAGGCCAACTGACACAGTCCATTACAACATCTACAGGCGAAATAAGAGGGTGCAGGAAAGAGAACACATGTGTGTAACCTTAGCTATCTGAATTGTCTGCATCACCCGGGATAACCATGAGGTCCTGAGTTTTTGTGACAAGTTCATTATTACTGCAACTGGCATTTGAGAAAGCCAATGCACTAAGGCCATTTATAACCAATAAATCTCACAGTCTATATCACTCCCCTGTCACTCTCATCAGAACTGGTACTGGTAACCACTGCTGAGAATCTAGAGGACAATTAACATCACTGGATCCCTTGCAGACATTCCACAGCACCAGCCTGAAGTGTAGCAGCCTCACTTGGTGGCTAGACTTAGAGGGGCAGTAGCATTCATAGTAGTCTGTCCCTAAGGGATTATTAAACCTGAAGGAAGGCGTGTGCATCACATCAAGGAAGTAGTCCATGGGACAAAATTATCCAGGTGGCAGGACTTAAGTCCCAGAACGTTCCACATGTGGGTCATTTCTTTCATCAGAAGCATAGGTACAGTGCTGGGTTCAGTGGGGAAATTCTGGCTACACCACAATAGTCAGGCAGTCCTGGTGTTTATGAAGTACATTGCATAAGGGGACTTATTTTTCCCCTTATCCATCACTGCAGACAAAGATGGGGCTTCTTTCCTCAAGGAAAGACATGGGTGCACCTCTAGACAGCCTTTTAAAAACACTTCAGGGTGACCGCATCACCACAGGAGAAGTGACCATCAGGTTCAGGCTTAAATGAAGAGTAGATTCACAATCCCTTTCTACATGAAATATCAGCATTCCTGCAAATGAAAACCAGGGCTGGTCTGCCATGAGTCGCTGGAATGATGGGTTGGGAGTGTGACTGGAAGTTGGATTCTTTTCCTGCTGGCCTGTCATGCAAGCTGAAGTGGCTTCTTCCCTTCCCTCTGATAAGACCTCAGTGAATTTCAGTGAGAGCTCCCCCAGCCTCTTCTGTTAAGGTTTGAACCTCTGCCCACTATTGTGTATTGTATTTACAAACTTGCTTTAGCCACAACTGCTACATACTTGTGGACAACAACACCACTGGTCTGAAGTCTGAACTGATTTGCGTGCAAGCTCACTCTCCTGTGTGGTTGGAATGGCAGAAATTTCTTGAAGCTTATCTTATACCCCAGTGGTGTGTACTTATTTATTTATTTCTCCCCAATATTCTATTTACTATATTGAAGAGTTCAGACTACAGGCCACTGGGGAAAAATAGATAAATAAGTGCACACAGTATCTGAGAATGTCACCATGCAAAGACTGCCCACTATTATATAACCAAGGAACTCATACAGTCTTTACCCCTGAAAGCACACAGAACCAAATTAGCTTGCAATAAACTATAAACATTAAAGTTGCATCTCAAGAGGAAATAATAAAAAATCACAGTCAAATCAAAAATAAACTAAAAATATTTAGAAGATATACACTGCCCAAATAAGATAGAAACAGAAAAATAATTTTGGCAATATGACAAAACAAGGTTTTATAACAGTTGCCAAAGATCACACTAGCTCTTCAGCAATTGATCGAAAGAAAGATAAAATATTTGATAAATAATTCAAAAGGTTGATTATTAAGCTACTCAGAAAGACACAAGAGAGAGGTGAAAATGGACATAAATAAATCAAGGAAAATAATTCAGAATATGGGTGAAAAATTTTCTAAGGAGATTAGGTATTTTAAAGGAAAACCAATCATAACTAGTGGAGTTAAAAGACATATTTAGAAAATTTAAAAATGCAGTGAAAAGTTCTAACAATAGACTAGACCAAATAGAATAAAGAATTTCAGGGCTCAAAGACCAGGCTTTTGAATTTACCCAGTCAGACAATAATGAAACAAAAAATTAACAGAAATAAATTTTCCAAGAAATATGAAAATATATAAAATGGCCAAATATAAGAATAACTGATGTTACTGAGGTAGAAGAAAAAGCAAAAAGTTTGTGAAATTTATTTGAGAGAATAGTTGAAAACTTCCCTAGCATTGTTAGAGATTTAAACATCAAAATACAAGAAACTCAAATAATTCTTGGCAGAATTATTGCAAAGAAGGTATCACCAAGGCATATAGTCATCAGGCTATCTAAAGTCAAATAGAATAAAAGAATTGTAACAGCAATGAGGCAAAATTATTAAGTAACCTATAAAGGAAAACTGCAGACTAACAACAGACATCTCGGCAGAAATCTTACATGCCAAAAGATATTGGGCTCCTACCTTTAGCCACTTTATACAAAAAAAGAAAAAACATAAAACCTGTCAGCCGGGGCGGAGCAAGATGGCCCAATAGGAACAGCTCCAGTCTCCAACTCCCAGCGTGAGCGACACAGAAGACCGGTGATTTCTGCATTTTCAACTGAGGTACTGGGGTCATCTCACTAGGGAGTGCCAGACAATCGGTGCTGGTCAGCTGCTGCAGCCTGACCAGCGAGAGCTGAAGCAGGGCGAAGCATCACCTCACCTGGAAGCGCAAGGGGGAAGGGAATCCGTTTTCCTAGCCAGGGGAACTGAGACACACAACACCTGGAAAATCGGGTAACTCCCACCCCAATACTGCGCTTTAAGCAAACAGGCACAGCAGGAGAATATATCCCTCACCTGGCCGGGAGGGTCCCACGCCCACGGAGCCTCCCTCACTGCTAACACAGCAGTCTGCCGCGATCTATCCACAAGGCAGCAGCGAGGCTGGGGGAGGGGCGCCCGCCATTACTGAGGCTTAAGTAGGTAAACAAAGCCACTGGGAAGCTCAAACTGGGTGGAGCTCACAGCAGCTCAAGGAAGCCTGCCTGACTCTGTAGTCTCCACCTCTGGGGACAGCGCACAGCTGAAGAACAACAGCGGAAGCAGCGGGGGGCGGTGCAGATGCGAACGACTCTGTCTGACAGCTTTGGGGAGAGTGGTGGATCTCCCAACACAGAGGTTGAGATCTGAGAATGGACAGACTGCCTGCTCAGGTGGGTACCTGACGCCTGAGTAGCTTAGCTGGGAGACATCCCCCACTAGGGGCAGTCTGACACCCCACACCTCACAGGGTGGAGTACACCCCTGAGAGGAAACTTCCAAAGGAAGAATCAGACAGGTACACTCGCTGTTCAGCAATATTCTATCTTCGGCAACCTCTGCTGCTGATACCCAGACAAACAGGGTCTGGAGTGGACCTCAAGCAATCTCCAACAGACCAACAGACAGTCCTTCTGACTGTCAGAAGGAAAACTATCAAACAGGAAGGACACCTATACCAAAACCCCATCAGTACGTCACCATCATCAAAGACCAGAGACAGATAAAACCACAAAGATGGGGAAGAAGCAGGGCAGAAAAGCTGGAAATTCAAAAAATAAGAGCGCATCTACCCTGCAAAGGAGCGCAGCCCATCGCCAGCAACGGATCAAAGCTGGACGGAGAATGACTTTGACGAGATGAGAGAAGAAGGCTTCAGTCCATCAAACTTCTCAGAGCTAAAGGAGGAATTACGTACCCAGCGCAAAGAAACTAAAAATCTTGAAAAAAGAGTGGAAGAATTGACAGCTAGACTAATTAATGCAGAGAAGATCATAAACGAAATGACAGAGATGAAAACCATGACACGAGAAATACGTGACAAATGCGCAAGCTTCAGTAACTGACTCGATCAACTGGAAGAAAGAGTATCAGCGATTGAGGATCAAATGAATGAAATGAAGTGAGAAGAGAAACCAAAAGAAAACAGAAGAAAAAGAAATGAACAAAGCCTGCAAGAAGTATGGGATTATGTAAAAAGACCAAATCTACATCTGATTGGGGTGCCTGAAAGTGAGGGGGAAAATGGAACCAAGTTGGAAAACACTCTTCAGGATATCATCCAGGAGAACTTCCCCAACCTAGTAGGGCAGGCCAACATTCAAATTCAGGAAATACAGAGAACGCAACAAAGATACTCCTCCAGAAGAGCAAATCCAAGACACATAATTGCCAGATTCACCAAAGTTGAAATGAAGGAAAAAATCTTAAGGGCAGCCAGAAAGAAAGGTCGGGTTACCCACAAAGTGAAGCCCATCAGACTAACAGCAGATCTCTCGGCAGAAACTCTACAAGCCAGAAGAGTGTGGGGCCAATATTCAACGTTCTTAAAGAAAAGAATTTTCAACCCAGAATGTCATATACAGCCAAACTAAGTTTCATAAGTGAAGGAGAAATAAAATCCTTTACAGATAAGCAAATGCTTAGAGATTTTGTCACCACCAGGTCGGCCTTACAAGAGACCCTGAAGGAAGCCCTAAACATGGAAGGGAACAAACGGTACCAGCCATTGCAAAAACATGCCAAAATGTAAAGACCATCGAGGCTAGGAAGAAACTGCATCAACTAAGGAGCAAAATAACCAGTTAATATCATAATGGCAGGATCAAGTTCACACATAACAATATTAACCTTAAATGTTAATGGACTAAATGCTCCAATTAAAGGACACAGACTGGCAAACTCTATGAAGAGTCAAGACCCATCAGTCTGCTGTATTCAGGAGAACCATCTCACATGCAGAGACATACATAGGCTCAAAATAAAGGGATGGAGGAAGATCTACGAAGCAAATGGAGAACAAAAAAAAGCAGGGGTTGCAATCCTAGTCTCTGATAAAACAGACTTTAAACCATCAAAGATCAAAAGAGACAAAGAAGGCCATTACATAATGGTAAAGGGATCAATTCAACAGGAAGAGCTAACTATCCTAAATATACAGGCACCCATAACAGGAGCACCCAGATTCATAAAGCAAGTCCTTAGAGACTTACCAAGAGACTTAGACTCCCATACAATAATAATGGGAGACTTCAACACTCCACTGTCAACATTAGACAGATCAACGAGACAGAAAGTTAACAAGGATATCCAGGAATTGAACTCATCTCTGCACCAAGCGGACCTAATAGACATCTATAGAACTCTCCACCCCAAATCAACAGAATATACATTCTTCTCAGCACCACATCGCACTTATTCCAAAATTGACCACATAATTGGAAGTAAAGCACTCCTCATCAAATGTACAAGAACAGAAACTATAACAAACTGTCTCTCAGACCACAGGGCAATCAAACTAGAACTCAGGACTAAGAAACTCAATCAAAACCGCTCAACCACATGGAAACTGAACAACCTGCTCCTGAATGACTACTGGGTACATAGCGAAATGAAAGCGGAAATAAAGATGTTCTTTGAAATCAATGAGAACAAAGATACAACATACCAGAATCTCTGGGACACATTTAAAGCAGTGTGTAGAGGGAAATTTATAGCACTAAATGCCCAGAAGAGAAAGCAGGAAAGATCTAAAATTGACACTCTAACATCACAATTAAAAGAACTAGAGAGGCAAGAGGAAACACGTTCAAAAGCTAGCAGAAGGCCAGAAATAAGTAAGATCAGAGCAGAACTGAAGGAGATACAGAAACAAAAAACCATCCAAAAAATCAATGAATCCAGGAGTTGGTTTTTTGAAAAGATCAACAAAATTGACAGACCGCTAGCAAGGCTAATAAAGAAGAAAAGAGAGAGGAATCAAATAGACGCAATAAAAAATGATTAAGGGGATATCACCACCGACCCCACAGAAATACAAACAACCATCAGAGAATACTATAAACGCCTCTACGCAAATCAACTAGAAAATCTAGAAGAAATGGATAATTTCCTGGACACTTACACTCTCCTAAGGCTAAACCAGGAAGAAGTTGAATCCCTGAATAGACCAATAGCAGGCTCTGAAATTGAGGCAACAATTAATAGCCTACCCACCAAAAAAAGTCCAGGACCAGATGGATTCACAGCTGAATTCTACCAGAGGTACAAGGAGGAGCTGGTAGCATTCCTTCTGAAACTATTCCAATCAATAGAAAAAGAGGGAATCCTCCCTAACTCATTTTATGAGGCCAACATCATCCTGATACCAAAGCCTGGCAGAGACACAACAAAAAAAGAGAATTTTAGACCAATATCCCTGATGAACATCGATGCAAAAGTCCTGAACAAAATACTGGCAAAACGGATGCAGCAGCACATCAAAAAGCTTATCCAAAATGATCAAGTGGGCTTCATTACTGTGATGCAAGGCTGGTTCAACATGCGCAAATCAATAAACGTAATCCAGCATATAAACAGAACCAAAGACAAGAACCACATGATTATCTCAATAGATGCAGAAAAGTCTTTTGACAAAATTCAACAGCCCTTCATGCTAAAAACGCTCAATAAATTCGGTATTGATGGAACGTACCTCAAAATAATAAGAGCTATTTATGACAAACCCACAGCTAATATCATTCCGAATGGGCAAAAACTGGAAAAATTCCCTTTGAAAACTGGCACAAGACAGGGATGCCCTATCTCACCACTCCTATTCAACATAGTGTTGGAAGTTCTGGCTAGGGCAATCAGGCAAGAGAAAGAAATCAAGGGTATCCAGTTAGGAAAAGAAGAAGTCAAATTGTCCCTATTTGCAGATGACATGATGGTATATTTAGAAAACCCCATCATCTCTGCCCAAAATCTCCTTAAGCTGATAAGCAACTTCAGCAAAGTCTCAGGATACAAAATTAATGTGCAAAAATCACAAGCATTCTTATACACCAGTAACAGACAAGCAGAGAGCCAAATCAGGAATGAACTTCCATTCACAATTGCTTCAAAGAGAATAAAATACCTAGGAATCCAGCTTACAAGGGATGTCAAGGACCTCTTCAAGGAGAACTACAAACCACTGCTCAGTGAAAGAAAAGAGGACACAAACAAATGGAAGAACATACCATGCTCATGGATAGGAAGAATCAATATCGTGAAAATGGCCATACTGCCCAAGGTTATTTATAGATTCAATGCCATCCCCATCAAGCTACCAATGAGTTTCTTCACAGAATTGGAAAAAACTGCTTTAAAGTTCATATGGAACCAAAAAAGAGCCCGCATTTCCAAGACAATCCTAAGTCAAAAGGACAAAGCTGGAGGCGTCACGCTACGTGACTTCAAACTATACTACAAGGCTACAGTAACCAAAACAGCATGGTACTGGTACCAAAACAGAGATATAGATCAATGGAACAGAACAGAGTCCTCAGAAACAATACCACACACCTACAGCCATCTGATCTTTGACAAACCTGAGAGAAACAAGAAATGGGGAAAGGATTCCCTATTTAATAAATGGTGCTGGGAAAATTGGCTAGCCATAAGTAGAAAGCTGAAACTGGATCCTTTCCTTACCCCTTATACAAAGATTAATTCAAGATGGATTAGAGACTTAAATGTTAGACCTAATACCATAAAAACCCTAGAAGAAAATCTAGGTAGTACCATTCAGGACATAGGCATGGGCAAGGACTTCATGTCTAAAACACCAAAAGCAACGGCAGCAAAAGCCAAAATTGACAAATGGGATCTAATTAAACTAAAGAGCTTTTGCACAGCAAAAGAAACTACCATCAGAGTGAACAGGCAACCTACAGAATGGGAGAAAATTTTTGCAACCTACTCATCTGACAAAGGGCTAATACCCAGAATCTACAAAGAACTCAAACAAATATAGAAGAAAAAAACAAACAACCCCATCAAAAAGTGGGCGAAGGATATGAACAGACATTTCTCAAAAGAAGACATTCATACAGCCAACTGACACATGAAAAAATGCTCATCATCACTCGTCATCAGAGAAATGCAAATCAAAACCACAATGAGATACCATCTCACACCAGTTAGAATGGCAATCATTAAAAAATCAGGAAACAACAGGTGTTGGAGAGGATGTAGAGAAATAGGAACACTTTTACACTGTTGGTGGGATTGTAAACTAGTTCAACCATTATGGAAAACAGTATGGCGTGTCCTCAAGGATCTAGAACTAGATGTACCATATGACCCAGCCATCCCACTACTGGGTATATACCCAAAGGATTATAAATTATTCTACTACAAAGACACATGCACACGTATGTTTATTGTGGCACTATTCACAATAGCAAAGACTTGGAATCAACCCAAATGTCCATCTGTGACAGACTGGATTAAGAAAATGTGGCACATATACACCATGGAATACTATGCAGCCATAAAAAAGGATGAGTTTGCGTCCTTTGTAGGGACATGGATGCAGCTGTAAACCATCATTCTTAGCAAACTGTCACAAGAAGAGAAAACCAAACACCGCATGTTCTCACTCATAGGTGGGAACTGAATAATGAGATCACTTGGACTCGGGAAGGGGAACATCGCACACTGGGGCCTGTCATGGGGAGGGGGGAGGAGGGAGGGATTGCATTGGGGAGTTATACATGATATAAATGATGAATTGATGGGTGCTGACGAGTTGATAGGTGCAGTACACCAACATGGCATAAGTATACATATGTAACAACCCTGCACGTTATGCACATGTACCCTAGAACTTAAAGTATAAAAAAAAAAAAAATGTGATTTAAAAAAAGAAAAAAATAAAATAAAATAAAATAAAACCTGTCAGCCATGAATTTTGTATCCAGCAAAACTAAGTTTCATAAATGAAAATTGTATTTGTCCATTTTCATGCTGCTGATAAAGACATAGCCAAGACTGGGAAGAAAAAGAGACTTAATGGGCTTATAGTTTGACATGACAGGTGAGGCCTCAAAATAATGATGAAAGGCAAGGATGAGCAAGTCACGTCTTACATGGATGGTGGCAGGCAAAGAGAGAAGCCTTGTCCAGGGAGAAACTCCTGTTTATAAAACTATCAGAGCTCATGAGATTTATTCACTATCCCGAGAACAGCATAGGAAAGATCCACTCCCATAATTCAATTACCTTCCACCAGGTTCCTCCCATGACACATGGGAATTGTGGAAGTTACAATTCAAAATGAGATTTGAGTGGGGACACACCCATACTAAATCATTCTTTCCCTGGCCACTCAAAATCTCATGTTCTCACAGTTTAAAACCAATCATTCTTTCCCAACAGTCTGTCAAAGCCTTAATGCATTTCAGCATTAACTCAAAAGTCCGCAGTCCAAAATCTCATCTGAAACAAGGAAGTCCGTTCTGCCTATGAGCTTGTAAAATCAAAAACAAGCTAGTTACTTGCTAGACACCATGAGCATGCAGGTATTGAGTAAATACAGTTGTTGCAAATGGGAAAAATTCTCCAAAACAAAGGGGCTACTGGCCCCATGAAAGTCCAATATCCAGAGGGGTAATCAAATCTTAAAGCTCCAAAGTGATCTCCTTTGACTCCATGTCTCTTATCCAGGTCATACTGATGCAAAAGATTGGTTCCCATGGTTTTGGGCAGCTCCAATCCTATGGCTTTGCAGGGTACAGACTCCCTCCTTGCTGCTTTCATGGGCTTGTGTGGAGTGTCTGTGGCTTTTCTAGGAGCACGGTGCAAGCTGTCAGTGGATATACCATTCTGGGATCTGGAGGATAGTGGCCTGCTTCTCACAGCTCCATTTGATGCTGCCCCAGTAGGGACTCTATGTGGGGGCCCCAACACCACATTTCCCTTCTGCACTGCCCTAGTAGAGGTTCTCCATGCAGGCCTCACCCCTGCAGGAAATTTCTGCCTGGGTATCAAGGCATTTCCACACATCCTCCAAAAAACTAGGTGGGGGTTCCTAAACCCCAATTCTTGACTTCTGTGCACTTACAGGCTCAACACCAGGTGCAAGTTGCCAAGGCTTAGTGCTTTCACCCTCTGAAGCCATGGCCTGAGCTCTATGTTTGTCCCTTTTAGCCACAGCTGGAATGGCTGGGATGCAGGGCACCAAGTCTCTAAGCAGCACACAGAATGGGGACCCTGGGCCTGACCCACAAAACTATTTTTCCTCCTAGGCATCTTGGATCTGTATTGGGAATGGGTGCCATGAAGACCTCTGACATGCCCTGGAGATATTTTCCCCATTGTCTTGGGGATTAACATTTGGCTCCTCGTTACTTATGGAAATTTCTGCAGCCAACTTGAATTTCTCCTCAGAAAATGGGATTTTGTTTTCTACTGCATTATCAGGCTGCAATTTTTTTGAACGTTTATGCTTTCCTTCCCTTATAAAACTGAACGCCTTCAACAGCACCCAAGTCACCTCTTGAGTGCTTTGCTGTTTAATAATTTCTTCTCCCAAATACTCTAAATCATCTCTCTCAAGTTTAAAGTTTTACAAATCTCTAGGTCTGGGGCAAAGTGCTGTCAGTCTCTTTGCTAAAACATACTAAGGGTAACCTTTGCTTCAGTTCCCAACAAGTTTCTCATCTCCATCTGACACAACCTCAGCCTGGATTTCATTGTCCATATGATTTTCAGCATTTTGGTTAAAGTTATTCATCAAGTCTCTACAGAGTTCCAAACTTTTCCACATTTTTCTGTCTTCTTCTGAACCCTCCAAACTGTTCCAACCTCTGCCTGTTACCCAGTTCCAAAGTTGCTTCCACATTTTTTGGGTATCTTTTCAGCAGTGCTCCACTCTACTGGTACCAGTTTCTGTGTTAGTCCTTTTAAAAACTCCTGTTGAAGACACACCAAAGACTGGAAAGAAAAAGAGGTTTAATGGACTTACGGTTCCACATTGCTGGGGAGGCCTCACAATCATGGCAGTAGGCAAGAATGAGCAACTCTCATCTTACATGGATGGTTACAGGCAAAGAGAGAGAGCTTCTGCAGGGAAACTCCCATTTTTAAAACTCAGATATCGTGAGACCTATTTACTATCACAAGAACAGCACAGGAGAGACCTGCCCCCATGATTCAATCAGCTTCCACTGGGTTCCTCTCACAACATGTGGGAATTGTGGGAGTTAAACTTCAAGATGAGATTTGAGAGGGGACACAGCCAAACCATATCAAAGGTGAAATAAAGTATTTTTCCAGACAAGCAAATGCTGAGGGAATTTGTCATTGACAGACGAGCACTACAAGGAATACTGAAAGTTCTAAAGCTTAAAACAAAAGGGTAATATACACCAGAATAAACCTCTTGAAAGCATAAAGTTCAAATAATCTTTAAAACAATAACTATAATAAAGAAAAAGAAAATTTGTAGATAACAATCAACATGATGACTGGAACAGTACCTCACATCTCAATATTTATATTGAATATAAATGGTCAAAAATGCTGCACTTAAAAGGTACAGATTGGCAGAACTAATAAAAATAAATTACAAACCAAATATCTTCTGTCTCCAGTTCACTCACCTAACATGTCCATATTCTTATAGACTCAAGGTACAGGGATGAAAAAAGATATTTCGTGCAAATAGAAACCAAAAGTGAGTAGGCGTAGCTATAGTTAAAAAAAGAAGGCAAAGAAGGTGATCAAACAATGATAAGAGTATCAATATGACAAGAAGATATTACAATTTTAAATACAGATGGACCCAATTCTAAAGCTCCCAGATTCATAAAACAATTATTATCAGACATAAGAAAGGATACGGAAAGCAAAACAATAATGGTGGTGGTGGGGGGGACTTTAACACTACATTGACAGCACTAGACAGATCATTGAGGTGGAAAGTCAATAAATACTAGACTTAAACTGCACTCTAGAAAAAATAGGCCTAAAAGACATTTAGAGAACATTCCACTGGAGAACTGCAGCACATACATTCTTCTCATCAGCTCATGGAACATTCTTCAGGATAGACCATATAATAGGCAACAAAACCAGTCTCAATATATTTTTAAAAATCAAAATTATATCGAGTATATTTTTAGGCCAAAGTGAAATAAAACTAAAAATCAATTTCAAAAGGATTCTTCAAAGTGACACAAATACGTGGAAATTAAACAATCTTCTTCTAAATAATTTTTGAGTTAATCATAAAATCAAGATGGAAATTTAAAAAATTTTCAAAGTGAATGATAATAGTGATGCAAGTTATAAAAATCTCTGGGACACAGCAAAATTAGTGCTAAGAGGAAAATGTATAGCACTAAATGCCTACATCAAAAAGTCTGAAATATCTCATATTGACAGTCTAACACCATACCTTAAGAACTAGGAAAACAAGAACAAACTAAACTCTGTGCTAGCAGAGGAAGAAATAATAGAAATTGCAGCAGAACTAAATCAAATTGAAACAAAAATAATATAAAAGAGCTATGAAACAAAAGTTGGTTCTTTGAAAATATAAACAAAATCAATAGATCATTAATTAAATTAACCAAGAAAATAAGGGAGAAGATTCAAATTAGTTCAATTAGAGATTAAAATGGAGACATTACAACTGATACCACTAAAATACAAAAGATTATTTGAGACTACTATGAAAACCTCTATGCACACAAACTAAAAAATCAGAGAAAATGAATGAATTCCTGGAAATACAGAACCCCTGAAGCTTGAATCAGGATTAAATAGCAATCTGGGACAGAGCAATAAAAAACAAAACAAAACCAGTAAAATTCAATCAGTAATAAAAAAAAAAACAAGTGCCAACAAAATAAAGCCCAAGACCAGAATGATGCATGGCTCATATTCTATCAGATATCTAAAGAAGAATTGGTACCAATTCTGCTGAATCTATTCTAAAAGATAAAGAGGGAATTGTCTCTAATTGATTATAAAAACCAGTATTACTCTAATACCAAAACAAGGAAAGGACATAAACAAACAAACAAACAAAATAACTACAATATCTCTGATTAATAGAGATGCAAAACAAAAACAAAATAAAAACAAAAACAAAAACACAACCAAATACTGGTAAACCAAATCCAACAGCACATCAGATAATTCACCATGATTAAGTAGGTTTTATCCCAGGGAAGCAGGGACGGTTCAACATATGCAAGTCAGTAAATGTCATCATCCCATTAACAGAATTACAAACTAAAGCCATATGATTATCTCAATAGATGCAGGAAAAATCCAGCATCCCTTTATAATAAAAACCTTCAACACACTAGATATAGAAAGGACGTTCCTCAAAATATTAAAAGTCATTATGACAAACACACAGCCAACATCATACCAAATCGAAATAGGAAAATGTTGAAAGCATTAGCCCTAAGAACTGGAAAAAGACTACAATGCTCACTTTTATTACTTGTATTCAACAAAGAACTGGAAGTCCTAGCCAATGCAATCAGGCAAGAGAAAGAAATGAAGGGCATTCATATTGGAAAAAAGGTAGTTAAACTATCTCTGTTTGCTAATGGTATGAATACATACCTAGAAAACCCTAAGCCTCCGCCAAAAGATGCTTAGATTTGATAAATAAATTCAGTAAAGTCTCAGATTCTAAAATAAGCGTGTACAAAATGCACTGCTATACACCAACAATATCCAAGCTGAGAATCAAATCAAGAACTCAATCCCTTTTACAATAGCTGTAAGAAAAATAAGATAACTAGAAATATACTTAACTAAGGAGGTGAAAGATCTCTACACGGAGAACTACAAAATACTACAGAAAGAAATCATAGATGACATAAGCAAATAGAAATAAAGATGACATAAGCAAATAGAAATACATCCCATGCTCATTAATTGGAAGAATCAATATTGTCAAAATGAACATACTGATGAAAGCAATCCATAGAATCAATGCAATTCCTATCACAACACCAATATCACTTTTTTATGGAATTCAAAAGAAAAAAACAATTCAAAAATTCTATGGCTTGGCTCTGTGGCCCCACCCAAATGTCATGTTGCCTTGTATTCCCCAGTGTTGGGGGAGGGACCTGGTGGGAGGTGATTGGATCATGGAGGCAGATTTTCTACTTGCTGTTTTTGTGATAGTGAATGAATTCTCACAAGATTTGGTTGTTTGAAAGCGTGTAGCATTTCTCCCTTTGCTCTCTCTCCTAGTGACCATGTGAATATGTCCGGGATTACCCTACACCTTCTGCCATTATTGTAGTTTCCTGAGGCCCCCCAAAGCAGAAGCCTGAACAGCCTGCAGAACCGTAAGCCAATTAAACCTGATAGATCGGTAGCAAGACTAATAAAGAAGAAAAGAGAGAAGAATCAAATAGATGCAATAAAAATGATAACGGGGATATCACCACTGATCCCACAGAAATACAAACTACCATCAGAGAATACTATAAACACCTGTACGCAAATCAACTAGAAAATCTAGAAGAAATGGATAAATTTCTGGGCACATACACCCTCCCAAGACTAAACCAGGAAGAAGTGGAATCACTTCATAGACCAATAACAGGCTCTGATATTGAGGCAATAATTAAGAGCCTACAACCAAAAAAGTACAGGACTGGACAGATTCACAGCCGAATTCTACCAAAGATACAAGGAGGAGCTGATACCATTCCTTCTGAAACTATTCCAATCATTAGAAAAAGAGGGAATCCTCCCTGACTCGTTTTATGAGGCCAGCATCATCCAGATACCAAAACCTGGCAGAGAAACAACAAAAATAGAATTTTACACCAATATCCCTGATGAACATCAATGTGAAAATCTTCAATAAAATACTGGCAAGCCAAATCCAGCAGCACATTGCAAACCTTATCCACCATGATCAAGTGGTCTTCATCCCTGGGATGCAAGGTCAGTTCAACATACATAAATCAGTAAACGTAATCCAGCATATAAACAGAACCAAAGTCAAAAACCACATGATTATCTCAATAGATGCAGAAAAGGCCTTTGACAAAATTCAACAACCCTTCATGCTAAAAACTCTCAATAAATTCGGTATTGATGGGACGTATGTCAAAATAATAAGAGCTATTTATGACAAACCCACAGCCAATATCATACTGAATGGGCAAAACATGTAAGCATTCCCTTTGAAAACTGGCACAAGACAGGGATGCCCTCTCTCACCACTCCTATTCAACATAGTGTTGGAAGTTCTGGTCAGGGCAATCAGGCAGGAGAAAGAAATAAATGGTATTCAATTAGGAAAAGAGGAAGTCAAATTGTCCCTGTTTGCAGATGACATGGTTCTATATTTAGAAAACCCCTGCAGCAATATTTTACAAAATATTTCAAACATGGTGGCCATGTATTCCCAGAAGGTTGAGCCTTGCCCCTGCTATGGAAGATGAAACCTGTTTGGTCCAAGCCAATCCAGAGGCATCCATTCTTTCGCAAGCCATTGGTTAAGCCAGGGACTTGTGACACAATTCTGGCCAATCATAAGTGAGGGGAAGTCCTTTGGCATGGAAGAGGTGGGGCGGGAGGTTCTGGGAAACATTTTCCTGGCTAACTCAAAAAAAAAACAAAAACAAAAACAAAATAAAAAAACAGAAAACTTCTTTGGGGTGGAATTATCCCATTTTCTGCCTCTGGTCTTCATCATCAGTAGGTGACACTGTCTTAGAGCCCATTAAACTGCCAGCACAATTCACCTAGAATTGCTTCATTTGTGACTTTTGGTTCTGTGTGATAATAAAGTTTTTGTTGTAGTTTTTTAAAAAAAGAAAACCCCATCGTCTCAGTCCAAAATCACCTTAAGCTGATGAGCAACTTCAGCAAAGTCTAATGATACAAAATCAATGTGCAAAAATCACAAGCATTCTTATACACATATAACAGAAAAATAGAGCCAAATCTTGAGTGAATTCCCATTCACAATTGCTTCAAAGAGAATAAAATACCTAGGAACCCAACTTACAAGGGATGTGAAGGACCTCTTCAAGGAGAACTACAAACCACTGCTCAATGAAGTAAAAGAGGACACAAACAAATGGAAGAACATTCCATGCTCACTGATAGGAAGAATCATTATCATGAAAATGGCCATACTTACCAACATAAGTTATAGATTCAATGCCATTCCCATCAAGCTATCAATTACTTTCTTCACAGAATTGGAAAAAAAAAAAAAAAAAAAAAAAAAAAAAAAAAAAAAAAAAAAAAAAAAAACTTTCATGTGGAACCAAAAAAGAGCCCTCATTGCCAAGACAATCCTAAGCCAAAAGAACAAAGCTGGAGGCATCACGCTACCTGACTTCAAACTATACTACAAGGCTATAGTAACCAAAACAGCATGGTCCTGGTTCCAAAACAGAGATATAGACCAATGGAACAGAACAGAGCCCCCAGAAATAACACCACACATCCACAGTCATCTGATGCTTGACAAACCAGACAAAAACAAGAAATGGGGAATGGATTCTCTATTTAATAAATGGTGCTGGGAAAATTGGCTAGCCATAAGTAGAAAGCTGAAACTGGATCCTTTCCTTACTCCTTATAAGAAAATTAATTCAACATGGATTAGAGACTTAAATGTTAGACCTAAAACCATAAAAACCCTAGAAGAAGACCTAGGCAATACCATTCAGGACATAGGCATGGGCAAGGCCTTCATATCTAAAACAGCAAAAGCAATGGCAACAGAAGCCAAAATAGACAAATGGGATCTAATTAAACTAAAGAGCTTCTGCACAGCAAAAGAAACTACCAACAGAGTGAACAGGCAAGTTACAGAATGGGAGAAAAATTTGCAATCTACTCATCTGACAAATGGCTAATATCCAGAATCTACAAAGAATTCAAACAAATTTACAAGAAAAAAAAAAAAAAAAAAAAAAAAAAAACAACCCCATCAAAAAGTGGGTAAAGCATATGAACAGACACTTCTCAAAGGAAGACACGTATGCAGCCAACAGACACATGAAAAAATGCACATCATCATTGGCCATCAGAGAAAGGGAAATCAAAACCACAATGAGATACCATCTCACACCAGTTAGAATGGCGATCTTTAAAAAGTCAGGAAACAACAGGTCCTGTAGAGGATGTGGAGAAATAGGAACTCTTTTACTCTGTTGGTGCGACTGTAAACTAGTTCAACCACTGTGGAAGACAGTGTGGCGATTCCTCAAGGATCCAGGACTAGAAATACCATTTGACCCAGCCATCCCATCACTGGGTATATACCTAAAGGATTATAAATCATGCTGCTGTAAAGACACATGACCATGGAATACTATGCAGCATAAAAAAGGATGAGTTCATGTTCTTTTTAGGCACATGGATGAAGCTGGAAGCCATTATTCTCAGCAAACCATCGCAAGGACAAAAAACCAAACACTGCATGTTTTCACTCATAGGTGGAAACTGAACAATGAGAACACTTGGACACAGGAAGGGGAGCATCACATACTGGGGCCTTTTGTGGGGAGGGGAGGGGCGATGGATAGCATTAGAAGATATACCTAATGTAAATGATGAGTTAATGGGTGCAGCACACCAACATGGCACATGTATACATATGTAACAAACCTGCATGTTGTGCACATGTACCCTAGAACTTAAAGTATTTTTAAAAAGCCTCTTTCTTTAGTTTCAGGCATTTCCTTACAGTTGTATGAGAAAGAACTAATACAATATGAAACAAACAAAAAAAGCCTCAATAGCCAAAGCAATCCTAAGCAAAAAGAACAAATCTGAAAGCATCACATTACCCAACTTCAAATTATACTACAAAGCTAGCATATCCCAAACAGCATGGTACTGGTATAAATGTAGATGTATAGACCAATGTAATGGAAGAGACAACTCAGAAATAAAGCCAAATACTTACAACCAACTCATCTTTTCTTTTCTTTTTTTTTTTTTTTTTTGAGGTGGAGTCTCTCTCTGCCACCCAGGCTGGAGTGCAGTGGCGCGATCTTGGCTCACTGCAAGCTCCGCCTCCCAGGTTCATGCCATTCTCCTGCCTCAGCCTCCCGAGTAGCTGGGACTACAGGCGCCCGTCACCACACCCGGATAATTTTTTTGTATTTTTAGTAGAGACGGGGTTTCACCGTGTTAGTCAGGATGGTCTCGATTTCCCGACCTTGTGATCTGCCCGTCTCAGCCTCCCAAAGTGCTGGGATTACAGGCGTGAGCCACCGTGCCCGGCCAACCAACTCATCTTTAACAAAGCATGCAAAAATATATATTGGAGAAAGGACACACTATTCAATAAATGGTACTGGGAGAACTAGATAGCCACATGTAGAAGAATAAGACTGGATTCCAATCTCTTACCATACACAAAAATCAACTCAAGATGAATTAAAGACTTAAATCTAAGGCACAAAACAATAAAAATTTTAGAAGATAAACTAGAAAAACACTTTTCAACATTGGTCTAGGCAAATAATTTATAACTAAAATCCAAAAGCAAACGTAACAAAAAGAAAAGTAAATGACACCTTATTAAACTAAAAATCTTCGGTATGGCAAAAGAAAATAACTGTCATAGTAAACAGACAGCCAATAGAATGGAAGAAAATATTTGCAAACTATGCATCTGGCAAAGAACTAATGTCAAGAGTCTACAAGAAACCCAAACAAATAAGCAAAAAAAAAAAAAAAAAAAAAAAAAAAAAAAAAAAAAAAAAAAAAAAAAAAAAAGATTCTATCAAACTGTGGGCAAATACCACAAATACACATTTCTCCAAAGAAGATATACAAGTGGTCAACATCACTAATCATCAGGGAAATGCAAATTGAAATCACAGTGAGATATTACCTTAACCCAGTGAGAATTAAAAGACCATGATTAAAAAGTCAAAAAACAATAGATGTTGGTGTGGATGTAGTGAAAAGGGAACACTTATACACTGTGAGTGTAAATGTAAATAAGTATAACCTCGATGCAAAACAGCACAGGGATTTCTCAAAGAACTAAAATTAGACCTACCATTCAATCCAGCAATTCCACTAGTGGGTATATACCTAAAGGGAAATAAGTCATTATATCAAAAAGACCCCTGCATATGTAAGTTTATCACACCACAATTTACAATTGCAAAGATATGGATCCAACCTACGTGCCTATCAATGGATGGGGGAATAAAGAATATAGGGCATGCATACACCGTGGAATACTACTCAGCCATAAAAAAAACAAAATAATGTCTTTTATAGCAACTTGGATGTAGCTAGAAACCATCATTCTAAGTGAAGTAGCTTAAAAGGTGAAACCAAATGTTACATGTTCTCACAAGTAGGAGCTAGGTAAGCTCTCTGGGTACAAAAAGGCTTACAGAGTGGTATAATAAATGTGAGAGACTCAGAAGAAGTGGGAGGGGGTGGGGTATAAAAAACTACACATTGGGTACAATGTACACTACTCGGGTAATGGGTGCACTAAAATTTTGGACATCACCACAGTACAATTCCCTCATATAATGAAAAGCACATGTACACCAAAAGATACTGAAACAAAAAAAAAAAAATAGAAAATAATAGCAGTCATTGTGACTGGTGTGAAGACGGTATCAGATTGTAGTTTTGATGTGAATTTTTCTGATGATTCATGATTTTTAATATCACTAAGCATCATCAAGGTGTTTCTTAATGATCATAAAAATCAAGGGGTTTGTGGACCTCTTGTATGTCTTCTTTTGAGAAATGTCTGTTCATGTATTGTGGTCATTTTAAAAGGGATATTTGTTTTTGCTTGTTGAATTGGTTAAGTTTCTTATAGCTTCTGGATATTAGACCTTTTTCAAATGCATAGTTTGCAAATATCTTATTCTATTCTGTAGGTTTTCTGTTGGTAGACTCTGTTGATAGTTTATTTTGCTGTGCAGAAGCTCTTTAGTTTAATTAGGTCTCACTTGTCATATTTTGTTTTAGCTCATTTCATTGATTATTATGATTCTTTAGGATATTTTAATATGTTAGACTGTCCTCACCTTCTTCTTTCAAGGCACTGACTTTTAGAAGATCTGATCTTCTCAAATGTTCATAAAAATGCTTTTAAATTTATGATGCTGGAATTATTTTACTTTTTGCCCACAGCATACTTTCAAACCATCCCTTCTATCTTCAAATTATGCCAACTTCTGGCTCCTCCACTCTTGGTAGATGACTTACCTGTTTATGTTCCTGCTATTGGTTTTATTCTGTCATTGTTTTATTTTTATTCATTACTTGTCTTTTTACCAGTGCCAGATTCAGTATTGTTTTCCAGGGTCCTATCCTGAAGAGTTTCTGCTTAGGGCTTGTGGTCATGCACCTTAAAAAAATGAATGAATTGAAGCTTATCTTTGGCACTCATAGTCTGTTGAGTCTATTAACAAAAACAGTAATTATGAAGGTTTAGAGTTTCTTCTACCTGATGTGTAAATCATTATTTGTAATAAGTTTAACCGAATTCAACAAACACATATTGAGCACCTATGACACCTGTCCTATTTATGCAATTTTCTGATTAGAACAAGGCATGTCTTTAAAGTGCTCAGTGACAAAATGGCTTAACTAACAAGAAGTGCAAACACTATAGGACGAGAAGAAAAGAAAAAAAAAAATCTCAGTTTAAGCAGTTAGCAGAGGAGTTTGCACTGAAAATACTGGTACATTGTCTGATATTCAAGCCAATCATCAATGAAGGACAGGCCAAAACGTCAAAAAGAATAGCACACACCACTTCTCTCCAGTTAAAGTAATCTACTCAAATTGACCCAACAGAGATACATCATTTAATTTAAGAAATGATAATATCTATTCACTTTAATTGTCTAGCTGTATAATGAATCCAGAGTTTTTCCACTAATAAGACTGACATTACTAAACAAGCTCCCAAAGAGCATTTTGATGATGCACAGATAATGACACATAATAATTATCCAGGTGATTCAAGAATTACCAGATCTCCACTTCATACCAAAGACTAGTGAGGTGTTTTGTTTGGATTCGTATCCAAATGAAAACAAAATTATCTTGATTTAGAAGAAACTGGAGGCCAAGCACAATGGCTCACCCCTGTAATCCCATCATTTTGGGAAGTTGAGGTGGGCAGATCATTTGAGGTCAGGAGGTCAAGACCAGCCTAACCAACATGGTGAAACCCCATCTCTACTAAAAATAGAAAAAAAAAAAAAAAAAGCCAGGAGTGGTGGTGCATGCCTGTAGTCCCAGCTACTCTGGAGGCTGAGGCAGGAGAATTGTTTGAATCCAGGAGGCGGAGGTTGCAATCAGCCGAGATCCCACCTCTGCACCCCAGCCTGGGCAATGGAGTGAGACTACATCTCAAAAATAAATAAATCAATAAGCAAATAAAATAAACTAGAGTTGGTGTTATGATTTGCCATATATTTCAGTGGTACGTTGCAGGTGCAGGTGTAAGTCCCAATCTTTGTCATATCAGCAGTCACACTCGAATCCAAATTTCTCTGCAAGGGAAAATGTGGCAGTTGTGTTAAATTATATCTTTTGTTCTAATGTGCAGGATAAACATAGCATGAGCCTCTTATCTGGGTGATCTGTAAAATGAGATCAGTAAGGTTCAAATGGATGAAGGTGTGAATAGATAGTATCTCAGGTTCATAACACATTAAAATTATAAAAAGTATGTTTAGTCTACTCACCAGTGGCCAGTTGTAAAATTTATGGCAAATTTGCTATGATCTTTTTTTAGTCTCACTTTTTGGATTTTCTTTGTTTTATTCACTATTTTCTTGTCTTGGTAATATATCTTTTATATCCCAATTTCCAGTTTGGGAAATAAGACCTCCCAAGCAAAAATCCCCAACACTTTCAAATACAAAGTTATTCCTTTGGTCAGACTTTTTTCTAAAGCAGCTAAATACCGTAACCACTTTACTGCAAAGCTGGTAGATTAACTTGACTATAATACAGCAGTTTAAATTTAGGTGCCAATACTGTGTTCGAAATATGTAATTTTTATTTTTTTTTTGAGACGAAGTTTCGCTCTTGTTGCCCAGGCTGGAGTGCAATGGCGCGATCTCGGCTCACCGCAACCTCCGCCTCCCGGATTCAAGCGATTCTCCTGCCTCAGCCTCCCTAGTAGCTGGGATCACAGGCGAGCACCACTATGCCCGGTTAATTTCGTATTTTCAGTAGAGACGGGGTTTCTCCATGTTGGTCAGGCTGGTCTTGAACTCCCGACCTCAGGCGATCCACCTGCCTCAGCCTCCCGAAGTGCTGGGATTACAGGCGTGAGCCACCGCACCCAGCTTTGCTATTGATTTTTATGGTTGTTTTATAAAGGATTGATAAGTTACTTTTTCACAAATCATAAATGCATATGTGCAATCCAACCTTTAAGTATCCTCTGTGATTAGGTTGTACTGTCCTCTTTGACTTACAACTTTTCTGTTTATATCTCTGTCCATTGATTTCCATAAATCCCATACCTACCTCATAGGTGGTAAATGATTTTGTTTTCAATATCTCTTCTCAGTTTTTCTGTATGCAAATACAAATAAATATGAATATATATTATATTCTTATCCCACCTCTTTATTAAACAAATGTTTGTGTGCAATGTACCTATTTTTACATATGCATATTACACCATTGTACGGATGAGCCATAGTTTATTCATAATTTACTAAACCAATCCCCTTTATATGGATACATAGGTTTCTAGCTTTTTGCTATTATAACCTCTGTTAAATGAACAAACATATATATATACAACAAATATATATAATATATATAACTCGTTTATAAATGTATATGTGATTAATTTCTTGAAGTATATTTCCTAAGTAAAATGAAATTTGCATATTTTTTCATAATGTGTGTATGTATTATGGGAAACATGAATAATTTTGGTACAGACATACAATGTGTAATAATTGCATCAAGTTAAATAGGGTACCCACGACCTCAAGCGTGTCTCATTACTTTGCATTATGAACATTCCAATTATACTCTTTTGGTTATTTTACAATATACAGTTAATTACTGTTGGTTGTAGTCACCCTGTTGTGCTAGCAATACTAGACCATACTCATTTTAACCAAGTGTAATTTTGTACCCATCAGCAAATCCCACTTTCTCTCCAACTCCCCACTACCATTCCTAACTTCTGGTAACCATCATTCTACTCTATATCACCATAAGTTCAATTGTATTAAATTTTAGCTCCCTAAAAATGTGTGAGAACATGCAAAGTTTGTCTTTTTTCCTGGCTGATTACATTTAATATAAATCCTTCAGGGTGATAGATGTTGTCCCAAGTTATAAGATTTTCTTTTTTTTTTTTTTTTTTCAGGAACAAACAATATTCCATTGTGTATATATAGCATATATTCTATATCCATTGGTCTATTGATAGACACTTAGGTTGATTCCTTATCATAGCTATTACGAATAGTACTGCAATAAACATGAGTGTGCAGATACCACTTCCATGTATTAATTTCCTTTCTTTTGGGTATATACCTAGCAGTGTGATTGATGGATCATATGGGAGCTCTACTTTTAGATACTGAGAACCTCCAAAGTGTTCTTCATAGCAGTAATATTAATTTACATTCTGACCAACAATATAGGCGAGTTCCCTATTGTCCACATCCTTGACAGCATTTGTTATTGTCTGTCTTTTGGATAAAAGTCATTTTAACTGGGGTGAGAAAATATTTCATTGCAGTTTTGATTTGCATTTCCCTGATGATCAATGATGTCAAAAAACTTTTTATAGGCCTGCTTGCCCTTTGCATGTCTTTTCAAAAATGTTCATTCAGACCTTTTCCATTTTTTTAACTAAATTATTATTGTTTTCTCTTACAGGGTTGTTTCAGCACCTTTTATATTCTGGTAATTAATCCCTTGTCAGATAAATAGTTTGCAAATATTATCGCCCATTGTGTGGGTTTTGAGTTCACTTTGTTGATTGTTTCCTTTGCTGTGCAGAAACTCTTTTACTTGATGTGATCCCATGTGTCCATTTGTGTTTTGGTTGCCTGTACTTCTGAAGTATTACTCAAAAAAACAATTGTCCAGACCAGTGTTCTGGAGAGATTCCTGAAGATTTTCTTTTAGGACTTTATAATATTTATGTCCTAGATTTAAATCTTTAATGCATTTTAAGTTGATTTTTGTGTTTTGTGAGAGATAGGGGTCTATATTCATTTTTCTTCCTATAGATATTTAGTTTTCCCAGTAGCATTTATTGAAGAGATAGTCCTTTTCCCAATGTATGCTTCTGGTACCTTTGTCAAAAAAGAGTTCACTGTAGATGCATGGATTTGTTTCTGAGTTATCTATTCTGTTCTATTGGTCTACATGTCTGTTTTTATGCCAGTGCCATGCTATTTTGATTACTTATAGCTCCGTAGTAGTTTTAAGTCCTGTAATATAATTCCTCCAGTTTCATTCCCTTTGCTCAGGATGGCTTTGGCTATACTTTGGTGGTTCCATATAAATTTTAGGATTGTATTTTCTATCTTTGTGAAAAAATGTCATTAATATTTCAATAAGGATTCTATTCAATCTGTAGATTGTTTTGGGTAATATGTGTATTTAAAAAATATTGATTATTCCAGTCCATGAAGATAATTTTTTAAAAATTTTTTTGTGTCCTCTTCAATTCCTTTCACCAGTGTTTCATAGTTTTCATTTTAGAGATCTTTCACTTCTTTATTTAAAGTCATTTATAAGTATTTCATTTTATTTGTAGCTATTGTAAATGAAACTACTTTCTTGATTTCTTTTTCAGAGTGTTCATAGTTGACATAAAGAAATTTACTGATTTCTGGCCGGACGTGGTGGCTCACACATGTAATCCCAGCACTTTGGAGCGCCGAGACGGGCAGATCATGAGGTCAGGAGACAGAGATAATCCTGGTTAACACGGTGAAACCCTGTCCCTACTAAACACACACACACACACACACACACACACACACACACAATTAGCAGGGCGCGGTGGCGGGCACCTGTAGTCCCAGCTACTAGGGAGGCTGAGGCTGGTGAATGGCGTAAACCCAGGAGGCGGAGCTTGCAGTGAGCTTTTTTACTTAAATATAATATATCCTTGAGAATTATTTATGTGCTGAAAAGAAGAATGTGCTTTTTGTAGCTGTTGGATGAAATTTTCTGTAAGTATCTATTAGGTTTATTTTTTTCTATAGTGCAGAATAAGTCTGAAATTTCTTGTTTGATTTTCCATCTAGAAGATCTGTCCAGTGAGAAGAGTGAGATGTTGAAATCTCCAGCTATTACTGTGCTGGGGCCTGTCTCTCTCTTTGGCTATAATAATATTTGCTTTATATGTTTGGGTGCTCCAGCATTGGATGCATATATACTTAAGTTTGTTAATTTTTTTTTTCAACTTGTTTCTGTTTTAATTATCTTTTTTTTTTTTTTATTATACTTTAAGTTCTAGGGTACATGTGCATAACGTGCAGGTTTGTTACATATGTATACTTATGCCATGTTGGTGTGCTGCACCCATCAACTCGTCAGCACCCATCAATTCATCATTTATATCTTGTATAACTCCCCAATGCAAGCCCTCCCTCCTCCCCCCTCCCCCCTCCCCATGATAGGCCCCAGTGCGTGATGTTCCCCTTCCCGAGTCCAAGTGATCTCATTGTTCAGTTCCCACCTATGAGTGAGAACATGCGGTGTTTGGTTTTCTCTTCTTGTGATAGTTTGCTAAGAATGATGGTTTCCAGCTGCATCCATGTCCCTACAAAGGACGCAAACTCATCCTTTTTTATGGCTGCATAGTATTCCATGGTGTATATGTGCCACATTTTCTTAATCCAGTCTGTCACAGATGGACATTTGGGTTGATTCCAAGTCTTTGCTATTGTGAATAGTGCCGCAATAAACATACGTGTACATGTGTCTTTGTAGTAGAATAATTTATAATCCTTTGGGTATATACCCAGTAGTGGGATGGCTGGGTCATATGGTACATCTAGTTCTAGATCCTTGAGGAATTGCCATACTGTTTTCCATAATGGTTGAACTAGTTTACAATCCCACCAAAAGTGGAAAAGTGTTCCTATTTCTCCACATCCTCTCCAACACCTGTTGTTTCCTGACTTCTTAATGATTGCCATTCTAACTGGTGTGAGATGGTATCTCATTGTGGTTTTGATTTGCATTTCTCTGATGGCGAGTGATGATGAGCATTTTTTCATGTGTCTGTTGGCTGTATGAATATCTTCTTTTGAGAAATGTCTGTTCATATCCTTTGCCCACTTTTTGATGGGGTTGTTTGTTTTTTTCTCGTATATTTGTTTGAGTTCTTTGTAGATTCTGGATATTAGCCCTTTGTCAGATGAGTAGATTGCAAAAATTTTCTCCCATTCTGTAGGTTGCCTGTTCACTCTGATGGTAGTTTCTTTGGCTGTGCAAAAGCTCTTTAGTTTAATTAGATCCCATTTGTCAATTTTGGCTTTTGCTGCCGTTGCTTTTGGTGTTTTAGACATGAAGTCCTTGCCCATGCCTATGTCCTGAATGGTACTACCTAGATTTTCTTCTAGGGTTTTTATGGTATTAGGTCTAACATTTAAGTCTCTAATCCATCTTGAATTAATCTTCGTATAAGGGGTAAGGAAAGAATCCAGTTTCAGCTTTCTACTTATGGCTAGCCAATTTTCCCAGCACCATTTATTAAATAGGGAATCCTTTCCCCATTTCTTGTTTCTCTCAGGTTTGTCAAAGATCAGATGGCTGTAGATGTGTGGTATTATTTCTGAGGACTCTGTTCTGTTCCATTGATCTATATCTCTGTTTTGGTACCAGTACCATGCTGTTTTGGTTACTGTAGCCTTGTAGTATAGTTTGAAGTCAGGTAGCGTGACGCCTCCAGCTTTGTCCTTTTGACTTAGGATTGTCTTGGCAATGCGGGCCCTTTTTTGGTTCCATATGAACTTTAAAGCAGTTTTTTCCAATTCTGTGAAGAAACTCATTGGTAGCTTGATGGGGATGGCATTGAATCTATAAATAACCTTGGGGAGTATGGCCATTTTCACGATATTGATTCTTCCTATCCATGAGCATGGTATGTTCTTCCATTTGTTTGTGTCCTCTTTTATTTCGCTGAGCAGTGGTTTGTAGTTCTCCTTGAAGAGGTCCTTTACATCCCTTGTAAGCTGGATTCCTAGGTATTTTATTCTCTTTGAAGCAATTGTGAATGGAAGTTCATTCCTGATTTGGCTCTCTGCTTGTCTGTTACTGGTGTATAAGAATGCTTGTGATTTTTGCACATTAATTTTGTATCCTGAGGCTTTGCTGAAGTTGCTTATCAGCTTAAGGAGATTTTGGGCTGAGACGATGGGGTTTTCTAAATATACAATAAGTTTGTTAATTTTTGTCTTGCTGAATTTATTCCTTTTTCTTATATAGTAACTATTTTTTGTGTCTTCTTACAATTTGCATCTGGAAATCTGTTTTGCCTAATATAGACATATCTACTACTACACTTTTCTGGTTTCCACTGGCATGGAATAACTTTTTCCATCACCTTATTTTCTGTCTATGCATATCGTTATAGGTGTAGTATGTTTCTTGTAGTCAACAGATAATTGAACCTTGCTTGTTTATCCATTCAGTCACTTTATGTCTTTTGATTGGAGAGTGTAGTGCATTTACATTTAATGCATTTACATACAATGTTATTATTGATAAAGACTTAATACTACCATTTTGTTATTTTTTTTTGTTTGCTACGTAATCTCTTTCTTCTTTCTTTCTTTATTGTTTTACTTTTAGTAAAGGTGATTTCCTGTAGTGGTAGTATTTAATTTACTGCTTTCCATTTCTTTGTGAATCTGTTATATGTTTTTCCATTTGAGGTAACCATGAGGCTTGCAAATACAATTTTATAGCTGATTATTTTAATCTGTTAACAACTTAATACTAATTGCCTAAACAAACAAACAAAAAGAAAACAAATAGAGGCTACACTGATGGGTCTTGACTCTTTATCCAGTTTGCCAGTATGTGTCTTTTAATTGGAGCATTTAGCCCATTTACATTTAAGGTTAATATTGTTATGTGTGAACTTGATCCTGCCATTATGATATTAACTGGTTATTTTGCTCGTTAGTTGATGCAGTTTCTTCCTAGCCTCGATGGTCTTTACGTTTTGGCATGTTTTTGCAATGGCTGGTACCGGTTGTTCCTTTCCATGTTTAGGGCTTCCTTCAGGGTCTCTTGTAAGGCAGGCCTGGTGGTGACAAAATCTCTAAGCATTTGCTTATCTGGAAAGGATTTTATTTCTCCTTCACTGATGAAATTTAGTTTGGCTGGATATGACATTCTGGGTTGAAAATTCTTTTCTTCAGGAATGTTGAATAATGGCCCCCACTCTCTTCTGGCTTGTATAGTTTCTGCCGAGAGATCTGCTGTTAGTCTGATGGGCTTCCCTTTGTGGGTAACCCGACCTTTCTCTCTGGCTGCCCTTAAGATTTTTTCCTTCACTTCAACTTTGGTGAATCTGGCAATTGTGTGTCTTGGAGTTGCTCTTCTCGAGGAGTATCTTTGTGGTGTTCTCTGTATTTCCTGAATTTGAATGTTGGCCTGCCCTACTAGGTTGGGGAAGTTCTTCTGGATGATATCCTGAAGAGTGTTTTCCAACTTGGTTCCATTTTCTCCCTCACTTTCAGGCACCCGAATCAGACGTAGATTTGGTCTTTTTACATAATCCCATACTTCTTGCAGGCTTTGTTCATTTCTTTTTTCTACTTTTTTCTTTTGTTTTCTCTTTTCGGTTAATTTCATTCATTTGATCCTCAATCGCTGATACTCTTTCTTCCAGTTGATCAAGTCGGTTACTGAAGCTTGTGCATTTGTCACGTATTTCTCGTGTCATGGTTTTCATCTCTGTCATTTTGTTTATGACCTTCTCTGCATTAATTATTCTAGCTATCAATTCTTCCACTCTTTTTTCAAGATTTTTAGTTTCTTTGCCCTGGGTACGTATTTCCTCCTTTAGCTCTGAGAAGTTTGATGGACTGAAGACTTCTTCTCTCATCTCGTCAAAGTCATTCTCCATCCAGCTTTGATCTGTTGCTAGCCATGAGCTGCGCTCCTTTGCAGGGGGAGATGCACTCTTGTTTTTTGAATTTCCAGCTTTTCTGCCCTGCTTTTTCCCCATCTTTGTGGTTTTATCTGCCTCTGGTCTTTGATGATGGTGATGTACTGATGGGGTTTTGGTGTAGGTTTCCTTCCTGTTTGATAATTTTCCTTCTAACAGTCAGGACCCTCAGCTGCAGGTCTGTTGGAGATTGCTTGAGGTCCACTCCAGACCCTGTTTGCCTGGGTATCAGCAGCAGAGGCTGCAGAAGATAGAATATTGCTGAACAGTGAGTCTACCTGTCTGATTCTTACTTTGGAAGCTTCCTCTCAGGGGTGTACTCCACCCTGTGAGGTGTGGGGTGTCGGTCTGCCCCTGGTGGGGGATGTCTCCCAGTTAGGCTACTCAGGGGTCAGGGATCCACTTGAGCAGGCAGTCTGTCTCTTCTCAGATATCACCCTCCGTGTGGGGAGATCCACTGCTCTCTTCAAAGCTGTCAGACAGAGTCATTTGCGTCTGCAGAGGTTTCTGCTGCCTTTGTTGTTGTTGTTTTTGTTGTTGTTGTTGTTGTTGTTGTTGTTTAGCTGTGCCTTGTCCCCAAAGGTGGAGTCTACAGAGACAGGCAGGTTTCCTTGAGCTGCTGTGAGCTCCACCCAGTTCGAGCTTCCCAGTGGCTTTGTTTACCTACTTAAGCCTCAGCAATGGCCAGCGCCCCTCCCCCAGCTTCGCTGCTGCCTTGTGGTTAGATCGCAGACTGCTGTGCTAGGAATGAGGGAGGCTCTGTCGGTGTGGGACCCTCCCGGCCAGGTGTGGGATATAATCTCCTGATGTGCCCATTTGCTTAAAGCGCAGTATTGGGGTGGGAGTTACCCAGTTTTCCAGGTGTTGTGTGTCTCAGTTCCCCTGGCTAAGAAAAGGGATTCCCTTCCCCCTTGCGCTTCCCAGATGAGGCGATGCCTTGCCCTGCTTCAGCTCTCACTGGTCGGGCTGCAACAGCTGACCAGCACCGATTGTCCAGCACTCCCTAGGGAGATGAACCCAGTACCTCAGTTGAAAATGCAGAAATCACCGGACTTCTGTGTCGCTCGCGCTGGGAGTTGGAGACTGGAGCTGTTCCTATTCGGCCATCTTGCCTCAAATGGTTTCTTAATGCACATTAACATCCTTTTAGTTCAGATTGAAGAAGTCTCTTTAGCATTAGGGTAAGTCTGGTGTTTATAATATCTCTCAGCTTCAGTTTGTCTGGGAAAGTTTTTATTTATATTTTATGCTTGAAGAATATTTTTGCTAAATGTACTCTTCTAGGGTAATTTTTTAAAAATTTTTTCTTCAGCACTTTAAATATGTCATGCCCCTCTCTCCTGACCTGTAAGGTTTCCACTAAGTTTGCTGCCAGATGTCCTGGGGCTCCACTGTAAGTTATTTGTTTTTTAAAGTATTATTATTCTTGCTGCATTTAGGATCTTTTCTTTATCTTTGACTTTTGAAAGTTTGATTACTATATGCTTTGTGTTAGCGTCCTTTTTGTTCTATAACTTTCTTGTACCTGAATATTGATATATTTCTCCAGGTTTGGGATGTTCTCTGATATTATTTCTTTGAATAATTTTTCTACCCCATCTTTTTCTGTATCTTTTATTTAAGGCCAATAACTCTTAGATATGCCCTTATGAAGCTATTTTCTAGACTTTGTCAGCATGCTTCATTATTTTTATTCTTATTTTGTCTCCCTGTTTATTTTCAAATAGCGTGTCTTCGACTTACTAATCCTTTATTTTGCTTGATTAATTCTGCTTAGAAAATAGACTGATGGATTCTTCAGTATGTCAATTGCATTTTTCAACTCTGTAATTTCTGCTTGGTTCTTTTTAATTATTTCAATCTCTTTATTAAATTTATCTGATAGAATTCTTAATTCTTTTTCTGTGTCTTGTTGAATTTCTTTGAGTTTCCTCAAAACAACTAACTTTATTTCCAGGTCTGAAAGGTCACATATTTCTGTTTCTTCACTATTGGTTCCTGCTGCCTTGTTTAGTTTATTTGATAAAGTCATGTTTTCCTGGATGATCTTAATGCCAGTGGGTGTTTGTTCATTTCTAGGCTTTAAATAGTTAGATATTTACTTTAATCTTCACAGTCTGAGTTTGCTTGTGTCTGCCTTACTTGAGAAGCCTTTCCAGGTATTTTAAAGAACTCGGGCCCAAAACCCAATAAAGTTGTGGTTCTTGTAGACTCATACAGGTACCACCTTGGTAGTCTACAGTAAGATCTTTGAAACTGAATTACCAGAAATACACTTTTGTTTCTTTCCCTTACTTTCTCCAAAACAGATTATCTCTGTGTGTGTTGAGCCACCTGGAGCAAGGGGTGAAGTGATACAAACATTCCTGTGGCCACCACCACTGGGACTGTGCTGCATCAGATCTGAAGCCAGCACAACACTGGGTCTTGCCCAAGGCCCACTATAAACACTACTTGGTTATGACCTATGTTCCCTCAAAACCCTAGGGCTCTACAATAAGTAGGTGGGGTAACTATCCATATTTGTGTTCTTTTTTTTCAGGACGGTGAAGTCCCCCAGACTCCAGGAAAATCCAGAGATACTGTCTGGGAACCAAGGATTGGAGTCAAAAACCTTTGAAATCTTCCTGATGATTTATTTTATTGTGGCTAAGCTGGCCTTCAAACCATGAGGTAAACTCCTTCCCGTTTGCCTCTCTACTTTTTACAGGCAGAGAAGTGTTTCCTGCTGGCCACCAGAACCACAGGACAATGAGGTGTTCCACCAGTCCACCACTGATGTTCACTTGAAACCCAATGGCTCTTCAGTCAGCCTGTGGTGAAGGCTGCCAGGCCTGGTACAACTCTTAAAAGCAATGGGCCTCCCTCTGGCTGTCCAAGAGCCTAGACCTGGACTCAGAGACCCCAAATGCCTACTTGATGCTCTACCCAATTGTGGTTGGGTTGGCACCTATGGAGTCAAAGTCCCCTTTATCTTTCTGTCTGCTTTTCTCAAGCAGAACTTTTTCACTCTAGCCACCAGAGCTGGGAAAGTGCTGGGTCACACCTAAAGCCAGCACATGTGAAAGTCTCACCCAAGGCCCAAGGGCCCAATGACTCTTTAGTAAGCAGATGATAAATTCTGCCAGACTGGGTTCTTTCATTTAAGAAAGTGCATTCCCTTCTGTACCACTGAGTGTCTAGAAATGTTATCTGGGAGCTAGGATCTGGAATGGGAACCTCATGGCTCTGCCTGTTGTCCTATCTTATTGTGGCTGAGCTTCTATTCAAGATTAAAAACAAAGTATTCTTTACTCTTTGCTCTCCTCTCTTCAAGAAGAACAGAGTCATTTTTGTTGTTATTATCTGCTTTGCCTGTAGTCAGTAGGGTGGGGAGAATGGCTTAAGCACTCCCTTAGCCCCCTGACTGGTGTCTCCCTAAGTCACATGCCAGCTAATCTACTGGGTCTAAGCCCATCCCAGCACTAGAAATTGCCTAGGGATTACAGTCCTTGTGTCCTAGACAGATTTTCAAGTTTACCTAGGACCTCAGAGCACATCAGGTCATGGTGGCTAGACTTGCCAAAACTCAAGTTCCAACCGCAGGGATGGAACTTTATCTTATTTGACTTCTCAGCAGCATTCAGTACAATTGATGGACCCCTCTCTGATCTAGACTTTTCTCTTGAATTTTTACATTTTTAAAATGCATTTCTCCTTTTTCTTTTTCTTTTTTTTTTTTTTTTTTACGATGCTATTATTATAATATTATTATTTATTTTCATAGGTTTTGGGGGAACAAGTGGAATTTGGTCCCATGAGTAAGTTCTTTAGTGATGATTGGTTAGATTTTGGTGCAACCACCACCTGAGCAGTATACACTGAACCCATCTTGTAGTCTTTTATTGCTCACCCCTCTCCTGCTCTTTTCCCCAAGTCCCCAAAGTCCACTATATCATTCTTACTGCCTTTGCTTCCTCATAGCTTAGCTCCCACTTATGGGTGAGAAGATACAATGTTTGGTTTTCCATTCCTGAGTTACTTCACTTAGAATAATAATCTCTTGTTCCATCCAAGTTGTCGTGAATGCCATTAATTCCTTCCTTTTTTATGGCTGAGTAGTATTTCACCATATATATATCACAATTTCTTCATCCATTTGTTGACTGATAGGCGTTTAAGCTGGTTCCGTATTTTTACAATTGTGAATTGTGCTATTGTGCTGCTATAAACATATGCATGCAAGGTTATTATTTTTTTTTGTATAATAACTGCTTTTATTCTCTGGCCATGGCTGGTTCAAATGCTTTATTCCTGGGTGTGTTCCAGCTGAGCTCAGCATGGCTTTGCTTTCTATGCTACCTGGCAGTTGTCAGGGGGAAGGGGAGGGGTGGTGTCTACAATTCAAGACTGCCTTTCATACCCTCTTCAATGCCCATCTTGCTCCACGTTCTCTGCATCTTTAATTTTGATAAACATTGCTAAATTATTCTCTTAGAATTTGTGTAATTTTGTGTTCTCAGTAGCATTGTATAAAAATCCTTTTTCCCTAGAGATGTGTTGACAGAGTATATTGTCAAACTTGTATTTTTTCCAACCTAATAAGTAAAAAATAGTCTCCTAGTGTGCTTTTTACTTGCATTCCTCTTACAGTGCTAACGGTTGAGTGCATTTGAATTACTTTTTCTGAAACTCTCACATATCCCTTGCTCATTTTTTTACATGAAATTGATGTGCCTCACGACTTCTAGTAAGAATAATAACTAAAATTAGCTGGACTTTTAAAAAGTAGAGCATGATAATATACTCTCTCTAAAATGGTCTGAGGCAGCTGTACACTCACTCAGCCTGTGTGGCTGCTCTTGGTACCAACTTGCCTAAATTGACAGCTTGTGGCTTTTTTCCAGTGTCAGCTTATTTTGTAACCTTCTTGGAGTGATGAGAAACTATGAACTTTTCTTTTTTTTTTCTGTAGCTAGTTACTCTCACCTTTCTTCTCCACTAATCTTATGAGAATGGGAGGCAATTTTAAAACTTGTTTGGGCTTTTACTCAAGTAATCTGTGTCTTTATGTAAAGGTCCCTATATCTAAAAGGAAAATAATCAGATTTAATTTAAAATTAGTCATTTGTAAAATAAAAACTTCAGCCAAGAGTAACTCATTAAACTGTAAGGACAATCTAAAGATATTTTTAGACATAGAAGAAATCATAAATCTCACCATTTACAGAAAAATTATTTGAACAATAAGGAACTTATAGTTAATGTATTCTACCATAAACAGTAAATGAAGCTGAATGAAGTACTGGTTTGGGATTAAATTACAGTGAATATACTCATCCATCACTCAAGGTTTTGGGGGAGAATGGCTTAAGCCATTGTTAATCAAGTTAACAATGAGGAAAAAAGAGAAAGAGTTTTTTATTCATGTTATTTTCTCACCTTTCACACACTTATCAATCCTTCCTATCAATGTCAACTCTGCACTTAAAAAAGCTACCAACATTTTTCTATCTTTATCTTATTTGATCGCTCAGCAGCATTCGGTACAATTGATGACCTTATCCCTGACCTAGTCTTTTCTCTTGAATATTTACACTTATTCTTCTAGTGTTTTCCCTTTTTTAATTTTTTTCTATGTACCTAGACACTTATTATCAGTGTCCTTTATATATTTTTAGTATTCTGATAATTCAATAAATATGGCAATTCTTCAAGCTTATATCTAAAACTCCTTTTTTTTCTTACTATTTTATGTTCTATTCTATGTACCTAGTGTCCTCATGCTGCCTTGTTCTGTTTAGGAGTACCCTATTGTACTGCTATTGTTAAATCCAACTTGGCTATTTCAAGCTGAGTTTCATGGGAGAGCAATGGTAGTGTCATTGAAACCTAGTCCAAAGTTTTTCTAGTTCAAATATTTAGTTTTAATGGTCAGAAAGAGGTATCAAAATTCTCGTGAACTTATTTATATCAAAACGATAAATATTGATACAATAGAAATTCTGCTTATTTATTTATTTATTTATTTTTATTTACTTTTTTATTTTTGAAATGGAGTCTTGCTCTGTCGCCCAGGCTGGAGTGCAGTGGTGAGATCTCGGCTCACTGCAAGCTCCACCTCCAGGGTTCAAGCCATTCTCCTGCCTCAGCCTCCTGAGTAGCTGGGACTACAGGCGCCTGTCACCTCGCCCGGCTAGGTTTTTGTATTTTTAGTAGAGACAGGGTTTCACCGAGTTAGCCAGGGTGGTCTCGATCTCCTGACTTTGTGATCTGTCTGCCACGGCCTCCCAACGTGCTAGGATTATAGGCGTGAGCCACTGCGCCCGGCCCTGTTTATTTATTTTAACCAGGAAAAATACTTGTATTTTCTTTTTAAGGCAACCTACCCACATAACAAAATATGAGGGAAAATAAATTAATGATCAAAAATGTACTTCGTAAGTACAGACAAAAGAAATTCCAGGTTTTTTTTTTTTTTTTTTTTTTTTTTTTTTTTTTTTTTTTTTTTTTTTTTTTTTTTTGAGAAATGTTCTCCTAAACTATGGTAGTGCTTGTTCCGGTATATAAAGTATCTCTTTTTAGTCACTTAAACACTTATATTCACCAGATACCCTAACATCTTTCCATTCTTACCATGCTGACAAATTTGATTTTCTAATTTTCTCATTTCCTAAATTCCATGAGAAACTCTATCTGTTTCAATTGCTCATTAGCATGTTACAACAATCCAGTGCTATCCTGTATCTTACATATAATTGAACTGTAGGGTAGTTGCTTCCTACCACTTTAATTTCATAAGTATTTTGAAATTATATTATTTGCTAAAATAATTTCATTATTTCTGTGTTGATTCTGAACAGGTTTGGTTTTAGAAAGTGATGCTTCTTAAATTTTATCCCACATTTTAGGGATATATACTATGTGAGGAACTTCTCTCTATCTACTGATGATACCACCTTTTCCACTGGTATCATACTTGGTATTATATTTAATGCTTGCATCCCTATATCTACAAAGACTACCATTCTCTTACAATCCTTTTTTTTTAAGAATCATATTAAATAATTATTTGGAAAACTACATCATTTATTTATGCAAATATTTATTGAGCAGCAGTATATGTTAGGCACTAAGGATGTGGCATTAAGCAAACAAGATCTCAGCTCTTATGGAGGAGAAAGAGAATCAGTAAGCACAAATTTGAATCAATGAATATTACTTTAAGGGTTAAGAAGCAAAAGTATTGGATGAAATATGAGGATAAAAAGGCAATTTTATTTAAATTAGAGGTAAAGGAACACATGAATACTCAATATAGCAAATTAATATGCTTTCCTTTCAAATGAAAAGCATTCATTCTAAACTTAAGTGGACCTGACTACAATCATTTTCTTGACCATACTACACTGCTTGGTTAATGAGAAATCTTAAATTCAATTTACCACACAAAATACAGTTTTCAGAAGATATAATTTGTGTCATTATCTGGTACTAAATTGATTGAGCTTTAGCATCTTATGATTTATATTTGAAAGATATTTTGTCTCAACTTAAAATTCAAGATTATGAGACCTTTTAATTTTTTCATGTTAAACGTAAAATTTAAAAGTTTGTTTGTGTCTAATCAAATACAAACTAAGTTAATATAAAAATAATTGTAAGAAGATGATTGACTAAAGGCATCTGGTAAAAACATCTACCTCATACTGAGTGAATAGATCATCCAGAATACCATCACACTCTGAGTAGACATTCAGAAGGAAGGCATGGAGAGTGGACATATGAAGAATACAGACCCTGACTGAAGAGGGAAAAAGCTGTGAACCTGACATGGGGCTTCTAAAAACCAGAACTAATTCCTGGGCCCCAGAGTCTCCTGGGAAAGCCGTGAGTAAAATAGGTGAGAAGTGGTCCACTCTCATCATATACTTCTGGAATCCTGGCGTCAGGAGACCACATGACCCCCACATACATTTGAGCTGGCAGAGAGAGAGAGAGAAAGAGAGAGAGAGAAAGAGAGGAGAGAGAGAGAGATGTTTGGAGTGGTGGCAGGGAAAGGACTCTAGCCTGCACAGAGCCCAGAGGGTTTGGTGCAGGAATGGCTTCAGTGGAGCACAGACAAGGATGCCCATCTCCCAAGGCTAACCATGCTCCTCTACGTGGCTTTTAACTTTGTTGACTTCTAATCCTGGAAAAAGCAGCGTAGTCCTGCCCAGGGGATGAGGCCAGTCTGATCTGTGTGCCCCTGTCTGCTGACCTCTACAGGTATTTTTGTCTGTCCACACTGATTTGTATTGCAGCCTATGATGCCCAATTAGACTGCCTCCTGGCAGCCACTGCCATACCTCCTTTGCTGGTAAATCATGCCTAACCATTGTGGAGCTTCAGCAGGTGGGCCTCTACTGGCACACCCCCACCCACACATAGCCGCCTGCCACTGCGGCCTCCCCAAACTCTTTTACTGATTCACATGGATAGAACTCACTGCCCCACACAAGCTGGTGCATACACATACCCCAACGCCATGTCATTGTTACTGTCAGGATGCGTGCAATGATGCTGCCTTCCCAACCCTGCCAGTGCAGACACATCCCACTGCCCTGGCCCTGCCAGAGAACTGTCCCCACTGATACACATAAACCCTGCAATGCCAATGCCACTGCTGGTACAGATGTGCTTGTGTGGACCTTGCTGCTGCTGCCCCAATAAAACATTTTGGCTGGCACTATACAACTATGTGTTGTTGCCAGTGGACAGGAACACTTCAGGACCTCTAGCACAGAAGACATTTAACATCAAAGGGCCATAGAACATAGCTGCGGACTTGGTACCAGACCCCAAGATGAGAGCATGCAGCCTAGGAATGCTGAACTGAGACCTGTCCCCTTGAAATCTCCCAGAAACAAAGCCAGTTGACCCACCTTATACCACAGTCAAACCCTCAAGGGCATCATAGAATATGAAAGCAAAAACCCCATCCAAAGGACAGCAACTTCAAAGATTAAAGAAACATCAGCCCACACTGAAGAAACAGAACCAATACAAGAAGATTGGCAACTTGAAAAGCCAGAGTGTCTTCTTAACTCCAAACAACTGTACTACTTCCCATCGGTGGTTCTTAACCAGGCTGAAATGGCTGAAATGACAAACATAGATTACAAAATCTGGAGAGTAACAATGATCATCGAGATTCAAAAAAAAAAAAAAAAAAAAAAAAAAAAAAAAAAAAAAAAAAAAAAAAAGACAAACTGCAATCCAAGAAATCTAAGGAATCCAATAAAATAATATGAATGCTGAAAGACAAAATAGCAAATTTAAGAAACAACCAAATAGATATGATAGAGCTAACAAACTCACTACAAAAATTTCTCAATACAATGAAAAGTATTAACAGCAGGATACACCAAGCTGAAGAAAGAATTTCAGAGTTTTAAAAACAGTTGTTCAAAACTACTCTATCAGATAAAAATAAAGAAAAAAGAATAAAAAAGAATAAACCAAATCTCTGAGAAATATAATATTATGTAATGATGTCAAACTTAGGACTCATCAAAATCCCTGAAAGAGAGGGGGAAAAGAACAATCAAATTGGAAAACATATTTGAAGCTATTGACCACAAAAATTTTCCCAAACTTGCTAGAGAGGTTGACATTCAATTTCAGAAAATGTAAAAAACCCCTTTTTGATACGATATTAGATTAATATCACCAAGACACATAGTCATCGGATCCTCAAAAGTCAATATTGAAGAAAAAATATTAAAGTCAGCTAGAGAGAAGGGGCAAGGTCATGAACAAAGGAACACCAATCAAGTTAACAGCAGATCATTTGTCATAAAACCTACATGCCAGAAACAACTGGGGAGCTATATTCAGCATTCTTAAAGAAAATATATGCCAAGCAATAATTTTATATTCAGCCAAACTAAGCTTTATAAGCAAAAAAATAAAAATAAAAATAAATGAGCAGACAGAAAACAAAAAGTAAAAATATGGGGAAAGATCCATCAAACATATGGAAATTATAAAACAGCAGTGGTTGATATTCTCATTTCACACACACACACAAAAAAAAGACTTTAAATGAACAATGACCAAAAAAGACCAAAAAGGGCAATATATAATGATAAAGGATTCAATTAAACAAGAGGACTTCATGATCCAATATATCTATGCACCCATCATTAAAGCACTCAGATTTAAAAAATAAGTTCATAGAGACCTACAACGGGACTTAGCTAACCACACAATGATAGTGCAAGACTTCAACACATCAATGACAGTGTTATACACATCATCAAGGGAGAAAACTAACAAAGATACTTGGGGCCTAAACTTGATGCTTGAACAAATGGACCTAACAGACATCTACAAAACGGTTCACCACACCACAAGAGAACACACATTCTTCTCATCTGCACATGGTACATACTCTATAATCGACCACATAATCATCCATAAAACAATTTAAATATACCCAAATCATACAAACCACACTCTCCTTAAAAATACCCAAATCATACAAACTATACTCACAGACCACAGCACAATAAAAATAGAAATCAATACTCTGAAGACTGCTAAAAACCATATAATTACATAGGAATTAACAATCTGCTCCTGAATGAGTTTGGAATAAATAACAAAATTAAGGCAGAAATTAGGAAATTCTTTGAAACTAATGAAAGCAAAGATACAGCATACCAGAATCTCTGAGACACAGCTAAAGCAGTGTTAAGAAGAAAATTTATAGCAATAATCACCTACATTAAAATTATAGAAAGATCTCAAAATAACAACCTAACATCAAACAGACAGGAACTAGGAAAACAAGAATGCACCAAACCCAAAAGCCAGCAGAAGAAAGAAAATAAAAATCAGAGCTGAAATGTATGAAATTTAGATCGAAAACATAGAAAAGGTCAATGAAACCAAAAGTTGCTTATTTTCAGTGAATCAATAAGATTGATAGACCAAAATGGTGTACCATCTCACATCAGTCAGAACGGCTATCATTATCAAAAAATTAACAGTGGGCAAGGTTGCAGAGAAAATGGAATGTTTATACACTGCTGGTGGCAGTGTAAATTAGTTCAACCATTGTGAAAAGCAGTGTTGTAATTTCTTAAAGAACTAAGAACAGAGCTACAATTTGATCTAGAAATCCCATTGCTGAGCATAAGCCCAAAGGAAAATTAATTGTTCTACTATAAAGAAACACACATGCGCGCGTGGGTGCTCAATTGCATGCACATAGGTTGATCACAGCAATATTCACAATAGCAAAGACATGGATTCAAACGCAATGCCCATCAACAGTAGATTGAATTTTTTTTTTTTTTTTTTTTTTTTTTTTTATTATACTTTAAGTTCTAGGGTACATGTGCATAACGTGCAGGTTTGTTACATATGTATACTTATGCCATGTTGGTGTGCTGCACCCATCAACTCGTCAGCACCCATCAATTCATCATTTATATCATGTATAACTCCCCAATGCAATCCCTCCCTCCTCCCCCCTCCCCCCTCCCCATGATAGACCCCAGTGTGTGATGTTCCCCTTCCCGAGTCCAAGTGATCTCATTGTTCAGTTCCCACCTATGAGTGAGAACATGCGGTGTTTGGTTTTCTCTTCTTGTGATAGTTTGCTAAGAATGATGGTTTCCAGCTGCATCCATGTCCCTACAAAGGACGCAAACTCATCCTTTTTTATGGCTGCATAGTATTCCATGGTGTATATGTGCCACATTTTCTTAATCCAGTCTGTCACAGATGGACATTTGGGTTGATTCCAAGTCTTTGCTATTGTGAATAGTGCCGCAATAAACATACGTGTACATGTGTCTTTGTAGTAGACTAATTTATAATCCTTTGGGTATATACCCAGTAGTGGGATGGCTGGGTCATATGGTACATCTAGTTCTAGATCCTTGAGGAATTGCCATACTGTTTTCCATAATGGTTGAACTAGTTTACAATCCCACCAACAGTGGAAAAGTGTTCCTATTTCTCCACATCCTCTCCAACACCTGTTGTTTCCTGACTTCTTAATGATTGCCATTCTAACTGGTGTGAGATGGTATCTCATTGTGGTTTTGATTTGCATTTCTCTGATGGCCAGTGATGATGAGCATTTTTTCGTGTGTCTGTTGGCTGTATGAATATCGTCTTTTGAGAAATGTCTGCTCATATCCTTTCCCCACTTTTTGATGGGGTTGTTTGTTTTTTTCTCATATATTTGTTTGAGTTCTTTGTAGATTATGGATATTAGCCCTTTGTCAGACGAGTAGGTTGCAAAAATTTTCTCCCATTCTGTAGGTTGCCTGTTCACTCTGATGGTAGTTTCTTTTGCTGTGCAAAAGCTCTTTAGTTTAATGAGATCCCATTTGTCAATTTTGGCTTTTGCTGCCGTTGCTTTTGGTGTTTTAGACATGAAGTCCTTGCCCATGCCTATGTCCTGAATGGTACTACCTAGATTTTCTTCTAGGGTTTTTATGGTATTAGGTCTAACATTTAAGTCTCTAATCCATCTTGAATTAATCTTCGTATAAGGGGTAAGGAAAGGATCCAGTTTCAGCTTTCTACTTATGGCTAGCCAATTTTCCCAGCACCATTTATTAAATAGGGAATCCTTTCCCCATTTCTTGTTTCTCTCAGGTTTGTCAAAGATCAGATGGCTGTAGATGTGCGGTATTATTTCTGAGGACTCTGTTCTGTTCCATTGGTCTATATCTCTGTTTTGGTACCAGTACCATGCTGTTTTGGTTACTGTAGCCTTGTAGTATAGTTTGAAGTCAGGTAGCGTGACGCCTCCAGCTTTGTCCTTTTGACTTAGGATTGTCTTGGCAATGCGGGCTCTTTTTTGGTTCCATATGAACTTTAAAGCAGTTTTTTCCAATTCTGTGAAGAAAGTCATTGGTAGCTTGATGGGGATGGCATTGAATCTATAAATAACCTTGGGGAGTATGGCCATTTTCACGATATTGATTCTTCCTATCCATGAGCATGGTATGTTCTTCCATTTGTTTGTGTCCTCTTTGATTTCACTGAGCAGTGGTTTGTAGTTCTCCTTGAAGAGGTCCTTTACATCCCTTGTAAGCTGGATTCCTAGGTATTTTATTCTCTTTGAAGCAATTGTGAATGGAAGTTCATTCCTGATTTGGCTCTCTGCTTGTCTGTTGCTGGTGTATAAGAATGCTTGTGATTTTTGCACATTAATTTTGTATCCTGAGACTTTGCTGAAGTTGCTTATCAGCTTAAGGAGATTTTGGGCTGAGACGATGGGGTTTTCAAAATATACAATCATGTCATCTGCAAACAGGGACAATTTGACTTCTTCTTTTCCTAACTGGATACCCTTGATTTCTTTCTCTTGCCTGATTGCCCTAGCCAGAACTTCCAACACTATGTTGAATAGGAGTGGTGAGAGAGGGCATCCCTGTCTTGTGCCAGTTTTCAAAGGGAATTTTTCCAGTTTTTGCCCATTCAGTATGATATTAGCTGTGGGTTTGTCATAAATAGCTCTTATTATTTTGAGGTACGTTCCATCAATACCGAATTTATTGAGCGTTTTTAGCATGAAGGGCTGTTGAATTTTGTCAAAAGCCTTTTCTGCATCTATTGAGACAATCATGTGGTTCTTGTCTTTGGTTCTGTTTATATGCTGGATTACGTTTATTGATTTGCGAATGTTGAACCAGCCTTGCATCCCAGGGATGAAGCCCACTTGATCATGGTGGATAAGCTTTTTGATGTGCTGCTGAATCCGGTTTGCCAGTATTTTATTGAGGATTTTTGCATCAATGTTCATCAGGGATATTGGTCTAAAATTCTCTTTTTTTGTTGTGTCTCTGCCAGGCTTTGGTATCAGGATGATGTTGGCCTCATCAAATGAGTTAGGGAGGATTCCCTCTTTTTCTATTGATTGGAATAGTTTCAGAAGGAATGGTACCAGCTCCTCCTTGTACCTCTGGGAGAATTCAGCTGTGAATCCATCTGGTCCTGGACTTTTTTTGGTGGGTAGGCTATTAATTGTTGCCTCAATTTCAGAGCCTGCTATTGGTCTATTCAGGGATTCAACTTCTTCCTGGTTTAGCCTTGGGAGAGTGTAAGTGTCCAGGAAATTATCCATTTCTTCTAGATTTTCTAGTTGATTTGCGTAGAGGCGTTTATAGTATTCTCTGATGGTAGTTTGTATTTCTGTGGGGTCAGTGGTGATATCCCCTTTATCATTTTTTATTGCATCTATTTGATTCCTCTCTCTTTTTTCTTTATTAGCCTTGCTAGCGGTCTGTCAATTTTGTTGATCTTTTCAAAAAACCAACTCCTGGATTCATTGATTTTTTGGAGGGTTTTTTGTGTCTCTATCTCCTTCAGCTCTGCTCTGATCTTAGTTATTTCTTGCCTTCTGCTAGCTTTTGAATGTGTTTGCTCTTGCCTCTCTAGTTCTTTTAATTGTGATGTTAGAGTGTCAATTTTAGATCTTTCCTGTTTTCTCTTGTGGGCATTTAGTGCTATAAATTTCCCTCTACACACTGCTTTAAATGTGTCCCAGAGATTCTGGTATGTTGTATCTTTGTTCTCATTGGTTTCAAAGAACATCTTTATTTCCGCTTTCATTTCGTTATGTACCCAGTAGTCATTCAGGAGCAGGTTGTTCAGTTTCCATGTAGTTGAGCGGTTTTGATTGAGTTTCTTAGTCCTGAGTTCTAGTTTGATTGCACTGTGGTCTGAGAGACAGTTTGTTATAATTTCTGTTCTTTTACATTTGCTGAGGAGTACTTTACTTCCAATTATGTGGTCAATTTTGGAATAAGTGCGATGTGGTGCTGAGAAGAATGTATATTCTGTTGATTTGGGGTGGAGAGTTCTATAGATGTCTATTAGGTCCGCTTGGTGCAGAGATGAGTTCAATTCCTGGATATCCTTGTTAACTTTCTGTCTCGTTGATCTGTCTAATGTTGACAGCCGAGTGTTGAAGTCTCCCATTATTATTGTATGGGAGTCTAAGTCTCTTGGTAAGTCTCTAAGGACTTGCTTTATGAATCTGGGTGCTCCTGTATTGGGTGCATATATATTTAGGAGAGTTAGCTCTTCCTGTTGAATTGATCCCTTTACCATTATGTAATGGCCTTCTTTGTCTCTTTTGATCTTTGATGGTTTAAAGTCTGTTTTATCAGAGACTAGGATTGCAACCCCTGCTTTTTTTTGTTCTCCATTTGCTTGGTAGATCTTCCTCCATCCCTTTATTTTGAGCGTATGTATGTCTCTGCATGTGAGATGGGTCTCCTGAATACAGCAGACTGATGGGTCTTGACTCTTTATCCAGTTTGCCAGTCTGTGTCTTTTAATTGGAGCATTTAGTCCATTAACATTTAAGGTTAATATTGTTATGTGTGAACTTGATCCTGCCATTATGATATTAACTGGTTATTTTGCTCGTTAGTTGATGCAGTTTCTTCCTAGCCTCGATGGTCTTTACATTTTGGCATGTTTTTGCGATGGCTGGTACCGGTTGTTCCTTTCCATGTTTAGGGCTTCCTTCAGGGTCTCTTGTAAGGCAGGCCTGGTGGTGACAAAATCTCTAAGCATTTGCTTATCTGTAAAGGATTTTATTTCTCCTTCACTGATGAAACTTAGTTTGGCTGGATATGAGATTCTGGGTTTAAAATTCTTTTCTTTAAGAACGTTGAATATTGGCCCCCACTCTCTTCTGGCTTGTAGAGTTTCTGCCGAGAGATCTGCTGTTAGTCTGATGGGCTTCCCTTTGTGGGTGACCCGACCTTTCTCTCTGGCTGCCCTTAAGATTTTTTCCTTCATTTCAACTTTGGTGAATCTGGCAATTATGTGTCTTGGAGTTGCTCTTCTGGAGGAGTATCTTTGTGGCGTTCTCTGTATTTCCTGAATTTGAATGTTGGCCTGCCCTACTAGGTTGGGGAAGTTCTCCTGGATGATATCCTGAAGAGTGTTTTCCAACTTGGTTCCATTTTCCCCCTCACTTTCAGGCACCCCAATCAGACGTAGATTTGGTCTTTTTACGTAATCCCATACTTCTTGCAGGCTTTGCTCATTTCTTTTTCTTCTTTTTTCTTTTGGTTTCTCTTCTCGCTTCATTTCATTCATTTGATCTTCAATCGCTGATACTCTTTCTTCCAGTTGATCGAGTCGGTTACTGAAGCTTGTGCATTTGTCACGTATTTCTCGTGTCATGGTTTTCATCTCTGTCATTTCGTTTATGATCTTCTCTGCATTAATGAGTCTAGCTGTCAATTCTTCCACTCTTTTTTCAAGATTTTTAGTTTCTTTGCGCTGGGTACGTAATTCCTCCTTTAGCTCTGATAAGTTTGATGGACTGAAGCTTTCTTCTCTCCTCTCGTCCAAGTCATTCTCTGACCAGCTTTGATCCGTTGCTGGTGATGGGCTGCGCTCCTTTGCAGGGGGAGATGCGCTCTTATTTTTTGAATTTCCAGCTTTTCTGCCCTGCTTCTTCCCCATCTTTGTGGTTTTATCTGTCTCTGGTCTTTGATGGTGGTGACGAACTGATGGGGTTTTGGTATAGGTGTCCTTCCTGTTTGATAGTTTTCCTTCTGACAGTCAGAAGGACTCTCTGTTGGTCTGTTGGAGATTGCTTGAGGTCCACTCCAGACCCTGTTTGCCTGGGTATCAGCAGCAGAGGTTGCCGAAGATAGAATATTGCTGAACAGCGAGTGTACCTGTCTGATTCTTCCTTTGGAAGTGTCCTCTCAGGGGTGTACTCCACCCTGTGAGGTGTGGGGTGTCAGACTGCCCCTAGTGGGGGATTTCTCCCAGCTAGGCTACTCAGGGGTCAGGGACACACCTGAGCAGGCAGTCTGTCCGTTCTCAGATCTCAACCTCCGCGTTGGGAGATCCGCGGCTCTCCCCAAAGCTGTCAGACAGAGTCGTTCGCGTCTGCACCGGCTCCCGCTACTTTCCCTGTTGGTCTTCAGCTGTGCGCTGTCCCCAGAGGTGGAGACTACAGAGACAGGCAGGCTTCCTTGAGCTGCTGTGAGCTCCACCCAGTTCGAGCTTCCCAGCGGCTTTGTTTACCTACTTAAGCCTCAGCAATGGCGGGCGCCCCTCCCCCAGCCTCGCTGCTGCCTTGCGGATAGATCGCGGCAGACTGCTGTGTTAGCAGTGAGGGAGGCTTCGTGGGCGTGGGACCCTCCCGGCCAGGTGTGGGATATATTCTCCTGGAATGCCTGTATGCTTACAGCGCAGTATTGGGGTGGGAGTTACCCGATTTTCCAGGTGTTGTGTGTCTCAGTTCCCCTGGCTAGGAAAACGGATCCCCTTCCCCCTTGCGCTTCCAGGTGAGGCGATGCCTCGCCCTGCTTCAGCTCTCGCTGGTCAGGCTGCAGCAGCTGACCAGCACCGATTGTCCGGCACTCCCTAGTGAGATGACCCCAGTACCTCAGTTGAAAATGCAGAAATCACCGGTCTTCTGTGTCGCTCACGCTGGGAGTTGGAGACTGGAGCTGTTCCTATTCGGCCATCTTGCTCCGCCCCAGATTGAATTTTTAAAACGTGCTACATGTAGACCATGAAAGACTATGTAGCCATAAAGAAGAATGGGATTATGTCTTTTGCAGCAACATAAATGGAGCTGGAGGCAATTATCATTAGTGAACTAATGCAGAAACTGTAAACACAATACTGCATGTTCTCACTTATGAGTGGGAGCTAAATAATGAGAACCAGTGAGCACAAAGAGGAGAACAACAGACACTTGGGCCTACTTGAAGGAAAAGGGTGAGAGAAGGGAGAAGATCAGAAAAAGTAACTACAAGATACGATGCTTAGTACAGGGGTGATGAAATAATCTACACACAAAATCCCCACAACATGAGTTTACCTATATAACAAACCTCCACATGTACCCTTGAACCTAAAATAAAAGTTAAAAAAAAAGGGGGGGGGGGGAAGGAAAAACAAAAACCACATGACAATCCCAATTGATGCAGAAAACATATTCAACAATGTTCAACATTCTTTCTGGTAAATACTCTCAACCGTTTAAGTGTGGAAGTATTTCTCAAAATAACAAGGACCATTTATGAAAATTTCACAGCTAATATCGTAATTAATGAGAAGAAATGGAAAGTTTTTTTCTCTAAAATCTCGTATGAATTAACTTTCTCCATTTCTGGTCAACATAATACTAGAAGTACTATCGAGAACAATCAAACAACAAGAAGACATAGTATGTATGAAAATTGGAAAGAAAGAAGTAAAATTATCTCCATTTGCAGATAACATAATTCTACATGGATAAAAACCAAAAACTTTAAATAAAAAAACTATTATAACTAATAAATGATTTTGTAAAGTTGTGGAATACAAACTCCACATACAAAATTTCATGGTATTTTTATACACAACCAATGACCTACCCAAAAAGGAAATCAAAAAACAATTCGACTTACAATTGCATCAAAAATACACTTAGGAATAAATTTATCTAAGGAAGTGAAAGACTTGTGAACTAAAAACTATAAAATGCTAATGAAAGTAATTAAAGAGGACACAAATAATGGAAATGTATTTTATGTCGCAGATTGGAATAATTAGAATTAAAATGTCTACATATGTTGAATATCCCTTGTCTGAAATTCTTGTGAGCAAAAAATTTTGATTTGGATATTTTGAATTTTTGAATATTTACATATACCTAATAAAATATTTTGAGGATGGGACACAATTCTAAAGACAAAATTTATTTATCTGTTATATATATATTTTATACACAGAGCCTGAAATTAATGTCACATTATCTTCTCAATAACTGTGCAGAAAACAAAGTTTTGACTACATTTTTACTGTGACACATGACGTAAGGTCAGGTGTAAAACGTGCTACTTGTTAGGTCATATCAGTGCTCAAAATATTTAAGATTTTAGGAAATTTTTGATTCGGGATTTATATGTTAGAGTTACTCAACCTGTACTACCCAAATGAATGTATAGATACAATGCAATTTCTATCAATATCTCAATGACATTCTTCAAAGAAATGCCCTTGTTTCTAAAATTCCTTTGGGACCACTAAAGACCCTGAATAGCCAAAGCAATTATGAGGTAAAAAAAACCCCAAAGTTTTCTTACTTGATATTATATTACAAAATTAAAGCAATTCAAACAGTAGGATTCTGGCACAAAAACAAACATATAGACCAGTGAAACAGAACAGAGAGCCCAGAAATAAAACCAAATACATACAGTTAACTAATTTTTGACAAAGAAACCTGAAGGACAATGGAAATACTATAGTCTCTTCAATAAATAGTGTTGGGAGAATTGAATTCTTAAATGCAAAATAATAATATTGGACTCTTACGCCATTCACAAATATCAACTCAAAATGGATAAAGGGCCTAAATATAAGACCTGAAACCATAAAACTCCTAGAAGAAAACATAGAGAAAAATCTCATTGAGATTGGCCTTGGCAATGATTTCTTGGATATCACACCAAAAGCTCAGGCTACAAATGCAAAAAATTAATTAATAAATGGGACTACATGAAACTAAAAAGCTTCTGCATAGCAAAAGAAGCAATCAACAAAATGAAAAGGCAACCTATGTTTCACCGTTTGACCTATAACTTCCCGTTTGCTCCCACTACCTCTACCTCTGGTAACCACTGTTTTATTCTTTATCTTAGTATATTTGACTTATTTTTATTGCACATGTAAGTGAAATTATAAAATGTTATTCTTTCCATGTTTGGCTTATTTCACTTACTGTAATGTCCTCCAGGCTTATCCATGTTTGTCAAATAGCAGAATCTCCTTTCTAAAGGCTGAACAAGTCTAGAGTTCTAATGTACAACAGGAGGATTATAGTTAATATAATTGTATTAGTATTTGTATTATATTGTTAATTAGTAATTTTTGTTAAATAAGTAGATTTTACCTGTTCTTGTCACAAAAAGTAACTATATGAGATGATAAATGTTTATCTGTTTCACTATAGTAACCACATTACTATTTATGTTTATTCCATAACATCATATTATAAGCTTCACATATACACAATAAAATTTATTTTTTTAAATAAAGACAACCTATAGATTGTAAGAAAATATTCAAATCATTATCTGATAAGGAGTTAATATCCAAAATTTATAAAGAACTCACACAACTCAAAAGCAAGAAAACACATCACCTGATTTAAAAAAGAAAAAAAAAAAACATCTGAATAGACATTTCACCAGAGAATACATTAGAATGGCCAACAGTTATATAAAAAGATATTGAACATCACTAATCATCATGGGAAGCAAGTGAAAAGCACTATATCACCTCACACCCATTAGAATGGCTGTTATCAAAAAGACAAGAGAGCAAATGTTGGTGAGAGTGTGGAGAAAATGGAAGCTTTGCAGACTGTTGGTGGGAATGTAGATTTGTGTAGTTATTATGGAAAAGAGTATGAACGTTTCAAAAATTTAAAAATACAGTTACCATATGCAAAGCAAACCTTCTCCTAGGCACATATCCAAAGGAATGAAATAACCACATTATAAATATATCTACACTCCCATGTTCACTGCAGCATTATTCACAATAGTCAAGATATGAAACCAATGTATGTGTCTATTGATGGAAAAATGGATAAGGAAATATATATATGTGAACATACAAATACATATATATGTGTGTATATATGTATATACACACATTTATATAAATATTATTCAGCCTTTAAAAAGAGGGCTATCTTGTCATATACTACAACATGGATGAACCTGGAGAACATAATGCTAAGTGAAAGAAAACAAACACAGAAATAAAATTATTGCATGATCTCACTTACATGCAGAATCTAAAAATGAAGAAAGGTCAAATATAAATAAAACAATGGTTACCAGGGGCAGAGTGAAGGAAAAAATAGGAAGATGTAGGACAAAGATGCAAAGTTACAGATGTGTTTGAAGAATAAGTCTAAAAGTCTAGTGTACAACGTTGAGTCTATAGTTAATAAAAGTGTATTGTATTTAATATTTCTTCTAAATGAGTAGATTATTGCTACTGTTGCCCTGGATTGTGGTGAGTGGGTAACTATGTGAGATGATGAACATGTTAATTTGTTTCACGATAATAATCACACACACACACACACACACAAACATATATAAATACATCTCATAATATCATATTGTATTCCTTACCCATAAATAGTACAATTTATCTAAATGTACACTGAAAAAAAAAATGTAAAGGCTTCAAATCAATAATCCAAGGTCCTACATTAAGGAACTAAAAAATAAGAGCAAACCAAACCCAAAGAAAGCAGAATGAAGAAAGTAGTAAATATATCAACCAAAAATGAATACATTCGAAAGCATTAAACAATATGGAAAATCAAGCAATGGGGAAAATACTCCCTATTCAGTAAATGGGGCTGTGATAACTGGCTAGCCATAAGCAAAAGATTTAAGCTGGACCCTTTTCTTATGCCATACATAAAGATCAACTCAATTTTAAGGATTTAAATATAAAACCCCAAACTATAAAACGACGGAAATACTACTTTGGCCATAGTAACGGGCAAAGATTTCATGACAAAGACACCAAAAGCAATCAAAACAAAAGCAAAATTTGACAAGTGAGATCTAATTAAACTAAAGAGCTTCTGCACAGCAAACGAAACTATCAATAGAGTAAATAGACGACCTACAGAATGGGAGAAAATATTTGCAAACTATGCATCTTTCAAAGGTCTAGTATTCACATCTATTAGGAACTTAAACAATTTTACAAAAGCAAAATAAACAAGTCCATTTAAAAAGTGGACAAAGGACAAGAACAGACACTTCTCAAAAGAAAATATACATGTGGCCAACATGCATATGAAAAAATACTCGATATCACTAATCATTAGAATAATGCCAATCAAAGCCACAATGAGATTCTACCTCACATCCATCAGAGCAGCTATCATAAAAGTCAAAAAATAAATGCTGGTGAGGTGGCAGGGAAAAGGGAACACCTATACATAGTTGTTGTGAGTGTAAATTAATTCAACCATTGTGGAGGGCAGTATGACAATTCCTCAAAGAGCTAAAAGCAGAATTACAATTCAACCCAGCAAACCCATTACTGGGTATATACCCAGAAGAATATATATCATTCTACCATGAAGACACATGCATGGAAATGTTCATTGCAACACTATTCACAATAAAAAAGACATGGAATCACCCTAAAGGCCCATCAATGACAGATTGGATAAAGAAAATATGATACATACACACCATGCAATATTATGCAGCCATAATAAAGAACAAGATCTTGTCTTTTGTGGGAACATGGATGAAACTGGAGGCTATTATCCTCAGGAAACTAATGCAGGAATAAAAAACCAAATATCACATGTTTTCACTTATACATGGGAGCTAAATGGTAAGAACTTATGAACACAAAAAAGGAAGCAACAGACACTGAGTCTACTTTAGGTGGGAGGGTGGGACGAGACAGAGGAGCAGAAAAGATAACTCTTGGGTACTTAGCTTAGTACCTGGGTGATGAAATAATATGTAAAACAAATCCCCATGATACATGTTCACCTATGTAACAAACCTTTACATGTACCCCTAAACCTAAAATAAAAGCTTTTTCAAAAAGTGAGAAACACTAAAGGAAAGCATATATAAAAACTCTCAGTACTCAGCATGGACAAAACACATGTAATGACATTTTACTGAAGTAGATATACAGATGACAAATGTACAAATGAAAATATGAGTACTTCATTAGCTACTAAAGAAATGCAACATACAACCACAGGAGTTATCACTACACATCTATCAGAATGGCTAAAATAAAAACCATCTAATACAACAATCCCACTACTGTGTATAGATACAATGGAAATACAGTCAATATGTTGAAGAGATATGTATACCCATGTTTATTGCAGCATTTTTCACAGTAGCCAAGATATGAAATCAACCTAAATGTTGATTTAGATGAAGGAATCCATAAAGAATGAATAAAGAAAATGTGGTGTACATACACAATGAGTACTATGGAGTCATTTAGAAAATGAAATCTTTTCTTTTGTGACTACATGGATGAACCTAAGGGACATTATATTAACTGAAATAATCTAGGTACAGAAAGGCAAATACTGGATGATCTCACTCATATGTGAAACCTAAAACGTTGTTCTCACAGAAATAGAGAGTAGAATAGTAGTTTCCAGAGTTTGGGGAAGGGAGGGAAAAGGGAAAGATGGGAAGAGATTGGTCAGGGAATACAAAGCTACAGTTAGATAGGAGGAATAAATTCTGGTGTTTTATTGCACAGTAGGATGACGGGAGTTAACAATAATATATATTTCAAAATAAGAGAAGGTTTTGAGTGTTCTAGTCATGAAATATCATAAATGTTTAAAGTGCTAATTACCTGATTTGATCATTACACAATATATCCATGTATCAAAACATCATGTTGTACCTCATAAATATATACATTATTATGTGCCAATGGCTTAATACCTGGGTGATGAAATAATTCATAAAACAAACCCCCATGACACAAGTTTACCTTTATAACAAACCTGCACATGTATCCATGAAGTTAAAATAAAAGTTAAATTTTGAAAAAGGAAATAGAAAATAAAATAAATAAAAACTCCAATATGAATAATGTAGCAAATTTAGTCTTTTTTAATTGTGTTAAAAATACAAATAACATAAAGTTCACCATTTTTAAAATAAGTTTACTTAGATTTACCTTTAATATTAATTTTATTAACTTTAAAATTTTTCTACTTAACTAATAGTTCTGCATATTTATGGGGTACATGTGAAATTTTGATGCAGTCATACATTGTGTAATGATCAAATCGGTGTCGTTGGGATATCTACCGCTTCAAGCATTTAGCATTTTTGTGTTAGAACAATTTTAGCTTCACTCTGCTAGATATTTTTGAAACATACAATAAATTATTGTTGACTATAGTCACCTTGTTGTGCTACTGAACACCAGATAATATTTTTTCTGTCTAAATGTATTTTTTTACTCATTATTGTCCCCTTTCTATTCTACCCTCCCCACTACCCTTCCCAGCTTCTGGTAACCATCATTCTACTTTCTATCTTCAAGAGTTAAATGATTTTTTAGCTCCCACATATAAGTGAGAACATTCAGTATGTGTCTTCTGGTGCCTGGTTTATTTCACAAATGGCCAACAGGTATGGGAAAAAACTCTCAACAACTTTCATCATCAGAGAAATGCAAAGCAAAACTACTATGAGGTATCATGTTACACCAGTTAAAATGGATTGCATCAAAAAAGAAATATTGGATGCTGGTGAAGATATGGAAATAGAGGAACACTCACACACTGTCAGGGGAAATGTAAATTAGTACAGCAACTATGGAGAGCAGTATAGAGATTCCTTTAAAAAACTAAAAACAGAACTACTATATATTCTAGCTATTTCACTGGTGGAAATATATCCAAAATAAATTAAAAATCAATATATTGAGGAGACATCTGCAGTCCTGTGTTTATCGGAGAACTATTCACAATAGCCAAGATTTGAACTCAATCTAAGTGTCCATCAGCAAATGTATGGCTAAAAAAGTGGTATATGTACACATTGGAAATTTATTCAGCCACATAAAAATGAAATCCTATAATTTACAAAAAACATGGATGAAACTGTAGGACATTGTTAAGTAAAATAATCCAGGCACAGAAAGACAAATTTACCATTTTAAACATGTTTAATATTCAGTTTATTGGTATTAAGTACATTTGCATTGTTTTGCAACCATCATCACTATCCATCACCACTGCTTTCTTATTTTTGAAAATTGAAACTCTGTTCCCATTAAACAGTAACTCCTCATTTCCCTAATCCAGCCCCTGGTAACTACCATTTTGTATTTTCTCTCTATGAAATTTGACTACTATATATAGCTAATCCATATAGTAATATGTGTCAGAATATTATTTGTTTTCCTTTTTTAAAAATTACTTTAAGCTCCAGGATACATGTGTAGATAGTGCAAATTTGTTACATAGGTATAAATGTGCCACAGCAGTTTGCTCCACCTATCAACCCATCATCTAAGTTTTAAGTCCCACACGCATTAGGTATTTGTCCTAAGGCTTTCCCTCCCCTTCCCCACCACCCCACAACAGACCCAGGTGTGCATTCTTCCTCTCCCTGTGTCCATGTGTTCTTATTGTTCAACTCCTACTTATGAGTGAGAACATGCGGCATTTGGTGTTTTGTTCCTGTGTTAGTTTGCTGAGGATGATGGCTTCCAGCTTCATCCATGTCCCTTCAAAGGACAAGATCTCATTATTTTTTATGGCAGCATAGTATTCCATTGTGTATACATAACACATTTTCTTTATCTAGTCTATCATTGATGGACATTTGGGTTGGTTCCATGTTTTTGCTATTGTAAATAGTGCTCCCATATACATACATGTGCATGTGTCTTTATACTAGAATGATTTATATTCCTTTGAGTATATACCCAGTAATGAGATTGCTGGGTCAAATGATATTTCTGTTTTTCGATCCTTGAGGAATTGCCATACTGTCTTCCACAATGGTAGAACTAATTTACATTCCTACCAACAGTCTAAAAGCATTCCTATTTCTCCACAGCCTCACCAGCATCTATTGTTTCCTGACTTTTTAATAATCCCCATTCTGACTGGTGTGAGATGGTATCTTATTGTGGTTTTGACTTTCGTGTCTCTAATGATCAGTGATGATGAGCTTTTTTCATATGTTTGTTGGCTGCATAAATGTCTTCTTTTGAGAAGTGTCTGTTTATATCCTTTGCCCAGGTTTTGGTGGGCTTGTTTGATTTTCTCTTGTAAATTTGTTTAAATTCCTTGTAGATTCTTGATATTAGCCATGTGTCAGATGAGTAGATTGCAAACATTTTCTTCCATTCTGTAGGTTGCCTGTTTACTCTGATGCTAGTTTATTTTGCTGTGCAGAAGCTCTTTAGTCTAATTAGATCCCATTTGTCAATTTTAGCTTTTGTTGCAATTCCTTTTGGTGTTTTCATCATGAAGTCTTTTCCTATGCCTATGTCATAAATGTTATTGCCTAAGTTTTCTTCTAGAGTTTTTATTGTTTTGGGTTTTACATTTAAGTCTTTAATCCATATTGAGGCAATTTTTGTATAAGGCATAAGGAACAAGTCTAGTTTCAGTTTTATGCATATGACTAGCCAGTTTTTTCAGCACCATTTGTTAAACAGGGAATCCTTTCCCCGTTGCTTGTTTTCATCAGGTTTGTCAAAGAATAGATGGTTGTAGGTGTGTGGTGTTATTTCTGAAGCCTCTGTTCTTCCGCATTGGTCTATATTTCTGTTTTGGTGCCAGTGCCATGCTGTTTTGGTTACTGTAACCTAGTATAGTTTGAAGTCAGGTAGCATGATGCCTCCAGTTTTGGTCTTTCTGCTTAAGATTGTTTTGGCTATACAAGCCCTTTTTTGGTTCCATATAAAGTTTACAGTAGTTGTTTCTAATTCTGTGAAGAAATTCAATGGTACTTAGATGGAAATAGCATTGAATCTATAAATTACTTTGGGCAGTATGGCCATTTTTGTAATATTGATTCTTCCTATCCATAAGCATGGAATGTTTTTCCATTTATTTGTGTCCTCTCTTATTTGGTTGAGCAGTGGTTTGTAGTTCTTTGAAGAGGTCCTTCTCATCCCTTGCAAGCTGTATTCCTAGATATTTTATTCTTTTTTAGGAATTGTGAATGGAAATTCATTCATGATTGGGCTCTCTGCTTGCCTATTATTGGTGTATAAGAATGCTTGTAGGCTGTGGGTGGTGGCTCATGCCTGCAATCCCAGCAATTTGGGAGGCCGAGGTGGGTGGATCAGGAGTTTGAGGTCAGCCTGACAAACATGGTGAAACCCCGTCTCTACTAAAAATTCAAAAATTAGCCAGGCATGCTGGCGCATGCCTGTAATTCCAGCTACATGGGAGACTGGGGCAGAGAATCAGTTGAACCTGGGAGACGGAGGTTGCTGGGAGCTGAGATCATGACTGTGTCTCAAAAAAAAGAGCAAAATATAATGCTTATAATTTCTGCACACTGATTTTGTATCCCGAGACTTTGCTGAAGTTGCTTATTAGCTTAAGGAGTTTGGGGGTTGAGACAATAAGGTTTTCTAAATATACAATCATGTCATCTGCAAACAGACAATTTGACTTCCTCTCTTTCTATTTGAATACTCTTTATTTCTTTCTCTTGCCTGATTGTGCTGGCCAGAATTTCCAATATTAGGTTGAATAGGAGTGGTGACAGAGCGCATCATTGTCTTGTGCCAGTTTTCAAAGGGAATGTTTCCAGTTTTTGCCCATTCAGTATGATACTGACTGTGGGGTTGTCATAAATGACTCTTATTATTTTGAGATACATTCCATCAATACCTAGTTTATTGAGAGTTTTTAGCATGAAAGGCTGTTGAATTTTGTCAAAGGTCTTTTCTGCATCTATTGAGATAATCATATGGTTTTTGTCATTGGTTCTGTTTATGTGATGGATTACATTTATTGATTTGCATATGTTGAACGAGCCTTGCATCCCAGGGATGAAGCTGACTTGATTGTGGTGGATACGCTTTTTTATATGCTTCTGGATTTGGTTTGCCAGTATTTTATTGAGGATATTTTGCATTGATGCTCATCAGGGATATTGGACTGTAATTTCCTTTTTTTTGTTGCTCTCTGCTAGGTTTTGATATCAGGATGATGCCGGCCTCATAAAATGAGTTATGGAGGATTCCATCTTTTTCTATTGTTTGGAATAGTTTCAGAATCAATGGTACCAGCTCCTCTTTGTACCTCTGGTAGAATCTGGGTGTGAATCCATGTGGTCCTGAACTTTTTTGGTTGCTAAGCTATTAATTACTTCCTCAGTTTCAGAACTTGTTATTGGTCTATTCAGGGATTCGACTTCTTCCTGGTTTAGGCTTGGGAGGGTGTATGTTTCCAGGAATTTATCAATTTCTTCTAGATTTTCTAGTTTATCTGTGTAGAGGTGTTTATAGTATTCTCTGATGGTAGTTCGCATTTCTTTGGGATCAGTGGCAATATCCCCTTTATCTTTTTTTATTGTATCTATTTGATTCTTCTCTTTTCTTCTTTATTAGTTTGGCTAGAACTTTATTTGGCTGATCTTTTCTAAAAACCAGCTCCTGGACTCATTGATTTTTTTTGAAGAGTTTTTCATTTCTCTGTATTTTTCACTTCTGCTCTGATCTTAGTTATTTCTTGTCTTCTGCTAGCTTTTGAATTTGTTTGCTCTTATCTAGTTCTTCTAATTGTGATGTTAGCGTGTCGATTTTAGATCTTTTCTACTTTCTCTTCTAGGCATTTAGTGCTATAAATTTCTGTCTAAACAATGCCTTAGGTGTGTCCCAGAGATTCTGGTACTTTGTGTCTTTCTTCTCATTAACTTCAAATAACTTATTTATTTCTGCCTTAATTTCATTATTTACTTAGTAGTCATTCAGGAGCAGGTCGTTTAGTTTCCATATAGTTGTGCAATTTTGCGTGAGTTTCTTAATCCTGAGTTCTAATTTGATTGCACTGTGGTCTGAGATGCTGTTTGTTATAATTTCTGTTCTTTTGCATTTGCTGAGGAATGTTTTACTTCCAATTATGTGGTCAATTTTAGAATAAGTGTGATGTGGTGCTGAGAAAAATGTATATTCTGTTGATTAGTGGTAGACAGTTCTGTAGATGTCTATTAGGTCCGCTTGGTCCAAAGCTGAGTTCAAGTCTTGAATATTCTTGTTAATTTTGTCTTGTTGATCTGTCTACTAATGGCAGTGGGATGTTAAATTCTCCCATTATTATTGTGTGGGAGTCTAAGCCTATTTGTACATCTCTAAGAACTTGCTTTATAAATCTGGATGCTCCTTTATTGGGTGCATATATATTTAGGATAGTTAACTCTTCTTGTTGCATTGATCCCTTTACCATTATGTAACGCTCTTCTTTGTCTCTTTTGATCTTTGTTGGTTTGAAGTCTGTTTCATCAGAGACTAGGATTGCAATCCCTGCTTCTTTTTGCTTTCCATTTGCTTGGTAAATATTTTTCCATCCATTTATTTTGAGCCTATGTGTGTCTTTGTATGTGAGATGGGTCTCCTGAATACAGCACACTGATGGGTCTTGACTTTTATCCAATTTGTCAGTCTGTGTCTTTTAATTGGGGCATTTAGCCTGTTTACATTTAAGGTTAATATTGTTATGTGTGAATTTGATCCTGTCATTATGACGCTAAGTGGTTATTTTGCCCATTAGTTGAGACAGTTTCTTCATAGTGTTGATGGTCTTTCCAATTTGGTATGTTTTTGCAGTTGCTGGTACCAGTTGTTCCTTTCTATGGTTAGTGCTTCCTTCAGGAGCTCTTGCAAGGCAGGCCTGGTGGTGACAAAATTCCATAGCATTTGCTTATCTGTAAAAGATTTTATTTCTTCTTTGCTTATGACGGGTAGTTTGGCTGGATGTAAAATTCTGGGTTGAATTTTTTGAGATGGAGTCTGGCTCTGTCACCCAGGCTGGATTGCAGTGGTGCAGTCTCGGCTCACTGCAATATTCGCCTCCTGGGTTCAAGTGATTCTCCTGTCTCAGCCTCCCAAGTAGCTAGGACTACAGGCATGCGCCACCACACCCAGTTATTTTTTGTATTTTTAGTAGAGACGGGATTTCACCATGTTGGCCAGGATGGTATCTATCTCTTGAACTCGTGATCTGCCCACCTCAGCCTCCCAAAGAGCTTGGATTACAGGTGTGAGCCACTAGGTCTGGCCGAGATTTCATATAAACTTTTTATATTTTCAACTTTTAAGTGCAGATGTATATGTGCAGGATGTGCAGGTTTGTTACATAGTTAAATGTGTGTTGTATACCTATGTTGTTTGTTACATAGGTAAACTACGGTGGCTTGCTGCATAGATTATCCCATCACTTAGGTATTAAGCCCAACGTCCATTAACTATTCTACCAGATGCTCTCACTCCACCCACTCCCCAGCCTCTGAAAGGTCCCAGTGTGTGTTGCTCCCCCACATGTGTTCATGTGTTCTCATCATTCAGCTCCCACTTATAAGTAAGAAAGCATAGTATCTGGATTTCTGTTTCTGTGTTAGTTTGCTGAGGATAACATCTTTCAGCTCCATCTATGTCCCTGCAAAGAACATGATCTTTTTCCCTTTTATGGCTGCACAGTATTCCACAGTGTATATATACCACATTTTCCTTGTAGTTTATAACTGATGAACATTTAGTCTGATTTCACATCTTTGCTATTGTGAATAGTGCTAGTGCTGCAGTGAACATACAAGCGCATGATCTTTATAATAGAATGATTTATATTTCCTTGGGTATATACAGTATATATCTGCCTCTAGGTCTTTGAGGAATTGTCACATTGCCTTGCAAAGTGGTTGAACTAATTTACACTCCCACCAGCAGTGTAAAAGCATTCCTTTTTCTCCACAACCTCGCCTTTAGGATGTATTTTATTTTCCTGCAAAAAGAAAAAGTTACTGAGAATGCATTGGCTTTGTAGATCACTTTGATTAGTATTGATATAATAACTCTTTTGTCTTCTGATCCATGAACAAAATGTATTTTTATCCATCTCTTCTAGGTTTTCTAGGTTGTGAGCATAAAGGTGTTTTAGTAGCCTCAAATGGTCTTTTGTATTTTTGTGGTATAAGTTTTATTATCTCTCATTTTGTTTCTAATTGAGCTTATTTGTCTCTTCTCTCTTCTTTTCTTGGTTAAACTCACTAATTGTCTATCAATTTTCTTTATCTTTCCAAAGAACCAGCTTTTGTGTCATTTATCTTTTTTTTTTTTTGTAAGTATGTATGTATGTATGTATGTATGTATGTATGTATTTATTTATTTATTTATTTATTTATTTATTTATTTATTTATTTATTTTGAGACAGAGTCTTGCTCTGTCGCCCAGGCTGAAGTGCTGTGTAGTATCTCGGCTCACTGCAAGCTCTGCCTCCCGGGTTCATGCCATTCTCCTGCCTCAGCCTCCCGAGTAGCTGGGACTACAGGCGCCCGCCACCATGCCTGGCTATTTTTTTTGTATTTTTAGTAGAGACGGGTTTTCACCATGTTAATCAGGATGGTCTTGATCTCCTGACAGTCTCGGCCTCCCAAAGTGCTGGGATTACAGGCACGAGCCACCGCACCCGGCCAATCTTTTTAAATTTTTTCTTTCAATTTTATTTAGATTTGCTTTATTCTTTGTCATTTCTCTTTTCTTTTATTGTTTTTTTTCCAGATGGGTTTGGTTTTGGTTTGCTCTTGTTTCTCTAGTTACTTGAGGTATGACAGTATATTTGTGCTCTTTCAGACTTTTTGATGTTTGAATTTAATGGTGTAAACTTTTCTCTTAGCACTATTTTTAGGGTTAATATCAAGAATCTGCCAAGAAATCAAATAAATCAGCAAAAAAAGTAAATAATATCATCAAAAATGTGCAAAATACATGAATAGACAATTTTCAGTAGAAGACATACAAATGGTCAATGAACACACGGAAAATTCTCAGCATTGTTAATAATCAGGTAATGCAAATTAAAACCACAAGGCAATATTACTTTACTCCTGCAAGAATACCCATAATTACATAATATTAAACAATAAATATTGGTGTGGATGTGATACAAAGAGAACACTTCTACACTGTGGGTGGAAAGATAAACTAGTACAACCACTATGGAAAACAGTATGGAGATTCCTTAAAGAACTAAAAGTAGAGCTATTGTTCAATCTCACTACTGGTTATCTACCCAAAGGAAAAAAAAGTCACTATATAAAAAAAAAAAAAAATAACCCTTGCACATGCATGTTTATAGCAGCACAATTTGCAATTGCAAAAGTATGACACCAGTATAAATTTTCATCAACCAACGAGTAGGTAAAGAAAATGTGGTATATATATACTATGGAATACTACTCAGCCATAGAAAGAAACAAAATAATGGCATTCTCAGCAAACTAGATGGAGTTGGAGACCATTATCCTAAGTGAAGTAACACAGGAATGAAAAACCAAATATCTTATGTCTCACTAATAAATTAAAGCTGAGTTATAAATATAAAAAGGCATAAGAATAATATAATGGACTTTGGAGACCCAGGGAAAGATGTGAGGTGGGTGAGGGGTAAAAGACTACACATTAGGCATACTGTACACTGATGGGGTGATGGATTCATCAAAATCTCAGAAAGTACCAATAAAGAACTTATCTATGTAACTGAAACTTAACTATTCCCCCAAAAATGTTGAAATAAAATAAAACAAATAAAAGTCAAAAGTAAATATTAACACCAATCCTTCTCAAAATTTTAACAACTGTAAAAGAGAAGAAGCTACTGAATTCATTTTATGAGGCCAGCATTAACCTGATTCCAAAGCCAAATAATAGCACTACAAGAAAAGAAAAATATAGACCAATATTCTTGATGCGTATTGACGCAAATATCCCCAACAAAATAATAGCAAACACAATTCAATAACACTTTTATAAAGATGATGCACCATGACAAAGTGGCATTTATTCCTAGAATGCAAGGATTTTTCAGCCTATGAAAATCAATTAGTGTAATACACCACATCATTATGATGAAGGAAAATAGAAACACATAAAAATCTCAATCAATGATTGGGAAAAATTTTTTGAAAAAATTCAAGGTGGTTTTAAGACAAAAACATTTAGCAATCTAAGAATGGAAAGAAACTGCCTCAACATAATAAAAATCATATAAGAAAAACCCATAGCTAACATTATACTCAAGGGTAAAAGACCAAAACCTTTCCCTCTAAAAACAGAAAGAAGTCAGAAATGCCCAATCATTTTTTTTTTTTTTTATTATACTTTAAGTTCTAGGGTACATGTGCACAACGTGCAGGTTTGTTACATATGTATACTTATGCCATGTTGGTGTGCTGCACCCATCAACTCGTCAGCACCCATCAATTCATCATTTATATCTTGTATAACTCCCCAATGCAAGCCCTCCCTCCTCCCCCCTCCCCCCTCCCCATGATAGGCCCCAGTGCGTGATGTTCCCCTTCCCGAGTCCAAGTGATCTCATTGTTCAGTTCCCACCTATGAGTGAGAACATGCGGTGTTTGGTTTTTCTCTTCTTGTGATAGTTTGCTAAGAATGATGGTTTCCAGCTGCATCCATGTCCCTACAAAGGACGCAAACTCATCCCTTTTTATGGCTGCATAGTATTCCATGGTGTATATGTGCCACATTTTCTTAATCCAGTCTGTCACAGATGGACATTTGGGTTGATTCCAAGTCTTTGCTATTGTGAATAGTGCCGCAATAAACATACGTGTACATGTATCTTTGTAGTAGAATAATTTATAATCCTTTGGGTATATACCCAGTAGTGGGATGGCTGGGTCATAAGGTACATCTAGTTCTAGATCCTTGAGGAATTGCCATACTGTTTTCCATAATGGTTGAACTAGTTTACAATCCCACCAACAGTGTAAAAGTGTTCCTATTTCTCCACATCCTCTCCAACACCTGTTGTTTCCTGACTTCTTAATGATTGCCATTCTAACTGGTGTGAGATGGTATCTCATTGTGGTTTTGATTTGCATTTCTCTGATGGCGAGTGATGATGAGCATTTTTTCATGTGTCTGTTGGCTGTATGAATATCTTCTTTTGAGAAATGTCTGTTCATATCCTTTCCCCACTTTTTGATGGGGTTGTTTGTTTTCTTCTCGTATATTTGTTTGAGTTCTTTGTAGATTCTGGATATTAGCCCTTTGTCAGATGAGTAGATTGCAAAAATTTTCTCCCATTCTGTAGGTTGCCTGTTCACTCTGATGGTAGTTTCTTTTGCTGTGCAAAAGCTCTTTAGTTTAATGAGATCCCATTTGTCAATGTTTGCTTTTGCTGCCGTTGCTTTTGGTGTTTTAGACATGAAGTCCTTGCCCATGCCTATGTCCTGAATGGTACTACCTAGATTTTCTTCTAGGGTTTTTATGGTATTAGGTCTAACATTTAAGTCTCTAATCCATCTTGAATTAATCTTTGTATAAGGGGTAAGGAAAGGATCCAGTTTCAGCTTTCTACTTATGGCTAGCCAATTTTCCCAGCACCATTTATTAAATAGGGAATCCTTTCCCCATTTCTTGTTTCTCTCAGGTTTGTCAAAGATCAGATGGCTGTAGATGTGTGGTATTATTTCTGAGGACTCTGTTCTGTTCCATTGATCTATATCTCTGTTTTGGTACCAGTACCATGCTGTTTTGGTGACTGTAGCCTTGTAGTATAGTTTGAAGTCAGGTAGCGTGACGCCTCCAGCTTTGTCCTTTTGGCTTAGGATTGTCTTGGCAATGCGGGCCCTTTTTTGGTTCCATATGAACTTTAAAGCAGTTTTTTCCAATTCTGTGAAGAAACTCATTGGTAGCTTGATGGGGATGGCATTGAATCTATAAATAACCTTGGGGAGTATGGCCATTTTCACGATATTGATTCTTCCTATCCATGAGCATGGTATGTTCTTCCATTTGTTTGTGTCCTCTTTGATTTCACTGAGCAGTGGTTTGTAGTTCTCCTTGAAGAGGTCCTTTACATCCCTTGTAAGCTGGATTCCTAGGTATTTTATTCTCTTTGAAGCAATTGTGAATGGAAGTTCATTCCTGATTTGGCTCTCTGCTTGTCTGTTACTGGTGTATAAGAATGCTTGTGATTTTTGCACATTAATTTTGTATCCTGAGACTTTGCTGAAGTTGCTTATCAGCTTAAGGAGATTTTGGGCTGAGACGATGGAGTTTTCTAAATATACAATCATGTCATCTGCAAACAGGGACAATTTGACTTCTTCCTTTCCTAACTGAATACCCTTGATTTCTTTCTCTTGCCTGATTGCCCCAGCCAGAACTTCCAACACTATGTTGAATAGGAGTGGTGAGAGAGGGCATCCCTGTCTTGTGCCAGTTTTCAAGGGGAATTTTTCCAGTTTTTGCCCATTCAGTATGATATTAGCTGTGGGTTTGTCATAAATAGCTCTTATTATTTTGAGGTACGTTCCATCAATACCGAATTTATTGAGCGTTTTTAGCATGAAGGGCTGTTGAATTTTGTCAAAAGCCTTTTCTGCATCTATTGAGACAATCATGTGGTTCTTGTCTTTGGTTCTGTTTATATGCTGGATTACATTTATTGATTTGCGAATGTTGAACCAGCCTTGCATCCCAGGGATGAAGCCCACTTGATCATGGTGGATAAGCTTTTTGATGTGCTGCTGAATCCGGTTTGCCAGTATTTTATTGAGGATTTTTGCATCAATGTTCATCAGGGATATTGGTCTAAAATTCTCTTTTTTTGATGTGTCTCTGCCAGGCTTTGGTATCAGGATGATGTTGGCCTCATAAAATGAGTTAGGGAGGATTCCCTCTTTTTCTATTGATTGGAATAGTTTCAGAAGGAATGGTACCAGCTCCTCCTTGTACCTCTGGTAGAATTCAGCTGTGAATCCATCTGGTCCTGGACTTTTTTTGGTGGGTAGGCTATTAATTGTTGCCTCAATTTCAGAGCCTGCTATTGGTCTATTCAGGGATTCAACTTCTTCCTGGTTTAGCCTTGGGAGAGTGTAAGTGTCCAGGAATTTATCCATTTCTTCTAGATTTTCTAGTTGATTTGCATAGAGGCGTTTATAGTATTCTCTGATGGTAGTTTGTATTTCTGTGGGGTCAGTGGTGATATCCCCTTTATCATTTTTTATTGCATCTATTTGATTCCTCTCTCTTTTCTTCTTTATTAGCCTTGCTAGCGGTCTGTCAATTTTGTTGATCTTTTCAAAAAACCAACTCCTGGATTCATTGATTTTTTGGAGGGTTTTTTGTGTCTCTATCTCCTTCAGTTCTGCTCTGATCTTAGTTATTTCTTGCCTTCTGCTAGCTTTTGAATGTGTTTGCTCTTGCCTCTCTAGTTCTTTTAATTGTGATGTTAGAGTGTCAATTTTAGATCTCTCCTGCTTTCTCTTGTGGGCATTTAGTGCTATAAATTTCCCTCTACACACTGCTTTAAATGTGTCCCAGAGATTCTGGTATGTTGTATCTTTGTTCTCATTGGTTTCAAAGAACATCTTTATTTCCGCTTTCATTTCGTTATGTACCCAGTAGTCATTCAGGAGCAGGTTGTTCAGTTTCCATGTAGTTGAGCGGTTTTGATTGAGTTTCTTAGTCCTGAGTTCTAGTTTGTTTGCACTGTGGTCTGAGAGACAGTTTGTTATAATTTCTGTTCTTTTACATTTGCTGAGGAGTGCTTTACTTCCAATTATGTGGTCAATTTTGGAATAAGTGCAATGTGGTGCTGAGAAGAATGTATATTCTGTTGATTTGGGGTGGAGAGTTCTATAGATGTCTATTAGGTCCGCTTGGTGCAGAGATGAGTTCAATTCCTGGATATCCTTGTTAACTTTCTGTCTCGTTGATCTGTCTAATGTTGACAGCGGAGTGTTGAAGTCTCCCATTATTATTGTATGGGAGTCTAAGTCTCTTTGTAAGTCTCTAAGGACTTGCTTTATGAATCTGGGTGCTCCTGTATTGGGTGCATATATATTTAGGAGAGTTAGCTCTTCCTGTTGAATTGATCCCTTTACCATTATGTAATGGCCTTCTTTGTCTCTTTTGATCTTTGATGGTTTAAAGTCTGTTTTATCAGAGACAAGGATTGCAACCCCTGCTTTTTTTTGTTCTCCATTTGCTTGGTAGATCTTCCTCCATCCCTTTATTTTGAGCCTATGTATATCTCTGCATGTGAGATGGGTCTCCTGAATACAGCAGACTGATGGGTCTTGACTCTTTATCCAGTTTGCCAGTCTGTGTCTTTTAATTGGAGCATTTAGTCCATTAACATTTAAGGTTAATATTGTTAAGTGTGAACTTGATCCTGCCATTATGATATTAACTGGTTATTTTGCTCGTTAGTCGATGCAGTTTCTTCCTAGCCTCGATGGTCTTTACATTTTGGCATGTTTTTGTGATGGCTGGTACCGGTTGTTCCTTTCCATGTTCAGGGCTTCCTTCAGTGTCTCTTGTAAGGCAGGCCTGGTGGTGACAAAATCTCTAAGCATTTGCTTATCTGTAAAGGATTTTATTTCTCCTTCACTGATGAAACTTAGTTTGGCTGGATATGAAATTCTGGGTTTAAAATTCTTTTCTTTAAGAACGTTGAATATTGGCCCCCACTCTCTTCTGGCTTGTAGAGTTTCTGCCGAGAGATCTGCTGTTAGTCTGATGGGCTTCCCTTTGTGGGTTACCCGACCTTTCTCTCTGGCTGCCCTTAAGATTTTTTCCTTCATTTCAACTTTGGTGAATCTGGCAATGATGTGTCTTGGAGTTGCTCTTCTGGAGGAGTATCTTTGTGGCGTTCTCTGTATTTCCTGAATTTGAATGTTGGCCTGCCCTACTAGGTTGGGGAAGTTCTCCTGGATGATATCCTGAAGAGTGTTTTCCAACTTGGTTTCATTTTCGCCCTCACTTTCAGGCACCCCAATCAGACGTAGATTTGGTCTTTTTATGTAATCCCATACTTCTTGCAGGCTTTGCTCATTTCTTTTTCTTCTTTTTTCTTTTGGTTTCTCTTCTCGCTTCATTTCATTCATTTGATCTTCAATCGCTGATACTCTTTCTTCCAGTTGATCGAGTCGGTTACTGAAGCTTGTGCATTTGTCACGTATTTCTCGTGTCATGGTTTTCATCTCTGTCATTTCGTTTATGATCTTCTCTGCATTAATTAGTCTAGCTGTCAATTCTTCCACTCTTTTTTCAAGATTTTTAGTTTCTTTGCGCTGGGTACATAATTCCTCCTTTAGCTCTGATAAGTTTGATGGACTGAAGCCTTCTTCTCTCCTCTCGTCCAAGTCATTCTCTGACCAGCTTTGATCCGTCGCTGGCGATGGGCTGCGCTCCTTCGCAGGGGGAGATAAGCTCTTATTTTTTGAATTTCCAGCTTTTCTGCCCTGCTTCTTCCGCATCTTTGTGGTTTTATCTGTCTCTGGTCTTTGATGGTGGTGACGTACTGATGGGGTTTTGGTATAGGTGTCCTTCCTGTTTGATAGTTTTCCTTCTGACAGTCAGATGGACTGTCTGTTTGTCTGTTGGAGATTTCTTGAGTTCCACTTCAGACCCTGTTTGCCTGGGTATCAGCAGCAGAGGTTGCCGAAGATAGAATATTGCTGAACAGCGAGTGTACCTGTCTGATTCTTCCTTTGGAAGTTTCCTCTCAGGGGTGTACTCCACCCTGTGAGGTGTGGGGTGTCATACTGCCCCTAGTGGGGGATTTCTCCCAGCTAGGCTACTCAGGGGTCAGGGACACACCTGAGCAGGCAGTCTGTCCGTTCTCAGATCTCAACCTCCGTGTTGGGAGATCCACGGCTCTCCCCAAAGCTGTCAGACAGAGTCGTTCGCGTCTGCACCGGCTCCCGCTACTTCCCCTGTTGGTCTTCAGCTATGCGCTGTCCCCAGAGGTGGAGACTACAGAGACAGGCAGGCTTCCTTGAGCTGCTGTGAGCTCCATCCAGTTCGAGCTTCCCAGTGGCTTTGTTTACCTATTTAAGCCTCAGCAATGGCGGGCGCCCCTCCCCCAGCCTCGCTGCTGCCTTGCGGATAGATCGCGGCAGACTGCTGTGTTAGCAGTGAGGGAGGCTTCGTGGGCGTGGGACCCTCCCGGCCAGGATTGGGATATATTCTCCTCGTGTGCCTGTATGCTTACAGCGCAGTATTGGGGTGGGAGTTACCCGATTTTCCAGGTGTTGTGTGTCTCAGTTCCCCTGGCTAGGAAAACGGATCCCCTTCCCCCTTGCGCTTCCAGGTGAGGTGATGCCTCGCCCTGCTTCAGCTCTCGCTGGTCAGGCTGCAGCAGCTGACCAGCACCGATTGTCCGGCACTCCCTAGTGAGATGACCCCAGTACCTCAGTTGAAAATGAAGAAATCACCGGTCTTCTGTGTCGCTTGCGCTGGGAGTTGGAGACTGGAGCTGCTCCTATTCGGCCATCTTGCTCCGCCCCCTGGCCTCATTTTTTATTAGTATTATTATTATCCTTTTTTAAGTTCTGGGGTACCTGTGCAGAACATGTAGGTTTGTTACATAGGTATACATGTGCCATGGTGGCTTGCGGCACCCATCAACCCATCATCTACATTAGGCATTTCTCCTAATGCTTTCCCTCCCCCAGCCCCACCCCTGACAGACCCCAGTGTGTGATACTCCCACCCCCATGTCCATGTATTCTAATTGTTCAACTCCCACTTATGAGTGAGAACATGTTATGTTTGGTTTTCTGTTCTTGTGTTAGTTTGCTGAGAATGATGGGTTCAAGCTTCATCCATGTCCCTGCAAAGGACATGAATATATCCTTTTTTATGACTGCATAGTATTTCATGGTGTGGATATGCCACATATTCTTTATCCAGTCTATCTATCATTGATGGGCATTTGGGTTCGTTCCAGGTCTTGGCTATTGTGAACAATACCGCAATAGACACACATGTGCATGTGTCTTCATAGTAGAATGATTTATAATCCTTTGGGTATATACCCAGTAATGGGACTGCTGGGTCAAATGGTATTTCTAGATCTAGATCCTTGAGGAATCACCACACTGTCTTCCACAATGGTAGAAGTAATTTACACTCCCACTAACCGTGTAAAAGTGTTCCTATTTCTCCACATCTTCTTTAGCATCTGTTGTTTCCTGACTTTTTAGAACACTGTTCTAACTGGTGTGAGATGGTATCTCATTGTGGTTTTGATTTGCATCTCTCTAATGACCAGTGATGATAAGCTTTTTTTATATGATTGTAGGCCAAATAAACGTCTTCTTTTGAGAAGTGTCTGTTCATATCCTTCACCCACTTTTTGACGGAGTTTTATTCTTATAAATTTGTTTAAGTTCCTTGTAGATTCTGGATATTAACCCTTTGTCAGATGGATAGATTGCAAAAATTTTCTCCCATTCTTTAGGTTGCCTATTCACTCTGACGATAGTTTATTTTGCTGCACAGAAACTCTTTAGCTTATTTAGCTCCCATTTGTCAATTTTGGCTTTTGTTGACATTGCTTTTGGTGTGTTAGTCATGAAGCCTTTGCCCAGGCCTATGTCCTGAATAGTATTGGCTAGGTTTTCTTCTAGGGTTTTTATGGTTTTAGGTCTTACGTTTAAATCTTTAATTCATCTTGAGTTAATTTTTGTATAAGGTGTAAGGAAGGGATCTAATTTCAGTTTTCTGCATATTGCTAGCCAGTTTTCCCAATACCACTTATTAAATAAGGAATCCATTACCCATTGCTTGTTTTTGTCAGATTTGTCAAAAATCAGATGGTTGTAGATGTGTGGTGTTATTTATTAGGCCTCTGTTCTGTTCTGTTGGTCTGTATATCTGTTTTGGTGCCAGTACCATGCTGTTTTGGTTACTGTAGCTTTGTGGTACAGTTTGAAGTCAGGTAGCATGATGCCTCCAGCTTTGTTCTTTTTGGTTAGGATTATCTCGGCTCTGTGTGCTCTTTTTTGATTCCATATGAAACGTAAAGTAATTTTTTTCCAGTTCTCTGAAGAAAGTCAATGGTAGCTTGATGGAGATAGCACTGAATCTATACATTACTTCGGGCAGTATGGCCATTTTCACGATATTGATTCTTCCTATCCATGAGCATGGAACGTTTTTCCATTTGTTTGTGTCCTCTCTTATTTCTTTGAGCAGTGGTTTATAGTTCTCCTTGAAGAGGTCCTTCATATCCCTTGTAAGTTGTATTCCTAGGTATTTTATTATCTTTGTAGTAATTGCGAATGGGAGTTCACTCATGATTTGGCTCTCTGTTTGTTATTGGTGTATAAGAATATTTGTGATTTTTGCACATTGATCTTTTATCCTGAAACCTTGCTGAAGGTCTGCTGCTTCTTCTGTACATAGTACTGGAAGTCCTAGTCAGAGCAATTAGGCAAGATGAAATAAATGGAATCCAATGTGGAAAGAAATAAGTATAATTATCTGTTTTCAGATCACATAATATTATAAGTAGAAAACCCTAAAGACTCCACAAAAGGTTTTAAAACTATTTAACAAATTCAGTAAAGTTTTAAGTTACAAATCAACATTACAAAGTCATTTTCATTTCTATACATCAACAACAAACAATCTAAAGAGAAAGAAGTGGCAGATTTGTACACTAAAAACTACAATATTTTGTTGAAACTAATGTCATAACTCAAGGAAGTAGAGAAACAAGAACAAACCAAAACCAAACCCGGGGTGGGGGGTGGGGGTGGAGAATAGACAAAGATTAGAGCTTCTCTAAATAAAATTTAAAGAAAAAAACAGAAAAGATAAATGAAACAAGAAGTTGGTTCTTTGAAAAGATAAACAAAGTGATAGACTATCAGTGAGATTAACCAAGGAAAGAAGAGAGAAGAGCCAAATAAGCTCAATTAGAAACAAAATGGGATATAATAAAACTGATACCACAGAAATCCAAAAGATCATTTGAGGCTACTAAAACACCTTTATGCTCACAATCTAGAAAACCTAGAAGAGATGGATGATATTTTATAAATATTCAACACTTCTAGATTAAATCAATTCAGTAAAGTTTCAGGATACAAAATCATTGTACACAAAGTAGTAGCACTGCTATACACCAACAGAAACAAAAATGAGAATCAAATCAAGGACTTAACCCTTTTTACTATAGCTACAAAAAGATAAAGTACTTAGGAATATTCTTAACTAAGGAGGTGAAAGATTTCTACAAAGAAAACTACAATACACTGCTGAAAGAAATCATAGATGACACAAAGAAATGGAAACACAGCCAATGCTCATTGATCAGTAGAATCAATATTGTGAAAATGATCATACTGCCAGAACAATCTATAAATTGAATGCAATTCTTATCAAAATATTAGCATTGTTCTTCACAGAACTGGAATAAAACAATTCTAAAATTCATATGGAACCAAAAAAGAGCCTGCATAACCAATGTAAGACCAAGTGAGAAAACAACAACTAATCTGGAGGCATCACATCATCTGGCTTCAAATTATACTATATGTGTATATTTACCAAAACAGCATGGCAGTGGTATAAAAACAGGTGTGGAGACCAATGGAAGAGAATAGAGAACACAGAAATATAGCCAAATACCCATAGCGAATTGATCTTCAACAAAGCAAACAAAAACATAGAGTGGGGAAAGGACACCCTATTCAACAAATACTGCTGAGATTATTGGCAAGTCACATGTAGGATAGTAAAACTGGATCTTCATCTCTCATCTTACACAAAATCAACTCAAGATGGATCAAAGGCTTAAACCTAAGACCTGAAAACCTAAAAATTCTAGGAGTTAACATTAGAAAAACTATTCTAGACATTGAATTAGACAGAGTTCATGACCAAACACCCACAAGCAAATGTAATAAAAACAAAAATAAATAGATGGGACTTCATTAAACTAAAAATCTTCTGCACACCCAGAGAAATAATCAGCAGAGTAAACAGACAACTCACTGAGTGAGAAAAAATATTTGAAACTCTACGTCTGATAAAGAACTAATATCCAGAATCTACAAAGAATTCAAACAAATCAACAAGAAAAAAGTATAATTCCATCAAAAAGTTGGCTAAAGACATGAATGGACAGTTCTCAAAAGAAGATATACAAATGGTAAACAAACATTTAGAAATGCTCAAAATTAATAATTGTCAGGGAAACACAAACCAAAACCACAGTGCAATGCCACCTTGCTCCTACAAGAATGGTCATAATCAAAAAAATATTTTAAATAATGGATGTTGGCATAAATGTGGTGAAAAAGGAACACTTTTACACTGCTGGTGGATATGTAAATTAGTACAACCACTGTGAAATACAGTATGGGGATTTCTTAAAGTACTAAAAGTAGAGCTACCATTTGATCCAGCAATCCCCCTATTGGGTATCTACCCAGAGGAAAATAAGTCATTATATGAAAAAGACACTTGCACACACCTTTATAGCAGCACAATTCACAATTGCAAAAACATGGAACCAGCCCTAATGCCCATCAATCAATGAGTCAATAAAGAAAATGTGATTTTATGTATATATATGAACACTATTCAGCCAAATGAATAAATAAAATAATGACATTCACAGCAACCTGGATGGAGCTGGAGATCATTATTCTAAGTAAAGTAACTCAGGAATGGAAAACCAAACATCGTATATTCTCACTTACAGGTGGGAGCTAAACTATGAGGATGGAAAGACATAAGAATTATATAATGGACTCTGGGGATTCAGGGGGAAGAATGAGAGATGTGGTGAGGCATAAAAAACTACACATTGGGTGCAGTATACACTGCTTGGGTTATGGGTGCACCAAAATCTGAGAAATCACCAACAAAGAACTTATTCATGTAATCAAACATCACCTTTTTCTTCAAAACTATTGAAATTAAAAGATCAGAAAAGATTGGCTATTGTCACAAAGACAACAATAACAAATCTTGCAAGGATGCAAATATGGGTCTCTCAATTACTGTTGATGGGAGTGTAAATTAGTATGGTTATTTTGAAAAACAGTATGGAGTTTCCTTAAAAAGATAAAAATATATCTGCCTTATGATCCAGCAATTCCACTACTGGTTATTTACCCAAACGAAAGAAAATTGACATGTCAAAGTCTGCACTCCCATGTTTACTGCAGCACTATTCACAGTAGCCAAGAATTTGAATCAACCTGCATTCACAACCACACAAATGGTTTAGGAGCATGTGGTATATATACATATTAGAAAACTAAAATTTGTTATTTCATGGCAACATAGATGAGCTTGGTGGGCATTATGTTAAGTAAAGTAAGTCAGGTATAGAAAGACAAATACTACATGTTCTCACTGATATGCGGAAGCTAAGCAATTGGTCTTATAAAAGTATAGAGTAGAACAGGAGTTGCTAGAGACCAGAAAGGGTAAGGGTACAGGGCTATAGGGAGAAGTTGGTTAATAGATACAAAACTACAGTTAGATAGGAGAAAGAGTTTTTAGTTTTCTATAGCACTGTAGAGTGACTATGGTAAACAATAATTTAACGTACTTTTTCAAATAGCTAGAGAATAGGATTTTGACTATCCCAAAACAAAGAAATAATAAAAATTTAAGGTGATGAATACGCTAACCACCCTAATTTGATTATTATACATTGTATTCATGTACTGAAACATTACACTGTACTCCATAAACATGTAAAATTATTGTGCATTGATTAAAAGGTATATTTAAAATAAATACTATCAACTTAAAAAATCATTTATTGAAGTAAAATTTACATAACAAAATGGTTCATTGTAAAGTGAACAAAGTGAAAATTGCATTTAGCAATATTGTGCAACCTCCATCTCTACCTGGTTCCAAAATATTTTCATCATTTCAAAGTAAAACCACTTAGTAAGTGGTTTCTCTCATTGCTCCCTCTACCTAGACTCTGCCAACTATCAGCATGCATTGTATCTGTGGATTTGTCTATGCTGAATATTTTATATAAATTTCATCATACAATATGTTTCCCTCGTGATTGATATCTTTCATTGAGCATGATGCTTTGGTGGTTCATCTACATTATAGCATTTATTACCACTTTATTTTTTACAGCTAAATTATATATATATATCATATATAAAATTTTGTTTATCATTTCTTCTCTTATGAATATTTGGGTTGTTTTCACCTTTGAACTGTTGTGAATAATGTTACTATAATATTGGTGTTCAAATACCTGTTTCAGTGTCAGCTTTCAAGTCTTTAATACATATAGCTAGGAGTGGGATTGGAGGGTCATAGGTAATTCCATGTTTGTTTGACTTTTTGAGGAGCAGCTAAACTGCTTTCTAAAAAGGTTACACCATTTTGCAAACTCACTATCAATGTACAATAGCTCCAATTGTTCCACATTATCTTCAACACTTTAATTTTCATTTATATTATAGCTATGCTAATACATGTGATGAGGTATTCAATTGTAGTTTTTGGTTTGCATTTTTCAATTTATAATAACTTAAGCATCTTTTTGGAAGCTTATTGGTGATTTGTATCTCTTCCTTGGAGAAATGTATATTTAAGTCTTTTCTTCATTTCTGAATTGAGTCGTTTATCTTTTGTTGACCGAGTTGTAGAAATTATTTATGTATTATGGATCCCATATCTTATCAGATACATTATTTTCAAAAATTTTCTTCCATTACTTAGGTTATCTTTATAGTTTTTATATTGACCTTTGATGCACAAAAGTTTTAAATTTTGATGAAGTCTAGTCATTTCTTTTTTATTTATGTATTTTTCTTTTGTTGTTTATTACTTGGTGTCATATTTAAGATTCTACTGCCACAGCCAAAGTATTAAAAGTTTACTTAAATGTTTTCTTTTAAGATATTTATAATTTTAGCTGTTATACTTAGGTCATTAATTCATATTGAATTAATTTTTATATACTGTGAATTAGAGTTCCCAATTCGTTTTTTTTTTTTTTTTTTTTTTTTTTTTTTTGGCATGTAGATAACCAATTATCATGTCATCATTTGTGGAAGAGAGTTTTTTTTCAGACTGAAGGGTCTTGGCACTCTTACAAAAATCAATTAGTCATAGATGTATGAACTTATGTCTGAAATCTCAATACTATTCCCTTGGCCTGTATGTCTATCCATATGCCAGTACCACACTGTTTTCATTACTGCAGTATGGAGGCAAGTTTTGAAATCAAGAACGGTGTGCCCCTCAGCTTTTTTGATAAAGTATTTTAATAAAAGCTTTTTATTTTTGATAAGTTCAATGTACTTTTGAAGAAAATTTTTCAAGATTTTATTTCATTTAATTTTTCTTTCTTTCTTTTTTTTTTTTTTTTGGCTATTCAGGGCCACCTGTAACTCCATATGAGTTTCAGAATCAGCTTTTCCAACAAAAATATATGGGGTGGGGGGCGAAGGAAGATGGCCGAATAGGAACAGCTCCAGTCTCCAACTCCCAGCGCCAGTAACACAGAAGACAGGTGATTTCTGCATTTTCAACTGAGGTACTGGGTTTATCTCACTAGGGAGTGCCGGACAACTGGTGTTGGTCAGCTGTTGCAGCCTGACCAGCGAGAGCAGAAGCAGGGTGAGGCATCCCTCACCTGGGAAGCACAATGGGGAAGGGAATCCCTTTTCCTAGCCAGGGGAACTGAGACACACAACACCTGGAAAATCGGGTAACTCCCATCCCAATACTATGCTTCAAGCAAACGGGCACACCAGGAGATTATATCCCTCACCTGGCCGGGAGGGTCCCACGCCCACAGAGCCTTCCCCATTGCTAGCACAGCAGTCTACCATCTAACTGCAAGGCAGCAGCGAGGCTGGGGGAGGGGCGCCCGCCATTGCTGAGGCTTAAGTAGGTTAAACAAAGCACTGGGAAGCACGAACTGGGTGGAGCTCACAGCAACTCAAGGAAGCCTGTCTGTCTCTGTAGACTCCACCTCTGGGGACAGAGCACAGGAAAACAACATCAACAACAACAACAACAACAACAGAAACCCCTGCAGATGCAAACGACTCTGTCTGACAGCTTTGAAGAGAGCAGTGGATCTCAAAACACGGAGGTTGAGATCTGAGAACAGACTGCCTGCTCAAGTGGGTACCTGACCCCTGAGTAGCCTAACTGGGAGACATCCTCCACTAGGGGCGGACTGACACCCCACACCTCACACAGTGGAGTACACCCCTGGGAGGAAGCTTCCAAAGCAAGAATCAGACAGGTACACTCGCTGTTCAGCAGTATTCTATCTTCTGAAGCCTCTGCTGCTGACACCCAGGCAAACAGGGTCTGGAGTGGACCTCAAGCAATCTCCAACAGACCTACAGCTGAGGGGCCTGACAGTTAGAAGGAAAACTAACAAACAGGAAGGACACCCACACCAAAATCCCATCAGTACGTCACCATCATCAATGGCCAGAGGCAGATAAAACCACAAAAATGGGGAAAAAGCAGGGCAGAAAAGCTGGAAATTCAAAAAATAAGAGCGCATCTCCCCCTCCAAAGGAACGCACCTCATCACCCGCAATGGATCAAAGCTGGACAGAGAATGACTTTGATGAGATGAGAGAAGAAGGCTTCATACCATCAAAGTTCTCAGAACTAAAGGAGGAATTACATACCCAGCGCAAAGAAACTAAAAATCTTGAAAAAAGAGTGGAAGAATTGATAACCAGAATAACTAATGCAGAGAAGGCCATAAACGAACTGACAGAGATGAAAACCATGACACAAGAAATACGTGACAAATGCACAAACTTCAGTAACTGACTTGATCAACTGGAAGAAAGAGTATCAGCGATTGAGGATCAAATGAATGAAATGAAGCAAGAAGAGAAGCCTAAAGAAAAAAGAAGATAAAGAAATGAACAAAGCCTGCAAGAAGTATGGGATTATGTAAAAAGACCAAATCTACATCTGATTGGGGTGCCTGAAACTGAGGGAGAAAATGGAACCAAGTTGGAAAACTCTCTTCAGGATATCATCGAGGAGAACTTCCCCAACCTAGTAAGGCAGGCCAACATTCAAACTCAGGAAATACAGAGAACACCACAAAGATACTCCTCCAGAAGAGCAACTCCAAGACACATAATTGCCAGATTCACCAAAGTTGAAGTGAAGGAAAAAATCTTAAGGGCAGCCAGAGAGAAAGGTCGGGTTACCCACAAAGGGAAGCCCATCAGACTAACAGCAGATCTCTCGAGAGAAAATCTACAAGCCAGAAGAGAGTGGGGGCCAATATTCAACATTCTTAAAGAAAAGAATTTTCAAACCAAAATTTCATATCCAACCAAACTAAGTTTCATAAGTGAAGGAGAAATAAAATCCTTTACAGATAAGCAAATGCTTAGAGATTTTGTCACCACCAGGCCTGCCTTACAAGAGACCCTGAAGGCAGCCCTAAACATGGAAAGGAACAACCGGTACCAGCCATTGCAAAAACATGCCAAAACGTAAAGACCATCGACGCCGGGAAGAAACTGCATCAACTAATGAGCAAAATAACCAGTTAATATCATAATGGCAGGATCAAGTTCACACATAACAATATTAACCTTAAATGTTAATGGACTAAATGCTCCAATTAAAAGACACAGACTGGCAAACTGGATAAAGACTCAAGACCCATCAGTCTGCTGTATTCAGGAGACCCATCTCACATGCAGAGACATACATAGGCTCAAAATAAAGAGATGAAGGAAGATCTACCCAGCAAATGGAGAACAAAAAAAAGCAGAGGTTGCAATCCTAGTCTCTGATAAAACAGACTTTAAACCATCAAAGATCAAAAGAGACAAAGAAGGCCATTACATAATGGTAAAGGGATCAATTCAACAGGAAGAGCTAACTCTCCTAAATATATATGCACCCAATACAGGACCACCCAGATTCATAAAGCAAGTCCTTAGAGACTTACAAGGAGACTTAGACTCCCATAAAATAATAATGGGAGACTTCAACATCCCATTGTCAACATTAGAAAGATCAACGGGACAGAAAGTTAACAAGGATATCCAGGAATTGAACTCATCTCTGCAGCAAGCAGACCTAATAGACATCTACAGAACTCTCCACCCCAAATCAACAGAATATACATTCTTCTCAGCACCTCATCACATTTATTCCAAAATTGACACATAATTGGAAGTAAAACACTCCTCAGCAAATGTAAAAGAACAGAAATTATAACAAACTGTCACTCAGACCAGAGGGCAATCAAACTAGAACTCAGGACTAAGAAACTCAATCAAAACCGCTCAACTACATGAAAACTGAATAACCTGCTCCTGAATGACTACTGGGTACATAACGAAATGAAGGCAGAAATAAAGATGTTATGTGAAACCAATGAGAACAAAGATACAACATACCAGAATCTCTGGGACACATTTAAAGCAGTGTGTAGAGGGAAATTTATAGCACTAAATGCCCACAAGAGAAAGCTGGAAAGATCTAAAATGGACAGTCTAACATCACAATTAAAAGAACTAGAGAAGCAAGAGCAAACACATTTAAAAGCCAGCAGAAGGCAAGAAATAACTAAAATCAGAGCAGAACTGAAGGAGATAGAGACAAAAAACCCCTCCAAAAATCAATGAATCCAGGAGTTGGTTTTTTGAAAAGATGAACAAAATTGATAGACCGCTAGCAAGACTAATAAAGAAGAAAAGAGAGAAGAATCAAATAGACACAATAAAAAATTATAAAGGGGATATCACCACCAACCCCACAGAAATACAAACTACCATCAGAGAATGCTATAAACACCTCTGCGCAAATCAACTAGAAAACCTAGAAGAAATGGATAATTTCCTGGACACTTACACTCTCAAGACTAAACCAGGAGGAAGCTGAATCCCTGAATAGACCAATAGTAGTCTCTGAAATTGAGGCAATAATTAATAGCCTACCAACCAAAAAATATCCAGGACCAGATGGATTCACAGCTGAATTCTACCAGAGGTACAAGGAGGAGCTGGTACCATTCCTTCTGAAATTTTCCAAACAATAGAAAAAGAGAGAATCCTCCCTCACTCATTTTATGAGGCCACCATCATCCTGATACCAAAGCCTGGCAGAGACACAACAAAAAAAGAGAATTTTAGACCAATATCCCTGATGAACATCGATGCAAAAGTCCTCAACAAAATACTGACAAAACGGATGCAGCAGCACATCAAAAAGCTTATCCATCATGATCAAGTGGGCTTCATCCCTGGGATGCAAGGCTGGTTCAACATACGCAAATCAATAAATGTAATCCAGCATATAAACAGAACCAAAGACAAAAACCGAATGATTATCTCAATAGATGCAGAAAAGGCCTTTGACAAAATTCAACAGCCCTTCATGCTAAAAACTCTCAATAAATTCGGTATTGATGGAACGTACCTCAAAATAATAAGAGCTATTTATGACAAACCCACAGCTAATATCATACTGAATGGGCAAAAACTGGAAAAATTCCCTTTGAAAACTGGCACAAGACAGGGATGCCCTCTCTCACCACTCCTATTCAACATAGTGTTGGAAGTTCTGGCTAGGGCAATCAGGCAAGAGAAAGAAATAAAGGGTATTCAGTTAGGAAAAGAAGAAGTCAAATTGTCCCTGTTTGCAGATGACATGACTGTATATTTAGAAAACCCCATTGTCTCAGCCCCAAATCTCCTTAAGCTGATAAGCAACTTCAGCAAAGTCTCAGGATACAAAATAAATGTGCAAAAATCACAAGCATTCTTATACACCAGGAACAGACAAACAGAGAGCCAAATCATGAATGAAGTTCCATTCACAATTGCTTCAAAAAGAATAAAATACCTAGGAATCCAACTTACAAGGGATGTCAAGGACCTCTTCAAGGAGAACTACAAACCACTGCTCAGTGAAATCAAAGAGGACACAAAAAAATGGAAGAACATACCACGCTCATGGATAGGAAGAATCAATATCGTGAAAATGGCCATACTGCCCAAGGTTATTTATAGATTCAATGCCATCCCCATCAAGCTACCAATGAGTTTCTTCAACGAATTGGAAAAAACGGCTTTAAAGTTCATATGGAATCAAAAAAGAGTCCACATTTCCAAGAAAATCCTAAGTCAAAAGAACAAAGCTGGAGACATCACGCTACCTGACTTCAAACTCTAGTACAAGGCTACAGTAACCAAAACAGCATGGTACTGGTGCCAAAACAGAGATATAGACCAATGGAACAGAACAGAACCCTCAGAAATAATACCACACATATGCAGCTGTCTGCTCTTTGATAAACATGAGAAAAACAAGAAATGGGGAAAGGATTCCCTATTTAATAAATGGTGCTGGGCAAATTGGCTAGCCATAAGTAGAAAGCTGAAATTGGATCCTTTCCTTACTCCTTGTATGAAAACTAATTCAACATGGATTAGAGACTTAAATGTTAGACGTAATACCATAAAAACCCTAGAAGAAAACCTAGGGAATACCATTCAGGACATAGGCATGGGCAAGGACTTCATGTCTAAAACACCAAAAGCAACGGCAACAAAAGCCAAAATTGACAAATGGGATCTAATTAAACTAAAGAGCTTCTGCACAGCAAAAGAAACTACCATCAGAGTGAACAGGCAACCTACAGAATGGGAGAAAATTTTTGCAATCTACTCATCAGACAAAGGGCTAATATCCAGAATCTACAAAGAACTCAAACAAATTTACAAGAAAAAAACAAACAACCCCATCATAAAGTGGGCAAAGGATATGAACAGGCATTTCTCAAAAGAAGACATTCATACAGCCAACAGACACATGAAAAAATGCTCATCATCACTGGCCATCAGAGAAAGGCAAATCAAAACCACAATGAGATACCATCTCACACCAGTTAGAATGGCAATCATTAAAAAGTCAGGAAACTACAGGTGCTGGAGAGGATGTGGAGAAATAGGAACACTTTTACACTGTTGGTGGGAGTGTAAACTAATTCAACCTTTATGGAAAACAGTATGGCGATTCCTCAAGGATCTAGAACTAGAAGTACCATATGACCCAGCCATCCCACTACTGGGTATATACCTAAAGGATTATAAATCATGCTGCTATAAAGATACATGCACACGTATGTTTATTGCAGCACTATTCACAATAGCAAAGACTTGGAATCAACCCAAATGTCCATCTGTGACAGACTGGATTAAGAAAATGTGGCACATATATACCATGGAATACTATGCAGCTATAAAAAAGGATGAGTTTGCGTCCTTTGTAGGGACATGGATGCAGCTGGAAACCATCATTCTCAGCAAACTATCACAAGAACAGACAACCAAACACCGCATGTTCTCACTCATAGGTGGGAACTGAACAATGAGATCGCCTGGACTTGGGAAGTGGAACATCACACACCAGGGCCTATCATGGGTAGGGGGTAGGGGGGAGGGATTGCATTGGGAGTTATACCTGATGTAAATGACGAGTTGATGGGTGCTGACGAGTTGATGGGTGCAGCACACCAACATGGCACAAGTATACATATGTAACAAACCTGCACGTTATGCACATGTACCCTAGAACTTAAAGTATTATAAAATATATATATATATATATATATATATATATATATATATATATATACATACACATATGTTGGTATATTTATAGCAATCGTATTGAAATTGTAAATTGTTTTAAGCAGTATTGACCCTTAACAATATTGTCTTCCAATCCATGGGTACAGGATGCATTTCAAATTATGTCTGGCTCTTAAAAATTTAATCAGTGTTGTATAGTTTTCAGCATACACTTTTTTTTTTTTTTTAACTTCTTTGACTGTGTTTACTCTTAGGTATTTTAGTCATTCAGATGACAAAATAAATAAGTGTTTTCTTAATTTTATCTTTATGTTTTTGTTTTTTTTTTTTTCTGGTGTGTAGACAAATAATTTGTCATGATTTTTGTTTTTTGTGTTTTTTTTGAAACGGAGTCTTGTTCAGTCATCCAGGCTGGAGTACAGTCGCACCATCTCTGCTCACTGCAAATTCCACCTCCTGAGTTCACGCCATTCTCCTGTCTCAGCCTCCCAAGTAGCTGGGACTACGGGCACCCACCACCATGCCCGGCTAATTTTTTTTTTTTTTTTTTTTTTTTTTGTATTTTTAGCAGACTTGGGGTTTCGCCGTTATAGCCAGGATGGTCTGTATCTCCCGACTTCGTGATCCGCCCGTCTCGGCCTCCCAAAGTGCTGGGATTACAGGCGTGAGCCACTGCATCCGGCCTTTCATGTTTATTTTATATTTGCAATTTTACCAAAATTTGTTTGTTACCGCTAATAGCTTTCTTTGTAGATTTTTCTTTGTAGATATTTTCTTTGTAGATTCTTTGTGGATTTATATAGCTTACAGATTATATCATTTGCAAATGTAGGTAGTTTTATCCTTCCCTTCCAGTTTGGTTGCATTTTGTTCTTGCCCAGTTGCTCAGGCCAGAATATCCAGCATGATATTGAATATCAGAGGTAAAAGCAGGTATCTGTTTATGGTGTCTGAACTTAAAAGGAACACTTTCAGTATTTGAGGATTATGTAGCTGTGGGTTTTTCATAAATGTCCTTAATCAGATTGAGGACATTTCCTTCTATTCTCAGAATTTCAAGCCTTTTAATTTTAAAAGAGTGTTAGATTTGTCAATATTTTTTTCTGGAACAATTTTGGGTGTCTTTGCAGCAGCACCCCACTTTACTGGTACCAATTTACTGTAGTAGTCTGTTTTCATGCTGCTGATAAAAAATAATCCAAACTGGGTAATTTTAAAGAAAAAGAGGTTTAATGGACTCACAGTTCCACGCGGCTAAGGAGGCCTTATAATCATGGCAGAAGGCAAAAGGCATGTCTTACCTGGTGACAGACAAGAGACAATGAGAACCAAGTTAAAGGAAGAACCCCTTATAAAACCATCAGATCTCTTCAGACTTATTCACTACCATGAGAACCGTTTGAGTGGAATCACCCACATGATCCATTTATCTTCCACTGAGTCCCTCCACAGCATATGAGAATTATGGGAGTTACAATTTAAGATGAGATTTGGGTGGAGAGACAGCCAAAGCATCTCACATATATTATAAATATATATGAGACTCACATATTATATATAAGACTCAAATCAAGCACTCAACCCCTTTTACAACAGCTGCAAAAAATAAAATAAAATACTTAGGAATATATCTAAACAAGGAAGTGAAAGACGTCTACAAGGAAAACTACAAAACACTGCTGAAAGAGTCATAGATGACACAAACAAGTGAAAAAGCATCCCATGCTTATGGATAGGTAAGATCAATAATATTGTAACTATGACGATACTGCCAAAATAATCTATAAATTTAATGTAATTCCCATCAAAATACCATGATCATTCTTCACCGTACTAGAAAACAATCCTGAAATTCATATGGAACCAAAAAAGAGCCTACATAGAATTACTAGCAATTCCTTTTCTAGTTATATACCAAAAATAATTGAAAGCAGTTACCTGAACAGATATTAGTTTACATATATTCATAGCATCATTATTTACAATGGACAAAATGTGGAAGCAACCCAAGTATTCATCAAGTATGAACAGAAAAACTAAATTTGGTACATACACATGATGCAGTATTATCCAGCCTTAAAAAGCAACAAAATTCTGACATATGATAAAAAATAGAAGAGATATATAAAGTAGTCAAATTGATACATTGGGGATATCTAGGTCTTGAGGGAAGTGTAGAATGGGGAGATAGTTTATGAATACGGAGTTTCAGCTTGGGAAGATGAAAATATTTTGTAGGTGGTGGTGGTAATTGTTGCACAATAATGTGATACACTAAACGCTAATAAGCTTTCTTAAAAAGGGTCAAAAAATTTAAAAAAATACAAAAGTCAAAATTGTGCACTGCATGCTATGTAATTTTTACCACATAAAGTGATCTCAAACAAATACTCTGATTTTACACTGAGGCAGTAAAAAATAGTATCAAACTAAATCTAAATGTCTGTAGAATATTGAATGCTATAACTTTACTTGATATTTAGTAATTCCAGAAAATATTAACTATTATTATTATTTTACTGTTTTATTATTTATCTACAGGTCAAGACTGAATCAACATATATGACCTTTCTTTGGACTGAATTTTTTGGTTAACTGAATAATTTAGTCAACACAATTATGAATTTGAGACTTTTATATTATATAACTCCTTTTTCCAACATGATGCTTTCTGCTTGGCTGATTTGAAATTTTGGATGGGTGAGAAAAATCTATACTAATATGACTGAATATTTATTTATATATTTGTGCATTGAGCATTAATTTTTTAAATTCTGATAATACACACAATGTGATATATACCTTCTTTACAAATATTAATTGTATATTATTGTTACTATCTGTGCACTGTTGTACAGAAGATTGCTAGAACTTTTTCACCTTGTATGACTGAAATTTTCTACCAATCAAACTGCAACTAATTCCCCCTTCTCCCAGTCCCTGGCAAGCACCATTCTACCATCTGCTTCAGTGAATTTGTCTGCTTAAGATACCTCACATAAGTGGAACTATGCGGCATTTGTCTTTTTGTGACAGGCTTATTTCAGTTAGCATAATGTCCTCAAAATCCATGTTGCAGAATTGTATGTGACAGAATTTTCTTACTTTTTAAACCTGAATAACATTTCACTGTGTGTATATAATATTAATACAGTTTCTTTATTAATTTATCCATTTGTGGACATTCAGTTTGTTTCTACCTCTTTGCTAATGTGAATAATGCTGCAATAAACATGGGTAAAAAAATGCCTTTCTGAGATATGTTTTTAATTATTTTAAGGTAGCAGAAGGAAAAAAATAATAAAGATTAAAGATAAAATTATTGGAAACTAGAAAAAGCATTAAACAAAATCAATGCAATCAAATATTAGTTCTTTAAAAAATATTATCAAAATAAATGTTTAGCAAGACTTACTTAGAAAAAAAGACTCAAACTCCTTAAATGAGAAATGAATGCAGAAATTGTACTATCTCCCTTAAAGAAAGATACTTAGAATACTATAAACAATTTTACACCAACATTTATATAACCTACATGAAATTGACAGAGTATTGAAAACACAGAAACTACCAATACTATTTCAAAAAATATAAAATCTAAAAGTCTTGTAACAAGGGAAGAGTTTTAATCCAGGTCTTTTTAATTAAAATAAAAATAGTCTTTTAAAAATATCAGAACTAGATGGCTTCACTAGTAAATTGTATGAATCACTTAAAAGGCAATTAAAAATAGTAACTAAAAGTTCTTCCAAAAGAATAAAAGAGAGGGCAACACATCCCATCTGATTCCACTAGGCCAATATTATAGTGATGCCAAAGGGACAGAAAAACATTACAAGAAAAGAAAACTGAAGAGCAATAGCCCTTATTAGTACAGTTGCAAAATTTTCAACAAATACTAGCAAACTAAATGAGGTAGCATATTAGAAGGATTATATGCTATCAACAACTGGGATTTATCCCATGAGTGCAAGAGTGGTTCAGCTTATGAAAATCAATGAATGCAATATACTACCTTAATAGAGTAAAGAATAAAAAGCACATAATCATCTCATTTGTGGAATAAAAACATTTGACAAAATAAAACCTTTTTTTCATAATAAAACTCAACAAACTAGGACCAGAAGGATACTTTCTCAATATGAAAAAGGGGATATACAAAAGAAAAAAAAGTGACATTGCATTAATTATTAAGAACTGAAATCTTTCCCCTTAAGATCAGGAAGAAGACAAGGATGCTATGTTTCACCACATATTTAACATAATATTGGAAGTAACATTAGGCAAGAATAAGAGATAAAAAGTATCCAAATAGAAAAAAAAAAAAAGAAGTAAAACAATCTCTATTTGCAGGTAGCATGATTCTGTATCTAAAAAGTGTCAAACAACTTGCAAAAATTAGAATACATTAAATGAATTCAGAAAAATTTTAAGATACAAAATCAACATGCAAAAACTAATTTTCTTATTAGTCACAATGATCATTCAAAAGAAGAAGTAAAGAAAACAATTTTATTACAATAAGGTTCAAAATAGTAAAATGCTTAGAAGTGCTTGAAGGAGTTGTTAGACTTGTGCACAGAATGTTGGAAAACTTTGTGGAAGAAATTATATTTGACCTAAATTAATAAACAGATACCCTATGTTTGTGTACTAAAAGACTATACTTTTATAATGGCAATGTCGATGGAAGGGGTCAAACTTTGCGAAATAGTTGAAGAGATTTATTTTGAGCCAAATATAAAGCTATGACCCATGGCACAGCCACAGAAGGTCCTGAGAATATTTCCCCATGGTGATTGGGCTACAGCTTGAGTTTATAAATTTTAGGGAGACATAAGACATCAATCAGCACATGTAAGATGTACATTGCTTTGGTATAGAAAGGTGGGACAACTTGAAGTAGGGGTTAGAGGGGGCCTTCCAGACCATAGGTAGATTCAAATTTTTTATGATTAGAAACTGGATGAAAGAGTTGAAAGAAATATCTGGATTAAGATTAGAGGTTGTGTATATACCTGGTAATGGGATGGCTGGGTCAAATGGTATTTCTAGTTCTAGATCCTTGAGGAATCGCCACACTGTTTTCCACAATGGTTGAACTAGTTTAAAGTCCCACCAACAGTGTAAAAGTGTTCCTATTTCTCCACATCCTCTCCAGCACCTCTTGTTTCCAAATTTTTTAATGATTGTCATTCTAAGTGGTGTGAAATGGTATCTCATTGTGGTTTTGATTTGCATTTCTCTGATGGCAAGTGATGATGAGCATTTTTTCATATACATCATGGAATACTATGCAGCCATAAAAAAGGATGAGTTCATGTACTTTGTAGGGACATGGATGCAGCTGGAAATCATCATTCTCAGCAAACTACCACAAGAACAGAAAACCAAATACTGCATGTTCTCACTCATAGGTGGGAACTGAACAATGAGATAACTTGGACACAGGAAGGGGAGCATCACACACCGGGTCCTACTGTGGGGAGGGGGGAGGGGGGAGGGGGGAGGGGGGAGGGATAGCATTAGGAGATATACCTAATGTAAATGACGAGTTAATGTGTGCAGCACACCAACATGGCTCATGTATACATATGTAACAAACCTGCACGTTGTTCACATGTACCCTAGAACTTAAAGTATAATTTTTAAAAAATCAGAAACACTACATATTAAATGTATCTGACTTTTCTATTTCAATGCCAACATAATACAATTATGAGTATTAATACCATTATTTCTCTTTATAGTCATGTTCTTATGCCATCTTTCATACATGATTTACCAGTAATTATTTCAAACACTGAGATAAAATTTTTATAATTTTAAAAGTAATATGTCATTACTGAAGATTCAGAAAAGTAAAACTGATAAAGCACTGTGTTTTAGTCTCTACTCCAAAGAAGCCCTCTAAAACATTCAAGTATATTTTTCCAGACTGATTGTATTTATACATTTCTAATAATTACAGAACCCTTTTAATTTTCCTTTTACACCTAACATTTTAGCCAACATCTAAGTCTCTAGCCTTCATGTTCAACGTTTTATGATTCTGTATAATTTACTTAGATATTTTTATGTTTGTGACGTTTCATTTATTTTCTTCTTGCACGTTTGAATAATAAAAATAAAGCAGTGATGAGCATTCTTGTATCTGAAAAAGAACAAGATTAGAGGTTGTGAAGACCAAGGTTTTATCATGCAGATGAAGACTTCAGAAACCAAGTTTCAGAACACTTATGAGATCTACAAAGTTGTCAGACCTTTAGTTAGTCTTCTTCTGAATCAGGGAAAAGACCTGAAAAGGAAGAGAAGTCTCTACAGAATGTAGATTTTCCCAAAAAGAGACAACTTTACAGGGCCACTGTAGTACCTATCAAAGAAATATATTTTGGGGTAAAATAATTCAATTTCTTTCATAACCTTCTATCTTTCATGAGAAACTATATTAAAGCCAGGTTGAAATTTGTTGTCTCATTGCTAAAAAGTGTCTGCTTTGTCAGTGTTAAAATCTCTGTTTAAATGTTAAAACTGGTCAGCTTTGCTGGAATTCCAGAGGAGGGCATAACGTATGTGTGACCCTCCCTGAACTAGATTGTCAGGAGGGTCTAAGCTAGATTTTCAGTTTAGCTTTGGAATGGACTTGGCCAAGGATGTGGGGGTACATCAATCAGTTAGGAGAAGTAGAATTCTATATTTGGCGTATAGCAATACTCTACAAAGAAACCTACAGATTTAATTCAATCCCTATAAAAAGTTTGCAGCTTCTTTTTTAAATAGAAAAATAAAATGTGTTCATGTGGACATAGAGAGCAGAATAATAAATAAAGGAGACTCAGAAAGGTGAGAGGGTGGTAGTGAGAGAATAATGAGAAATTGGCTAATGGCTACAATGTACATTATATGGGTGATGGGTAACTTAGAATTCCTTACTAGACTGCTGTGCAATTTATGCATGTAGCAAAATTGCACATATGTCCCATGAGTTTGTACAAATGAAAAGTAGAAAAACAAAACAAAAACCATACAATTTATATTTACTTACAAAAGACCTGAAATATTCAAAGATGAAATATGATGAAAAAGAACAATGTTAGAGGACACACACATTCAAATTTCAAAAGTTACTATTAAGCTATAGTAATAAAAAAATGATAGTGACATAAGCATAAACATACAGGTCAATAGAATGGAATTGGGAATGCAGAAAGAAATCCATACAACTGTGGTGAATTGATTTTCAACAGGAGTGTCAAGACCGTACAATGAAAAATTATAGTTCCTTCAACAAATTGGGCTGAGACAACTGGATATCCACATGCAAAATAACAAAGTTGGACCCATACCTTACGTAATGCAAATTTTTTTTTATTTTTTAAATTTTTTATTATTATCATAATACAAAAATTTATACAAAATTTCTAGTTCAATCTTGGTAGGTTGCACGTGTCTAGGAATTTGTTAATTTCTTCTAGATTTTTCCATTTATTGGCATATAGTTGCTCATAGTAGCCTCTATCAATCCTTTTGATTTCTGCAGTATCAGTAATAATGTCTCCTTTTTAAGCTCTGATTTTATTTTGGTCTTCTCTCTTTAGTTATTATTACTAAAGGTATTTCAGTCTTGTTTAACTTTTCAAAAAAAAACTACTTTTTGTTTCATTGGTTTTTGTATTGTTTTCTTCATTTCAGTTTTATTTATTTATGCTGTGGTCTTTAATAGTTCTTTTTTTTCTACTAATTTTTGGTTTGCTTTGCTCTTATTTTTCAAGTTCTTTTAGATACATTGTTGGCTTGTTTATTCGAAGCTTTTCTCTTTTTTTGACGTATGTACTTAGAGTTATTAACTTTTCACTTTGTACTGCTTTTGCTACATCCCATAAGTTTTGGTATGTTATGTCTCTGTTTAATTTGTTTGAAGACAATTTTTATTTTTCTTTTTAAGTTCTTCATAGACCACTGGTCATTCAGGAGTGTATTGTTTGATTTCCATGTGTTTGTATAGTTTCTAAAATTCATCTTCTTTTTTATTTCTAGTTTTATTCCGTTGTGGTCAGAGAAGACGCTTCATATTATTTCAAATTTTTTGAATGTTATAACACTTGCTTTATGACCTAACATATGGCTTACCCTTAAGAATAATCCATGTGCTGAAGAAAAGAAGGTATATTCTGCAGCCATTGGATGACATGTCCTGTAAATATTCATGAGATTCATTAGATCTATAGTGCAGATAATGGCTGATGTTTTCTTGTTGATTTTTTGCCTGGAAGATCTGTTCAATTCTGAAAGTGGGGTGTTGAATTACCCAGCTGTTATTGTATTCATGCTTATCTCTCTCTCTTTAACTCTAATTAAATATTTGCTTTATGTATCTGAATGCTCCAATGCTGAATGTAAACTTACTTAACATTTTTGTATCCTTTTGGTGAATGAACTCTTTTATCACTATATAGTGACCTCCTTTGTCTCTTCTTAATGAGTTTTCTTGAAATCTATTTTGTCTTATATGTGTATAGATGCTCTGCCTGTCTTTCATTTTCTATTGGTATGGCACATGTTTCTTCATTCCTTTATTTTCCACCTATGTGTGTCTTTATTGGAGAAATGTGTTTCTTATAGGCAAAAGGACATTGTGTCTTTTTTATATATTCATTCAGCCATGCTACTCTATCAATTTAGTCCATTTATTATTGGTAAGTTAGGATAAACTTCTGATTGTTTTGTGGTCTTCTCTTTCTACTTTCTTTTGTTCCTGTCTTCCTTTTAGTGAAGGCAATTCTCTCTGGTGGTATGGTTTAGTTTCTTGCTTGTTATTTTTTGTTTATTCATCACATGCTTTTTTTTTTTTAGATTACCATGAGGCTTCCAAATATAATATTATACTCCATTATTTAAAGATGATAACACCTTAACCCTGTTTGCACACACAAAGAGCAAGCTAGTAAAAAGAAAACTAATAAAGACTGTAAGTCTTAATTTTGTCCCCTAACTTTTTAATTTTTTGTTTTTACTATTTATATCTTATTGTAACATTTATATCTTGAAAAGTTGTTGTAAATCATTATTCTTTGTGGGTTAGTTGTTTAGTTTTTCTACTTAGGAGTAGTTTGCACACCACAGTTACAGTGTTACAGTGTTTTGTGTTTTTCTGTGTCCTTACTATTGCCAGTGAGATTTGTACATTCAGTTGATTTTCTTTTTGAAACTTTTTTGCTATGTTCCAGTATACAAGCACAAGTTTGTGGAATAGGTAAACCTGTGTCATGACGGTTTGTTGTACTTTTTTTTTTTTTTTTTTTTATCACACAGATATTAAGCCTAGTACTCATTAGTTATTTTTCCTTATTCTCTCCCAGTTCCCACCTCTACCCTCTGGTTATCCCCAGTGTCTCTTATTTCCCTCTATGTGTCCATGTAGTCTCATCATTTAGCTCCCACTTGTGAGAACACACAGTATTTCATTTTCTGTTCTTACATTAGTTTCCTAAGGATTATAGACTCCAGCTCCATTCATGTCCCTGCAAAGGACATGATCCCATTTTTTTTATGACTGCATAGTATTTCATGATTTATGTATACCACATTTTATTTTCCTAGTCTACCATTGATGGGCATTTAGGTTGATTCCATCTCTTTGCTACAGTGAACAGTGCTGCAATGAACACACACAAGCATTTGTTTTTGTGACAGAATTACTTATATTCCTTTGAGTATATACTGAGTAATATAATTTTTTGGTTGAATGGTAGTTCTGTTTTTCTTTCTTTGAGGAGCTACAACACTGCTCTCTACAAAGGCTGGACTAATTTACACATCCACCAATCGAGTATAAGACTTCCTTTGTCTCTGACAATTTGCCAGCATTTGTTATTTTTTGACGTTTTAATAATGGCCATTCTGGCAAGTGTGAGATTGTATCTCATTGTGGTTTTGGTTTGCATTTCTCTACTAATCAGTGACATTGAACTTATTTTTCATATGTCTCTGGGCTGCATGTATGTCTTCTTTTGAAAAGTGTTTATGACTTTAGCCCACTTTTTAATTTTTTCTTGGAAATTTGTTTAAGTTTTATTATAGATGCTGGATATTAGAACTTTCTCAAATGCATAGTTAGCAAACATTTTCTCCCATTCTGTAGGTTACCTGTTTAGTATATTGATAGTTTCTTTGTGGTGGTGTGCATAATCTCTGTTTTAATTTTGCTTTTATTGCAATCACTTTTGGTGTCTTCATCATGAAATTTTTGCCCATTTCTATATTCATAACTGTATTGCCTAGGTTGTCTTAACTGGTTTTTATAGTTCTTGGTTATACATATAAGTCTTTAATCCATCTTGAGTTAATTTTTGTATACGGTGTAAGGAAAGAGTCCAGTTTTAATCTTCTGAATATGGCTAGCCAGTTACTCAAAGACCATTTATTGACTAGAAAGTCTTCCCCACTGCTTGTTTTCTCCAGCTTTGTCAAAAAGCAGATGATTCTAGGTGTGTGGTCTTATTTCTGGCTCTATATTCTGTTCTATTTTTCTACGTGTCTGTTTTTGTGCCAGTACCATGCTGTTTTTGTTACTGTAGCCCTGTAGTATTGTTTGAAGTCAGCTAGCATGATACTTCAAATCTAATTATTTTGTATTATGATTGCCTTGGCTATTGTAGCTCTTTTTGTTTTCACATTCATTTAATTTTTTTTAGTTCTGTGAAGAATTTCATTGATAATTTAATTTAAAAAGCATCAAATCTATAAATTGCTTTGGGCAGTAGGGCCATTTTAATAATATTGATTCTACATATCTACAAGCATGGAATAATTTTCCATTTGTTTGTGTCATCTTTTATTTATTTGAAAAGTGCTTTGCAGTTCTTACTGTAGAGATCTTTAGCTCCCTGTTTAGCTGTATTCCTAGGCTTTTTTTTTTTTTTTTTTTTTTTTTTTTTTTTTTTTTTTTTTTTTTTTTTTTTTGTGGTAATTGTGAATGTAATTGCATTCCTGATTTGGCTTTCAGCTTCACCGTTTTTGTTGTATAAGAATGCTAGTAATTTTTGTACATTGATTTTGTGCCTTGAGACTTAACTGAAGTGGTTTATCAGATTATTGATCTTTTTGGCTGAGACTATGGGTTTTTTTAGATATAGAATCTTGTCATCTGGAAACAGAGATAGTTTGGCTTTCCGAATTTCCTATTTGGATGCTCTTTATTTCTTCTGCCTGATTGCTCTGGTCAGAATTTCCAATACTACGTTGATTAAGAGTAGTGGGAGAGGGCATCCTTGTCTTGTGCAGTTTTTCTAGGGGAGTGCTTCTGGCTTTTGCCCATTCAGTTTGATGTTGGCTGTAGATTTGTCATAGATGGCTGTTAGTATTTTGAGGTGTGTTTCTTCAATATCTAATTTATTGAGAGTTTTTAAGAAGAAGAGGTGTTGAATTTTATCAAAAGACTTTTCTTTATTTGTTGTGATTATTATCTAATCATGTGGCTTTGTGCTTAGTCCTGTTTATGTGAGTAATCACATTTACTATTTTGCATATGTTGAACCAAACTTGCATCCAAGGGATAAAACCTACTTGCTTGTGGTGAATCAGCTTTTTGATATGCTGCTGGATTCAGTTAGCCAGAATTTTCTTGAAGATTCTTGCATAGATGTTCATTAAGCATATTGGCCTAAAGTTTCTGTTATTATTGCTGTTTCTCTGCAAGGTTTTGGTTTCTCAATGATGCTGGCCTCATAGATTCAGTTAGGGAGAAACTCCTCCTTCTCAATTTTATAGCAGCATTTTAGTAGGGATGGTACCAGCTCTCCTTTGTTCATCTGGTAGAATTCAGCTGTGAATTCATCTTGTTCTGGACCTTTTTTGATTGGTAAGCTATTTATTACTGAATCCATTTTGGAGTTCATTATTGTGCTATTCAGAGATTCAATTTCTTTCTGGTTCAGTCTTAGAAGGGTGTATGTTTTCAGGAATTTTTATAATTCTTCTAGATTTTCTAGTTTGTGTACATGAGGGTTGCTATGCTTCAGATATAGTTTGTATGTATAAGGGTTGGTATGGGTGTCAGTGGCCCCACTCAAATCTCATGTTCAATTGTAATCCCCAATGTTGGAGGTGGACCCTGGTGGGAGGTGATAGAATAATGGGGCAGGTTTCTAATGAATTGTTTAGCAATACACTGTTGTTTCTGTTTTTATAGTAGTTGGTCAGTTCTTGAGATATATGGTTGTTTAAAATTTGTAGAACCTCCTGCCTCAGTCTCTCTCTCTCTCTCTCTCTCTCTCTCTCTCTCTCTCTCTCTTTTTCTCCTGGTCCTGCCATGTAAGATGCCTGCTTTCCATTTGCCTTCTGCCATAATTATAAGTTTTCTTAGGCCTCCCCAGAAGCTGACAAGATACCAGTATGATGTTGCCTGTAAAACCTGTGGAACCATAAGCCAATTAAACATATTTTCTTTATAAATTACCAAATCTCACATATTTTTTGATAGCAGTACAAGAACAGACTAATACAGAGGGGCCAATAACACTCTGATAGTTATTTGTATTTCTTTGGGGTCAGTGGTTATATTCCCTTTGTCATTGCTAATTGTGTTTCTTTGAATCTTCTATCTTGTCTCCTTTTAGTCTAGCTAGTGGTGCATTGGTTTAATTTTATTTTTTCAAAAGTCCAACTTCTGGATATATTGATCTTTTGAATGTATTTTTGTGTCTAAATTTCCATCAGTTTACCTCTGATTTTGGTTATTTCTTGTCTTCAACTACCTTTGGGGTCATGTTTCTCTTAGTTCTCTTGTTCTTTGGATTGTGATATTAGGTTATTGAAATTGAGATAGTTCTAACCTTTTGATGTGGGAATTTAGAGCTATAAAATTTTCTTTTTTTTAATGTCAATAGTTTTGGGGTACAGGTGTTTTCTTGTTTCATAAATGAGTTCTTTAGTGTTAAATTCAGATATTTTAGTGCATTTGTTACATGGGCAGTGTACTCCATACTCGATATGTAGTCTTTCACTTCTCACCTCTCTCCTAATCTTTCTCCCAAGTACCAAATGTTCATTACATCACTCAGTATGTTTTTGCATCCTCATAACTTAGCTTTCACTTAGAAGTCAGAATATACAGTATTTGATTTTCTACTCCTGAGTTACTTCATTTAAGATGTTGGTCTCCAGTTCCATCCAAGTTGCTAAAAAAGATACAATTAAGCTCAGGTGACTGAGTACTGTTCCATGGTATATACATACCACATTTTCTTTATTCACTCATTGGTGAATGTGTACTTAGGTTGGCTCTATATCTTTGCAATTGTAAATTGTACTGGTATAAACAAAGTTGTTCATGTGAATTTTTTATATAGTGACTTATTTTCTTTTGGCTAGATATATCGTAGTGGAATTGCTGAATCACATGGGAGATCTCCCTTTATTTTTTAAGGAATCTCCATAGTGTTTTTTATAGTGGTTTTACTAATTCACATTTCCACCAACAGTACAAAAGTGTTCCCTTTGCACTACACTTATGCCAAATTCAATTGTCTTTTGACTTTTTAAATATGGTCATTTTTTGCAGTAGTAAGGTGGTATTTCATTATGGTTTTAATTTACACTTTCCTTATGATTAGTAATGTTGTGCATGTTTTCATGTTTATTGGCTGTTTGTATATCTTCTTTTGAGAAATGTCTATTCAAGTCCTTTGCCTACTTTTAGTAAGATTATTTATTTTTTCTTCCTGATTTGTTTGAGTTTCTTGTAGATTCTGGATATTAGTCCTTGGTTGAATGCATAGATTGTGAATATTTTCTCCCACTCTTTGAGTTGTCTTTGTACTCCGCTGATTATTTCTTTTGCTGTGCAGAGTTTTTAGTTTAATTAGATTACACTTATTTATTGTTGTTTTCATTGTGTTTCCTTTTGGGGTCTTAGTCATAAATTCTTTGCCTAAGCCAATGTCCAGAATACTTTTTCCAGTGTTATTTTCTAGAATTGTCATGATTTCATGTCTTAGATTTAACTATTTTATTCATCCTGAGTTGTTTTTTATAAGGTGAGATATGAGAATTCAGTTTCATTCTTCTACTTGTGGCCTCCCAATTATCCCATCACCACTTGTTGAATAGGGTGTCCTTTCCCACTTTATGTTTTGTTTGCATTGGTGAAGATCAGTTCGCTGTATTTGCCTTTATTTCTGTGTTTTCTACTCTTATCCGTTGGTCTACATGCCTGTTTTTATACCAGTACTATGCAGTTTTGGTTACTATGACCTTACAGTATAGTTCAAAATCAGGTAGTGTGATGCTTAGTATAATTTGAAGTCAGGTAATGTGATGCCTTCCAATTTGTTATTTATGCTTAGGATTGCTTATCCACCACGATCAAATAGTCTTCATCATCAGGGTGCAAGGTTGGTTCAACATACACAGATCAATAAATGCGATTTATCACGTAAACATACATGCCACCACCTGCATCTGAAATAAGCTCAACATCACTGATCATCAGAGAAATTCAAATCAAAACCACAATGAGATACCATCTCACACCAGTCAGAATGGCTATGATTAAAAAAGAAATGTCTGTTAACATTCTTTTCCCACTTTTTAATGGGGTTGCTTTTTTTTTTATTTTAAATTTGTTTTAGTTATGTATAAATGCTAGATATTAGACCTCTGTCAGTTGCACATCTTGCAAATATTTATCCCATTCTGTAGGTTGTTCGTTTACTCTGTTGATAGTTTCTTTTGTCATGCATAATCTCTTTAGTTTAATTAGATTTCATTTGTTGATTTTCAATTTTTGCTTTTGTTTCAATTGCTTTTGGCATCTTCATCATGAAATATTTGCCTGTGCCTATATCCTGAATGGTACTGCCTTGGTTGTCTTCTAGGGTTCTTGTAAGTTTGGGCTGTACATTTAAGTCTTTCATCTTCTTGAGTTAATTTTTGTACATGGTGTAAGTAAGGGATCCAGCTTTAATCTTCGGCGTATGACTAGCCCGTTCTCCCTGCATCATTCATTGAATAGGAAATATTTTCCCCATTGCTGGCTTTTCTCTGCTTTGTTGATGATCAGATAGTTGTAGGTGTGTGGTCTTATATCTGGGCTCTATATTTTGTTCTATTGTTCTATGTGTCTTTTCCTGTAGCAGTACCATGCTAATTTGGTTACTGCAGCACAGTAGTGTAGTTTGAATATGGGCAGCATGATGCCTCCAGCTTCGTTCTATTTGCTTAGGATTGCCTTGGCTATCCAGGCTTGTTTTTGGTTCCATATAAATTTTAAAATAGTTTTTTCTACTTCTGTGAAGAATGCGAATGGTCATTTAATTGTAATAGAATTGAATCTATAAATTGCTTTGGGCAGTATGGCCATTTTCAAGATATTGAGTCCTCCTATCTATGAGCATGGAATGTTTTTCCATTTGTTCATGTTATCTATGGTTTTTTTTTGAGCAATTGTTTGTAGTTCTCATGGTAGAGATATTTCACCTCCCTGGTTAGCTGTATTCCTAGGTATTTCATTTGTTTTATGGCAAGTGTAAATGGAAATTCATTTGTGATTTGTCTTTTGGCTTGAATATTCCCAGTGTATAGGGATACTAGTGATTTTTTACACTTGATTTTGTTTATGTGATGAATCACATTTATTGATTTGGATATATTGAACCAAGCTTGAATCCCAAGGATGAAGCCTATTGGATGCTGGTGGATAAGGTATTTGATTTGCTGCTGCAATCAGTTTGCCAGTATTTTGCTGAAACTTTTTGCAACAATGTTCCTTAAAGTTTTTTGTTTGTTTGTTTGTTTTGTATCTCTGCAATGTTTTGGTATCAGAATGACTCTGGCCTCATAGAATGAGTTAGGGAGGAGTTTCTAATTTTCCATTTTTTAGAATAGTTTCAGTAGGAATGGTACCACCTCTTTTTTGTACATCTGCTAAAATTGAGTTGTGAATCATTCTGGTCCTAGTCATTGTTTTTGGTTGGTAGTCTACTTATTACTGCCTCGAATTTAGAACTCATTATCAGTGTGTTCAGGGATTCAATTTCTTTCTGGTTCAGTCTTGGAAAGATGTATGTTTCCAGGAATTCATCCGTTTCTTCTGTATTTTCTAGTTTATATGCATAGAGGTGTATAGAATATTCTCTGATGGTTCTTTTTATTTCTGTGGGGTCAGTGATAATATCCCCTTTTTATCATTCTTATTGTTTTCATTTCAATCTTCTCTCTTTTATTCATTGTTAGTGTAGCTAGTGTTCTATCTATTTTATTATTTTTTTTCAAACATCAGATCCAGGATTTGTTAATCTTTTGCATTTTTTTTAATGATTTTTCATGTCTCTCTCTCCTTCAGTTCAGCTCTGATTTGGGGTATTCTCTTTTGCTAGCTTTGGGATTTGTTTGCTCTTGATTCTCTTGTTCTTTAAATAATGATGTTTAGTTGTCAATATGGGATCTTTCTAATTTTTTGATATAGGCATTTAGTGGTATAATTTTCACTGTTAACACTGCGTTATCTGTGTCCCAGAGATTCTGCTATGTTGTATCTTTCTTCTCATTGTTTTTTAAAAATGTATTGATTTCAGCCTTAATTTCATTGTTTATTCAAAAATTATTCCAGAACAGATTATTTAATTTCTATATAATTATATGGTTTTGAGTAAATTTTGCAGTCTTGAGTTCTAGTTTGATTGCACTGCTGTCCGTGAGATGGTTTTTCCTCTTCTATAGATGCCCTTAACATTTTTATTTTGTTTAAACCTAGGTGAATCTGATGATTATGTGTCTTGCTGATGATCTTCTCATGGAGTACCTTACTAGGGTTCTCTGTATTTTCTGAATTTGAATGTTGCCCTGTTTATCTAGGTTGGGGGAAGTTCTCATGGATGATATCTTGAAACGTGTTTTCCAAATTGGTCCTGTTCTCCCCATCTCCTTCAGGTACACCAATCAGTCATAGATTTGGTCTCTTTACATAACCCCATATTTTTTGGAGGTTTGTTCATTTCATCCTTTTTACTCTATTCTTGTCTGCCTGTCTTATTTCTGAAAGACAGTCTTCAAGCTCTGAGATTTTTTTCCTCTACTTGGCCTATTCTGCTATTAATACTTGTGATTGCATTATGAAATTTCTGTAGTGTCCTTTTTAGCTCTGTCAGATAGGCTACCTTCTTCTCTATACTGGTTATTTTGTCTGTCAGCTCCTGGATGCTTTATCGTGATTTTTAGCTTCCTTGTATTTCGTTACAATATGCTATTTTAGCTCAGCAAAGTCTGTGTTTAATTCATATTCTAAATTCTACTTCTGTCACTTCAGCCATCTCAACCTCAGCCCAGTTCTGAACTCTTGCTGGAGAGGTGATGTAGCCATTTGGAGGAGAGAGGACCCTCTGGCTTTTTGAGTCTTCGGTGTTCTTGCACTGATTATTTATCAATTTAGTGGACTTCAGATATTTTAAATTGCTGATCTGTGAATTCATTTTTTTTTTTTTTAACAGTCTGGTGACTTTTCTGTAGGGCTGCTGTGGTTTGCTGGGGATCCACTCCAATTCCTAGTCACCTTAGATTTTCCTGTACCACTGGGAGGCATCACCAGTGAAGGCTGCAAAACAGCAAAGCTGGTAGCCTGCTCCTTCTTCTGGGGCCTCTGTTCCAGAGAGTTACAGACCTTTGCTGGTCCAAACGCACCTGTAGGAGCTGATTGGAGACCTCAGTTTGCAGGTATCACCCAGTCAGGAATCACAGGATTGGAGGCCTGCTTATAGGAGCAGTCTGGCCACACTTTTATAGAGCAGCTGTTCTGTGCTGGGATATTGCTTCCACCCCTGGTTGGCTTGGGCTCTCTAAAGCCTGGAGGCTGCAACAGCTAAGGTGCTCAAACAGCAAAGGTGGTGGCGCATGCCTCGTTCTGGGGGCTCTTCACCAGAAAGTTTTGAAATCTCTGTTGGCCAGAGAACACTGGCAGTGGTAGTTTGAGGCCTCAGTTGAGAGGTCCCTTCCACTTAGGAGGAACAGACTGGGGACTCACTTAAAGAAGCAGTCTGGCCACGTTTCGGTAGAGCAACTGTGTTGTGCTGGGGGATCCCTTCCACACCCTGTCTGTTTGGACTCTCCAAAGCTTACAGGCTAAAACAGCTGAATCATCCAAACAGCAAAGATGGTGGCCCAACCCTCTACCCAGGAACTCTGTTTCAGAAAGAATTCAAATTTCTGCCAGCTGAAGAATACCAGCAGGGGTGGCTGGAGGCCCCAGATGAGAGGTTCCACCCAGTGAGGAGGAATGGGTTTATGGATCTGCTTAAAGAAGTCGCATGGCCATGTTTTGGTAGAGCAGGTGTGCTGGGTTGGGGGATTCCTTCTACCCTGGGTCAGTTTGGATTCTCCAAAGCCCACAGACTGGAATGGCTGAGTCATCCAAGCAGCAAAGATGGTGGCCTGCCCCTTCCCCAAAGGAACTCTGTCCCAGTTAGGGGTGACTCTGTTGGTGGTGGTTGACTGGAATTCCAAGCCAGTGCATCTTCTCCTTTGAGGTGCTATGAAAGTGGAGCGCACAGACAGTCGCTGCTCAGCCCCAGGGATTCAGCCTCTTTCCTAAGGTTGTATATGGAAGTCCAACCTCTTGCCTTGCTGGAGTTACAGTCACTTGTGCCAGGAAGCCCAGAGCCAGAGTATGTAAAGCTCCTGGGCCTCTGTGGCACATGCCTGTGCAGCTGCTCTGCCAAGACTCCACATAACTCTGTGTGTCAGAATGAAGGCCCTAGTCAAGTGAGTTCACAAGGGGATCATCTGACTCAAGGGTTGCAAAGATTCATGGAAAACGCATGATTTCCCAGGGTAGCACATTCAGTCACTGCTTCCCTGGGTGGGGGAGGTTCCTCTGGCTCCACATCACTCCCAGGTGGGCCATTTTACTGTCTTGCTTTTGTACACTCTTCGTTGGTTGAGTTGTTTCATTGATTAGTCCTGATGCAAGTGCTTCGATATTTCAGTTGAGGTGCTGTATTTACTCACCCCTTTTGTTCCATGAAAACGACACACCTTAGCTGCTTCTGGTAAGCAATCCCAGCAACATTTTTAATGCTGATTCAGTCTCACTGATTATTATTTGTCTGTTCAGGGTTTATATTTATTCCTGATTTAATCTGGAAGGTTGTATATTTTTAGTAATTTATTCATTTTTCTCTAGATTTTCTAGTTTGTGTACATAAAGGTGTTCTCACAGTAGCTTTTTTTTTTTTCTTTTTTCTTTTTTTTTTTTTTTTTTTTTTTGAGATGGAGTCTCCCTCCGTCACCCAGGTTGGAGTACAGTGGCGTGATGATTTTGGCTCACTGCAAGCTCCACCTGCTGGGTTCACACCATTCTCCTGCCTCAGCCTCCCAAGTAACTGGGACTACAGGCACCCACCACCACTGCCAGCTATTTTTTTGTGTTTCCAGTAGAGACAGGATTTCACTGCGTTAGCCAGGAATATCTCTATCTCCTTACCTTGTGATCTGTCCCCCTCAGCCTCCCAAAGTGCTGGGATTACAGGTGTAAACCACCACACCTGGCCCTGTTCACAGTAGCTCTGAATGATCCTTTGTATTTCTTTGGCATATGTTGTAGTATCTCCGGTTTCATTTCTAATTTAGCTTATTTGTATTTTTTCTCTTCTTGACTAATCTCACTAATGGGCTCTCAACTTTGTTTATCTTCTCAAATAACTAGCTTTCTGTTTCATTTATTTTTTGTATAAATTTTTGGCTCAATTGTATTTATTTAGTTCTTCTCTGATCTTCATTTTTTTTTTTTTTTCTGTTGTGTTTGGGTTTAGTGTGTTCTTGTTTCTCTAGGTCCTTGAAGTGTGATATTAGGTTGTCAATTTGCACTTTTTCAGACTTTTAGATGTAGGTATTTAATGCTATAAACTTTCCTCTTAACACTGCTTATTTTCTGTAAAGCAGAGGTTTTGATAACTTGTGTCTCTACTATCATTAATTTAAAAAAATTATTTAGTTTCCATCTTGATTTCATTGTTAATCTAAAAATCATTTAAGAGCAGGTTATTTTCTGTGTATTTGTATAGTTTTGAGAATTCCTTTTGGAGTTTATTTGCAGTTTTATTCCACTGTGGTCTGAGAAGATACTTGATATAATTTTGATTTTCTTATATTAATTGAGACTTGTTTTGTGGCCTAAAGTATTGTCTATATTGGAAAGTATTCAATGTGCTGATGAGAAAAATGCATATTCTGCCATTGTTGCGAAAAATGTTCCATAAATATCTCTTAAGTCTACTTTTTTTCCTAGTGTATTATTTAATTTTATTATTTCTTTGTTGCATTTTGGTTTTAATTATCTGTCTAGTACTGTCAGTGAAGTGTTAAAGTCCCCCACTATTTTTGTGTTACTGTCTGTCTCATCTCTTAGGTCTAGTACTAATTGTTTCGTGCATCTAGATTCGGCAGTGCTAGATGCACATAAATTTGAGATTGTAATATGTTCTTGTTGGACAGTTCTTTTTATCAATGTTAATGTCCTTTATTGTTTTTAACTGCTGTTGCTTTGAAGTCTGTTTTGTCTAATGTAAGATAGCTACTCCTGTTCACTTCTGATTTACAGTTGTGTAGAATATCTTTTTACACTTCTTTAACATGAGTTTATATAAATCTTTTTGTGTTGAGTCTATTGAAGACAGAAGATATTTGGTTGGTGGTCTTTTATTCATTCTGCCATTTTATGTCTTTCAAGTGAAGCATTTATGCCATTTATATTAAATGTTAATATTGAGATGTAACCCAAGAGTGTTCTATTCATCATACCATTTGTTATCTAATTTTTTTTTATTGTGTTATTGTTTTATGGGCCCTGTGAGTTTTGTGCTTCCAAAAGGTTTTATTTTGATGCATATCAAGCTTTCATTTTGAGATTTAGAACTCCTTTTAGCATTTTTTTTGTAGTGCCGATTTGGTAGTGGCAAATTCTGTCAGCATTTGTCTGAAAAGAACTTTATGTCTCCTTCATTTATGAAGCTTAGTTTTGTGGGATACAAACTTTTTGGCTCACAATTATCTTTTCTAAGGTGACTAAAAGTACGTCCCTAATCCCCTATAGTATGTATGGTTTCTGCTGATAAGCCTGTTGTTCATCTGATAGGTTTTCCTTTGTATGTTACCTATATGCTCTTGTCTCATCATGTTTAGTTTTCTTTTCTTTGAGTCGACTTTACGTAACCTGATGACTATGTGCCTTGGTGATTATCTTTTTGCAATGCATTTTCTAGGATTTCTTTGTGCTTCTTGTATTGAATACCTAAATCTCTAGTGAGGCCAGGGAGGTTTTCCTTATTTATTCCATCAAACAAGTTTTCTGAACTTTTAGCCTCCTCTTGTTTCTCAGGAGCACCGATTATACTTGAGTTTGGTTGTTTCACATAATCATGATTTCACATTATTTTTCTCCGTTTTTCTTGGAGACTTTGCTCATTTTTAAAACCCTTTTTCTCTATCTTTGGGTAAATTTGAAAGCTTTGTCTTTGAGTTCTGAAAATCTTTCTTCCATAATTTCTAGTATATTATTGAAACTTTATACTGTGTTTGTATTTTTTTTTTATTTATTTTTTATTTTTTATTTATTTATTTTTATTTTTTTTTGAGACGGGGTCTCAGTGTTGCCCAGGCTGGAGAGCAGTGGTGCGATCTTGGCTCACTGCAAGCTCTGCCTCCCAGGTTCATGCCATTCTCCTGCCTCAGCCTCCCAAGTAGCTGTGACTACAGATTCCCACCACCATGCCTGGCTAATTTTTTGTATTTTATTAGTAGAGATGGGATTTCATCGTGTTAGCCAGGATGCTCTCAATCTGACCTCGTGATCCACCTGCCTCAGCCTCCCAAAATGCTGGGATTACAGGCATGAGTCACCACGACCGACCCATATCCTGATTTTTTAACAATTTATTTAAATGTGGATTTTTACCTTTCTATGGTATCTCCTTGAGTAGCTTAATAATCAGCCTTCTGAATTATTTATCTGGTATTTCAAATATTTCATCTTGGTTTGGATCTAATGCTGGGGAACTAGTGTGATCTTTTGAAGGTGTTAAAGAACACTGTTTTGTCATATTACCAGAATTACATTATTTTCTTCTCATTTGGGCATACTATTTCTTCAAATTTTTCTTGAGTTTATTTTTAATTTGACTTAAAAAATTATTCCCATCTTAAGGATGTGACTTTAATGTTTTTAGTTTATTATAGCCTAATTTGATTCTCAGTGCTTTTAGAAGTAAAGAAAAAGTTCCTTAGTTACAGAGAGTGTTTATGTGTGAAATTTCACAGATGCTGGTTGTAGTAGTTATCTACTTGGTGTATTGGCAATTTCACTGTCTCCTATGGTGTTGAAATGGCAAGAATCTCTTAAAGCTTATCACATTCCCTCGTTGTATGAGCTTTATTTTTGTTTAATATTTCCCTAGTATTTTATTTACTGAGTGGATGTTTCAGGTTTCAGGCCAGTAGGTGTGGTATTAGTGAGTAGAAATCAGTCATACCTAAAGCATATGTGTAGGTGCAATACCCAATGGTGAATAAAAGTCCCAGTATTGATAAATATGGCTGAGGGTTCTCTCAGTAAGACACACTGAGTTTTCTCATAGTGAAAGGTGGGAACAACTGCAATTCCCTGGCCAGGCAAGCAGAAAAGCCTTCCACCTCCCAGCCGCACTCCTGTCCCAGTGTTCCAGCTATTTACTTCAATCATGAACCTTTTCATGTCTGTAGGAATGTTGATGTTCTGAGCAGAGAGGAATTTTGACTCTGCCTCTCATGCAAACCTGAATCCAGAGAGTGTTTCTCCAACAGATATGCAGTCACCCAGATTTCTTTCAGGAAGGTTGTCTGTAGGTGCATTTATGCTGAGTTCCCGTGGAATAAGCCAAAGCAGTGCTTGCAGTGGTGGACAAGGGGAAACAATTACCCCTTCTCAAAGTTTCTTCACTAGCATGAAGGCTACTTGACTGTTTTGGTAGAGTCGCAGGATTTCCTTGCTGCATCAAGCACTGCAATTGTTTCTCTGCTGTAAGAAACTTCCCACCAGCAGAAAGATCTGGGACCGGAGGCATGCTGTCCAGATTCTTTTGTACCACAGGATTTTCCCTTGATGTGGTGTTCTTCCCCTTTCCCTAAGAGTAGGAGTTCCTAAGAGCCAGATCCCAGTGACTACTATTGCTCTTCTGGGTCTAGCCACCTAGTGGTGTTGCCACATGGAGAATGTCTGTAAGAAATCCAGTTCTGTGACCTGTTTTTAAGTCTCCCAACAGTGGGCAGTAGCACTAGCTCTGACAGAGGCAGGGAATTGATATAGACTGTGATTTCTTGGTTGTAGATTGTCTTAGTGTACTGGATTTCTTGAATGCTTGTTATAATTGTAGTAAACCTGTCACATGGACAGAATTAGTACCTCTGGTTAGCCAAGTTGTTGTAGGAAGTGGTGATAGCTGAATTCACACAGCCATTGTCTCCTTCTTGATGACAGTGTCATTCTGGAGATGCTATAGTAGATTGTGTTTGTTGGCCTCCAGCTAGGAGGTGGTGCTTGCAAGAGAGCATCAGCTGAGGTAGTAGATGTATGATTTGAGCTTGCCTTAAGTTGCCCAGGAGAAGTAATCTGCTTTCTCAAATCATGAGTTGGGCTATAAAGCTCCCCCAAATGTATGTCCTTCATCTTGAGCTATCAGGTTGGGTGGAGGAATTCAGCCAGGAAGGGCAGGATCAGACAGGCCTGAACTATGACTTTCTTTGAGCAGTGCAAGTTATGACCCCTGTGAGTGTTGAGGGTGGTTTTGGGGACACTGAGGTAACGGTTCAGAAGGGAGTAAAACTTCCTCTGCTTCACAGAAGAGTTTTTCACAGGAGTGGGGAGTAGCAAGTGTCAGTAAACCTCACTCAGCACTCGTGCAGCTGGAAAGGCTGATCTTGCTCTAGCAGTGTTCTGCTACCAGCAGCAGGTTTATACCCAGGCCATCTGCACACAGAACTCAAACCTTCCCCAGGCCATAAGCTTTCCCTGCAGAGATAGAAACCACACCTTTCAGACCACACCTCTCTTTATCTTCCCACAAGGCCAGGTACTGAGCTCTTGCACTCATGCCTGCAGCACCCTTCTGACTTGCCCCTTGGATACAGGACAAGAGAGCTCATCTCCTTGAGATTATATTACAAAATTTAGTTGGAATGTTTTTTTCACCCTCTGTTGCAGGAAGTCAGGGACTCCAAAAGGAGGGACTGGCTGGAGCCGCAGCAGAGGAATATAAATTGTGAAGATTTCATGGACATTTATCAGTTCCAAAATAAGACTTTTATAATTTCTTATGCCTGTCTTCAATCTCTTAATCCTGCTATTTTCATAAGCTGAGGATATACATCACCTCAGGACCACTGTGATAATTGTGTTAATTGTACAAATTGATTGTAAAACATGTGTGTTTGAACAATATGAAATCAGTGCACCTTGAAAAAGAACAGAATAACAGCGATTTTTAGGGAACAAGGGAAGACAACCATAAGGTCTGACTGCCTGTAGGGTCAGGCAAAAAGAGCCTTATTTTTCTTCTTCCAGAGAGCCTATAAATGGACATGCAAGTAGGGAAGATATTGCTAAATTGTTTTCCTAGCAAGGAATATTAATATTAATACCCTGAGAAAGGAATGCATTCCTTGGGGGGGAGGCCTATAAACAGCCGCTCTGGGAGTGTCTGTCTTACGCGATTGAGATAAGAACTGAGATATGCCCTGGTCTCCTGCAGTACCCTCAGGCTTACTAAGGTGGTGAAAAAAACTGCCCTGGTAAATTTGTGGTCAGACCAGTTCTTTGCTCTCGAACTCTGTTTTCTGTTGTTTAAGATGTTTATCAAGACAATATAGGCACCACTGAACAGACCCTTATCAGTAGTTCTGCTTTTGCCCTTTGACTTGTGATCTTTGTTGGACCCTTATCAGTAGTTCTCCATTTTGCCCTTTGAAGCATGTGGTCTACTCCCTGTTCTTATACCCCCTCTCCTTTTGAAACTCTTAATAAAAAACTTTCTGGTTTGAGGCTCAGGTGGGCATCATGGTCCTCCCGATATGTGATGTCACCCCCAGTGGCCCAGCTGTAAAATTCCTCTCTTTATACTCTTTCTCTTTATTTCTCAGGCGGCCAACACTTATGGAAAATAGAAAGAACCTACATTGAAATATTAGGGGTGGGTTCCCCTGATAACCCTCTGACCCCTCCCTGAGCTCATTGGGTGACTTTCCTGAGTTTCCCTGTGAGATATATTTACTAACGGTTTTAGACTGGGAATACCTGTAAAGCACTTCCCACTTCTGCTTCTACTTTTATATTTCTGGCCACTCACTATATCAGTTCCAGTTCTGGGAAGGTCTAAGGCTTTCTCCTCTGGTCTGGATTTTCAGATTCCCTGGTGGGTATGTGCATTCTGAAGGCAGTATCTCCCCATCTCACATTCTGAGGACTTACCACCATTTGTTGTTGTTGTTGTTGTTTACTTATCTCACAAAGCAGGCTGCAGACTGCCACCTCTTTCAAAGAGTCTGTAGATTTTTAAAATTTTCTTAAGTTCCCATGTTGATTCTTGGAAACATGTTTATAGTGTGAATCTCTGCACACTATTCTGTCTTTCCAAATGGGAAGGGCACACTAACATTGCCTGCAATTTGACATCTTGGAAAAAAATTAAAATGTATCTTATAACGCTGCCTTAGCTGTGTCTCAGAGTTTCTGGTTTGTTGTGTCTTCGTTCTCATTAGTTTCAATTAAATTATTGATTTCTCCATTAATTTTATTATTTACCCAAAGGTCATTGGAATCAGATTATTCAATTTCCGTGTAATTTTGTGGTTTTCAGCTATATTCTTATTCTTGAATTCTATTTTTATTGCACTGTGGTCCGAGAGAATGGTTGTTTTTATTTCAGTTCTTTTGCATTTTCTGAGAGGTGTTTTATGTCTGATTAGGTGTTTATTTTAGAATATGTGCTATGTGACAATGAGAAAAAAGTATACATGTGTATATGTACACACCCATATATATAAATATATATTAATATAAAACATAATATATAATCTATAATATATATTATAATATATAATCTGTAGATGTCTGTCAGTCCTATTTGATCCAGTGCTGAATTTAGGTTCTGAAAATCTTTTTTTTTCTTTGCCACAATCATCTAATACTGTCAGATGTAGAAGTCTCCCATTGTTATTGTGCAGAACTGTAAGTCTCTTTGAACATCTCTAAGAACTTGTTTTATAAATTTGAGTGTTCCTCTGTAAAGTGCATATATATTTAGGGTAGTTAGATCTTTTTGTTTAATTGAACTTTTTACATTATGTTTTTTTTTTTTTTTTTTCTTTTTTTTTGAGACGAGTCTCGCTCTGTCACCCAGGCTGGAGTGCTGTGGCCGGATCTCAGCTCACTGCAAGCTCCACCTCCCGGGTTCACGCCATTCTCCTGTCTCAGCCTCCCGGGTAGCTGGGACTACAGGCGCCGCCACGTCGCCCGGCTAGTTTTTTGTAGTTTTTAGTAGAGACGGGGTTTCACTGTGTTAGCCAGGATGGTCTCGATCTCCTGACCTCGTGATCCACCCGTCTCGGCCTCCCAAAGTGCTGGGATTACAGGCTTGAGCCACTGCGCCCGGCCTACATTATGTAATAAATTCTTGGTCTTCTATGATATTTGTTGGCTTAAAGTCTATTTTGTTTGAAATCAGAATTGCAAAGTCTGCTTTTAATCTGTTTTCCATTTGCTCATTCATTTTCTCTCTCTTTTTTTTTTTTTTTTTTTTTTTTTTGTATTTTTATTTTCAGCCTATGGGTGTCATTGTATGTGAGATTGGTATCTTAAAGACAGAAGACCAACGAGTCTTGGTCTTTTATCCAGCTTGCCTCTCTGTGCTTTTAAAATGAGGCGTTTAGCCCATTGACATTAAGGTTGATATTGAAATGTGTACATTTGATCCTGTCATGGTGATCTTAACTGATTATTATGCCGGCTCGTTTGTGTAGTTGCTTTACAGTGACACTAGTCTCTGTACTTAAGTGTGTTACTGTAGTGGCTGGTAACAGACCTTTCCCCACCATATTTAGTTCTTCCTTCAAAAGATCTTGTAAGGCAGCCCTGGTGGTAACAATTTCCCTCAGCATTTGCTTGTCTGGAAAGGATCTTATTTTTTTCTTAGTTTATGAGGCTTTGTTTTACCAATTTCTTTTCATTAACAATGTTGAATATTGGCCCTGAATCTCTTCTGGCTTGTAGGGTTTCTAGTGAAACTTCTGTTGGTCTGATGGGCTTCTCCTTATAGATTACCTATTCTTTCTTTCCAGTTGCCTTTAACATTTTTTCTTTGAATTTTACCTTGAAGAATCTGATTATTTATCTTAAGGATAATCTTCTTGTGAAGTATCTTACTGGGACTCACTGCATTTTCTGAATTAAATGTTGGCCTCTCTAGCTAGGCTGGGGAATTTCTCATGGATGGTATCCTGAAATATGTTTTAAAATTACTTTCATTCTCCTTGTTTTAGGAATAACAACGAGTCATAGATTTTGTATCTTTACATAATACCATGTTTCTATGAGGTTTTGTTTAATCATTTTTATTCTTCTTTTCTCTGTTATGGTCTGATTTTCTTATTTCAGAAAGCCAATCTTCAAGCTTTGAAATTCTTTTCTCAACTTGGATTATTTTTATGTTAATACTTGTGATTGATTTGTGAAATTCTTATAGTGTATTTTTCATCTCTATTATGTCAGTTATGTTATTTTCTATACTGGCTATTTTGTCTGTCATCTCCTGTATTGTTTTGTTATGTTTCTTAAATTTCACTGGATTGGCTTTCAATGTACTCTTACATCTAAATAATCTTTACTTTTGGGGCGGAGCAAGATGGCCGAATAGGAACAGCTCCAGTCTCCAACTCCCAGCGCGAGCGACACAGAAGACCGGTGATTTCTGCATTTTCAACTGAGGTACTGGGGTCATCTCACTAGGGAGTGCCGGACAATCGGTGCTGGTCAGCTGCTGCAGCCTGACCAGCGAGAGCTGAAGCAGGGCGAGGCATCGCCTCACCTGGAAGCGCAAGGGGGAAGGGGATCCGTTTTCCTAGCCAGGGGAACTGAGACACACAACACCTGGAAAATCGGGTAACTCCCACCCCAATACTGCGCTGTAAGCATACAGGCACACCAGGAGAACATATCCCACACCTGGCCGGGAGGGTCCCACGCCCACGAAGCCTCCCTCACTGCTAACACAGCAGTCTGCCGCGATCTATCCGCAAGGCAGCAGCGAGGCTGGGGGAGGGGCGCCCGCCATTGCTGAGGCTTAAGTAGGTAAACAAAGCCGCTGGGAAGCTCGAACTGGGTGGAGCTCACAGCAGCTCAAGGAAGCCTGCCTGTCTCTGTAGTCTCCACCTCTGGGGACAGCGCATAGCTGAAGACCAACAGGGGAAGTAGCGGGAGCCGGTGCAGACGCGAACGACTCTGTCTGACAGCTTTGGGGAGAGCCGTGGATCTCCCAACGCGGAGGTTGAGATCTGAGAACGGACAGACTGCCTGCTCAGGTGTGTCCCTGACCCCTGAGTAGCCTAGCTGGGAGAAATCCCCCACTAGGGGCAGTCTGACACCCCACACCTCACAGGGTGGAGTACATCCCCGAGAGGAAACTTCCAAAGGAAGAATCAGACAGGTACACTCGCTGTTCAGCAATATTCTATCTTCGGCAACCTCTGCTGCTGATACCCAGGCAAACAGGGTCTGGAGTGGACCTCAAGCAATCTCCAACAGACCAAAAGACAGTCCTTCTGACTGTCAGAAGGAAAACTATCAAACAGGAAGGACACCTATACCAAAACCCCATCAGTACGTCACCACCATCAAAGACCAGAGACAGATAAAACCACAAAGATGGGGAAGAAGCAGGGCAGAAAAGCTGGAAATTCAAAAAATAAGAGCGCATCTCCCCCTGCGAAGGAGCGCAGCCCATCGCCAGCAACGGATCAAAGCTGGTCAGAGAATGACTTGGACGAGAGGAGAGAAGAAGGCTTCAGTCCATCAAACTTATCAGAGCTAAAGGAGGAATTACGTACCCAGCGCAAAGAAACTAAAAATCTTGAAAAAAGAGTGGAAGAATTGACAGCTAGACTAATTAATGCAGAGAAGATCATAAACGAAATGACAGAGATGAAAACCATGACACGAGAAATACGTGACAAATGAACAAGCTTCAGTAACCGACTCGATCAACTGGAAGAAAGAGTATCAGCGATTGAAGATCAAATGAATGAAATGAAGCGAGAAGAGAAACCAAAAGAAAAAAGAAGAAAAAGAAATGAGCAAAGCCTGCAAGAAGTATGGGATTACGTAAAAAGACCAAATCTACGTCTGATTGGGGTGCCTGAAAGTGAGGGGGAAAATGGAACCAAGTTGGAAAACACTCTTCAGGATATCATCCAGGAGAACTTCCCCAACCTAGTAGGGCAGGCCAACATTCAAATTCAGGAAATACAGAGAACGCCACAAAGATACTCCTCCAGAAGAGCAACTCCAAGACACATAATTGCCAGATTCACCAAAGTCGAAATGAAGGAAAAAATCTTAAGGGCAGCCAGAGAGAAAGGTCGGGTTACCCACAAAGGGAAGCCCATCAGACTAACAGCAGATCTCTCGGCAGAAACTCTACAAGCCAGAAGAGAGTGGGGGCCAATATTCAACGTTCTTAAAGAAAAGAATTTTAAACCCAGAATTTCATATCCAGCCAAACTAAGTTTCATAAGTGAAGGAGAAATAAAATCCTTTACAGATAAGCAAATGCTTAGAGATTTTGTCACCACCAGGCCTGCCTTACAAGAGACCCTGAAGGAAGCCCTAAACATGGAAAGGAACAACCGGTACCAGCCATCGCAAAAACATGCCAAAATGTAAAGAACATCGAGGCTAGGAAGAAACTGCATCAACTAACGAGCAAAATAACCAGTTAATATCATAATGGCAGGATCAAGTTCACACATAACCATATTAACCTTAAATGTTAATGGACTAAATGCTCCAATTAAAAGACACAGACTGGCAAACTGGATAAAGAGTCAAGACCCATCAGTCTGCTGTATTCAGGAGACCCATCTCACATGCAGAGACATACATAGGCTCAAAATAAAGGGATGGAGGAAGATCTACCAAGCAAATGGAGAACAAAAAAAAGGCAGGGGTTGCAATCCTTGTCTCTGATAAAACAGACTTTAAACCATCAAAGATCAAAAGAGACAAAGAAGGCCATTACATAATGGTAAAGGGATCAATTCAACAGCAAGAGCTAACTCTCCTAAATATATATGCACCCAATACAGGAGCACCCAGATTCATAAAGCAAGTCCTTAGAGACTTACAAAGAGACTTAGACTCCCATACAATAATAATGGGAGACTTCAACACTCGGCTGTCAACATTAGACAGATCAACGAGACAGAAAGTTAACAAGGATATCCAGGAATTGAACTCATCTCTGCACCACGCGGACCTAATAGACATCTATAGAACTCTCCACCCCAAATCAACAGAATATACATTCTTCTCAGCACCACATTGCACTTATTCCAAAATTGACCACATAATTGGAAGTAAAGCACTCCGCAGCAAATGTACAAGAACAGAAATTATAACAAACTGTCTCTCAGACCACAGTGCAATCAAACTAGAACTCAGGACTAAGAAACTCAATCAAAACCGCTCAACTACATGGAAACTGAACAACCTGCTCCTGAATGACTACTGGGTACATAACGAAATGAAAGCGGAAATAAAGATGTTCTTTGAAACCAATGAGAACAAAGATACAACATACCAGAATCTCTGGGACACATTTAAAGCAGTGTGTAGAGGGAAATTTATAGCACTAAATGCCCACAAGAGAAAGCAGGAAAGATCTAAAATTGACACTCTGACATCACAATTAAAAGAACTAGAGAGGCAAGAGCAAACACATTCAAAAGCTAGCAGAAGGCAAGAAATAACTAAGATCAGAGCCGAACTGAAGGAGATAGAGACACAAAAAACCCTCCAAAAAATCAATGAATCCAGGAGTTGGTTTTTTGAAAAGATCAACAAAATTGAGAGACCGCTAGCAAGGCTAATAAAGAAGAAAAGAGAGAGGAATCAAATACATGCAATAAAAAATGATAAAGGGGATATCACCACTGACCCCACAGAAATACAAATTACCATCAGAGAATACTATAAATGCCTCTATGCAAATCAACTAGAAAATCCAGAAGAAATGGATAATTTCCTGGACACTTACACTCTTCCAAGGCTAAACCAGGAAGAAGTTGAATCCCTGAATAGACCAATAGCAGGCTCTGAAATTGAGGCAACAATTAATAGCCTACCCACCAAAAAAAGTCCAGGACCAGATGGATTCACAGCTGAATTCTACCAGAGGTACAAGGAGGAGCTGGTACCATTCCTTCTGAAACTATTCCAATCAATAGAAAAAGAGGGAATCCTCCCGAACTCATTTTATGAGGCCAACATCATCCTGATACCAAAGCCTGGCAGAGACACAACAAAAAAAGAGAATTTTAGACCAATATCCCTGATGAACATTGATGCAAAAATTCTCAATAAAATACTGGCAAACCGGATTCAGCAGCACATCAAAAAGCTTATCCACCATGATCAAGTGGGCTTCATCCCTGGGATGCAAGGCTGGTTCAACATTCGCAAATCAATAAACGTAATCCAGCATATAAACAGAACCAAAGACAAGAACCACATGATTGTCTCAATAGATGCAGAAAAGGCTTTTGACAAAATTCAACAGCCCTTCATGCTAAAAACGCTCAATAAATTCGGTATTGATGGAACGTACCTCAAAATAATAAGAGCTATTTATGACACACGCACAGCTAATATCATACTGAATGGGCAAAAACTGGAAAAATTCCCTTTGAAAACTGGCACAAGACAGGGATGCCCTCTCTCACCACTCCTATTCAACATAGTGTTGGAAGTTCTGGCTAGGGCAATCAGGCAAGAGAAAGAAATCAAGGGTATCCAGTTAGGAAAAGAAGAAGTCAAATTGTCCCTGTTTGCAGATGATATGATTGTATATTTAGAAAACCCCATCGTCTCAGCCCAAAATCTCCTTAAGCTGATAAGCAACTTCAGCAAAGTCTCAGGATACAAAATTAATGTGCAAAAATCACAAGCATTCTTATACACCAGTAACAGACAAGCAGAGAGCCAAATCAGGAATGAACTTCCATTCACAATTGCTTCAAAGAGAATAAAATACCTAGGAATCCAGCTTACAAGGGATGTAAAGGACCTCTTCAAGGAGAACTACAAACCACTGCTCAGTGAAATCAAAGAGGACACAAACAAATGGAAGAATATACCATGCTCATGGATAGGAAGAATCAATATCGTGAAAATGGCCATACTCCCCAAGGTTATTTATAGATTCAATGCCATCCCCATCAAGCTACCAATGACTTTCTTCACAGAATTGGAAAAAACTGCTTTAAAGTTCATATGGAACCAAAAAAGAGCCCGCATTGCCAAGACAATCCTAACTCAAAAGGACAAAGCTGGAGGCGTCACGCTACCTGACTTCAAACTATACTACAAGGCTACAGTAACCAAAACAGCATGGTACTGGTACCAAAACAGAGATATAGACCAATGGAACAGAACAGAGTCCTCAGAAATAATACCGCACATCTACAGCCATCTGATCTTTGACAAACCTGAGAGAAACAAGAAATGGGGAAAGGATTCCCTATTTAATAAATGGTGCTGGGAAAATTGGCTAGCCATAAGTAGAAAGCTGAAACTGGATCCTTTCCTTACCCCTTATACGAAGATTAATTCAAGATGGATTAGAGACTTAAATGTTAGACCTAATACCATAAAAACCCTAGAAGAAAATCTAGGTAGTACCATTCAGGACATAGGCATGGGCAAGGACTTCATGTCCAAAACACCAAAAGCAACGGCAGCAAAAGCAAAAATTGACAAATGGGATCTAATTAAACTAAAGAGCTTTTGCACAGCAAAAGAAACTACCATCAGAGTGAACAGGCAACCTACAGAATGGGAGAAAATTTTTGCAACCTACTCATCTGACAAAGGGCTAATATCCAGAATCTACAAAAACTCAAACAAATATACAAGAAAAAAACAAACAACCCCATCAAAAAGTGGGGAAAGGATATGAACAGACATTTCTCAAAAGAAGATATTCATACAGCCAACAGACACATGAAAAAATGCTCATCATCACTCGCCATCAGAGAAATGCAAATTAAAACCACAATGAGATACCATCTCACACCAGTTAGAATGGCAATCATTAAGAAGTCAGGAAACAACAGGTGTTGGAGAGGATGTGGAGAAATAGGAACACTTTTACACTGTTGGTGGGATTGTAAACTAGTTCAACCATTATGGAAAACAGTATGGCAATTCCTCAAGGATCTAGAACTAGATGTACCATATGACCCAGCCATCCCACTACTGGGTATATACCCAAAGGATTATAAATTAGTCTACTACAAAGACACATGTACACGTATGTTTATTGCGGCACTATTCACAATAGCAAAGACTTGGAATCAACCCAAATGTCCATCTGTGACAGACTGGATTAAGAAAATGTGGCACACATACACCATGGAATACTATGCAGCCATAAAAAAGGATGAGTTTGCGTCCTTTGTAGGGACATGGATTCAGCTGGAAACCATCATTCTTAGCAAACTATCACAAAAAGAGAAAACCAAACACCGCATGTTCTCACTCATAGGTGGGAACTGAACAATGAGATCACTTGGACTCAGGAAGGGGCACATCACGCACTGTGGCCTATCATGGGGAGGGGGGAGGTGGGAGGAGGGAGGGATTGCATTGGGGAGTTATACATGATATAAATGATGAATTGATGGGTGCTGACGAGTTGATGGGTGCAGCACACCAACATGGCATAAGTATACATATGTAACAAACCTGCACGTTATGCACATGTACCCTAGTATAATAAAAAATAAATAAATAAATAAATAAATAAATAAATAAATAAATAAATAAATAAATAAATTTTAAAAAAAGAAAAAAAAATAATAATCTTTACTTTTATCCATATACTGAATTTTATTTCTGTCATTTCAACCATCTGAGCCTAGTTCAGAATTCCTACTGGAGAGCTAGTGCAGCTGTTTGGAGAAATGATGGCACTCTAGCTTTTTGTGGTGTCAGAGTACTTGAGCTGTTTATTTTATCATCTTTGTGTGCCGATGTTCCTTCAGTCTCTGAAGTTGCTGTCATTTAGATTTTTTTTTCTGTTGTCCTATTTGATGCCCCTGAGTGTTCAATTATAGTATAAGGTGGGTTCAATTGACTGGCTTTAATTCTGCAAAATTTTAGGGTGTCAAGGCTCAGTTTCCAACTACTGGACTGTGTGCTCTAATTCTCAGAGATTCTTATCAGACTCCAACTTTTTTCTCTGACTCCTTGATGTTGGAAACCTACTATGTTGGTGGAGGCTGAGGTGCTCCCAGATTGTTTGTCTTTTCACTCCAGTAGGTGGTACCACTTAAGCCATTTCATATAGTGGCAGTGGGATCTATCCCCAGTTATACATGTCATCAGCAATGGCAGCAGCAGCAGCATAGCAGGTTGGATGCTTGTTAGCTGAGGTAGGGTGTTAATGGGTATGGGGGTCATGCCTCCCTGCAGACTTTCACAACAGTGAAAGTGGCAGCATTGTTCGAGGGGCTGAAGGACCTCTGTTGACAACTTTCATGTGGTCAGGCTTGTGGTGGTGTTAGCATGGGAGTGGGGCACTGGTAATCACAAGTCTGAGTTTGCTGTCTGTGCACGTTCATACAAGTGGGGATAGCTGGTTAGGGTGGGGAAGGGTTCACTTTTCAATGTGCCTAGTTTCTCTCCAGCAGCAGTGTTGGCACAAGGGCAGGACACTTGTGAGGGCAAGGATGGTGGGCTCTGTTCCCACCAAAACTCTGACTGCAATGGCAGTGTGGTGGGGAAAAAAGGCAAAGTGCTCTCCTGCCAGCAGCAGCGGTGGGCAGGGTGCATGCACACAGGTACACCGGTGGCGCAGGGAAGGCAAATTTTTCCCATGCACATGCATACCCACAAGGCAATGGGCCCCAGGGAAGCAGCAGTGGGTAAACGGAGTGGGTAAGCTGACACATGGCCATGGGGCCACCCTGCTGGAGCTCTCCACAAGTGAGACACAGTCTACCAATGCAGCAGTTACAATGTGGGTCCCAGGGCAACCAAGACTGCACAGTAAGCAGGAACAGCCAGGATGGGGTCCCAGGACACGCCAGAAGATTAAGGGATCCTCAGTTCAGACTAGCCCCATCTGATGGGCAAGACCACTCTGCAGACTTCAGGTTTTTTAGTTCCCCTAGGGTTAAAGTCTTCTCTGGGATTAAGTGGAACCTAGGGGTTTGGGCATGCCTGGCTCTGCTCCACTACAGATACTCCTTCACCAAACCTGTCAGCTGGTTTTCTGCTCCTACCACTTCTCTAAGCAGTTGCCCTTGCCAATTCAAGTGTTTGTGGTGGTTAAGAGGTTGCCTGCTGAAATTTCAGAGGCCCATGGTGAGAGTGGGTTGCTCCCTGCTGTTCAATGTACTTGTTCCAACCTTCCTCTCCCTTCAGCCCAGCTTCTGTGTCTTTCCTCCATCCACTCTCAGTTTCTTTCTTTCTTTTTTTTTTTTTTTTTTTTTTTATACTTTAAGTTCTAGGGTACATGTGCATAACGTGCAGCTTTGTTACATATGTATACCTATGCCATGTTGGTGTGCTGCACCCATCAACCTGTCAGCACCCATCAATTCATCATTTATATCATGTATAACTCCCCAATGCACTCTCAGTTTCTTCACTTTGAAGATCTGTTAAGAATGAACCAGTCATCCTGGTCCCTCAGTGGCAGCTGTTCCACCTGGCAGTATCTAGTCAGCCATCTTACCCAAGTCCAGCTGTGGATATTCTCAGATGATTTTTTATTGCTCATTGATGTCCTTTTCTTTCTGATTGAAAAAAGTACTCCCTTTAGTATTTATCCTAGGACAAAGGTAATGTTGATAAAATTTATCAGCTTTTGTTTTTCTGGTAAAGGCTTTATTTCTCCTTCATGTTTGAAGGATGTTCTTTTTGGACTCTTCTAGGGTAGAAGTTGTTTTCAGCACTTTAAATATATCATGCCTCACTTTCCTGGCCTGCAAGGTTTTTGCTGGAAAATCTGCTGCCAGATGTGTTGGAGCTTTATTGTATGTTACTTTTTTTTTCTTCCTTGCTGCTTTTAGGATCCTTTCGTTATCCTTGACCTTTGGGAGTTTGATTATTAAATGTCTTAAGATAGTCTCCTTCAGGTTAAATCTGCTTGAAGCTATATCACCTTCTTCTACTTGGATATTGATATCTTTCTCTAGTTTTGGGAATTTATCTGTTATTACCCCTTTGAATAAATGTTCTACCACTTTCTGTTACTATATCTTCTCTTTAAGGCCAATAAATCTTAAATTTGCCCTTTGGAGACTATTTTCTAGATCCTGTAGGAATGCTTTTTTTTTTTTTTTAAAATGAGATGGAGTCTAGCTCTTGTTGCCCAGGCTGGAGTGCAATGACGTGATCTTGGCACACTGCAAGCTTCAACTCCCAGGTTCAAACGATTCTACTGCCTCAGCCTCCCAAGTAGCTGGGATTACAGGCACCTGCCACCATGCCCAGCTAATTTTTGTATTTTAGTAGAGACAGGGTTTCACCATGTTGGCCAGGATGGTCTCCAACTCCTGACCTCAGGTGATCCACACTCCACAGCCTCCCACATTGCTGGGATTACAGGCATGAGCCACCACACCCAACCTACTTCTTTATTTTTTATTCATTTTTTTTCTTTTGTCTCCTCTGTTTTTTTTCAAATAGACTGTCTTCAAGCTCACTATTTTATCTTCTACTTGATCGATTCTGCTATTAAAAGACTGATTCATTCTTCAGAATGTCAGTTCCAATTTTAACCCCTAGAATTTCTGTTGGATTCTGTTCAATTGTTTCAATCTCTTTGCTAAATTTATCTGATAGGATTCTGAATTCTTTTTTTGTGTGTTATCTTGATTCTTAGAGTTTCCCCAAAATAGCTATTTTTAATTATCTGTCTGAAAGACCACATATTTCTGTCTATCCAGAATTAGTTCATCATGTCTTATTTATTTTATGTGGTGAGAGCATGTTTTTATAGATTATCTTGATACTTTTAGATGTTCATCTGTGTCCAGGCACTGAAGAATTTGGTATTCATTGTAGTCTTTACAATCTGGGCTTGTTTGTACCAGTTCTTCTTGGGAAGGCATTCCAGATATTTGAAAATACTTGGGTGTTGTGATCTAAGCTGTATCTGGTTTAGGGGAGACCACAATCCCATAATGCTGTGGTTCTTGCAGATTCATAGAGGTACCACCTTGGTCGTTTTGGAGAAGTTTTTAAAGAATTTTCTGGATTACCAGGCAGAAATTCTTATACTCTTCTCTTACTTTCTCCCAAACAAAAAGAGTCTTCCTCTCTGTTTCAAGCCACTGAAAGTTGCAGGTAAAGTGACACAAACACCACATCCTTAGTCCACCATCCTTAGGACTACCCTTGTTCAGAACTGAAGACAGCACTGTACTGGGTCTCTCCCAAGACCTGCTGTAACCACTCTCTGGCTACCAGCTATATTTGCTTAAAGCCGTGTGATGTTACAATTAGCAGGTAGTAAAATCATCCAGGCTTGTTTGTCTTCTTTCAGGGCAGCAATTTTCCACAGGACCCAAGCAGGTACTTCAGTTTTGTTTGGCAGCCCACAACTAGAGTAAAAACCCTTAAAACTCTACGTGGTGTTCTATTGTACTGAGGCTGCACTGGCACTTAAACTCAGTTTTTCCCACTCTTTTATCCCCTTTCCAAGTGTAGAGGAGCCTCACTCAATGGTTACCGTCCCCTCATGCCCATTGTGAGTACTGCCAGACTACCACCAATGCCACCTTAAGTCCTAAGGCCTCTTTAATAAGCTTGTGGTGAAACTTGCCTGGCCTGAAACTCACTCTTCATGGCAGTTGGCTACCTTCTGGCCCAGGGGAGGTAAAGAAAGACCATCCAAGAGCCAATTTCTGAAATCAGGGATCCCAAATGCCCAGTTGGTACTCTACATTTCTGTGGTTGTACTGGTACCTAAGGTGAAAAACAAAGTCTTTTTTTACTTTTTTCTCTCTTTTCTCAAGAATGAGTTTTTCCCTGTAAACACTACAGCTGGGAATTTGTTAAGTCACACCTTAAGCTAGCAAGTCTCACACAAGTCCCACGCAAGTCTCACACAAGTCCACACTACCTGGGTATCACTGCTGTTTATTCACGGCCCAAGGAGTCTTCAATTAGCAAGTGATAAATTCTGCCAAAACTAGGTTTTTCCCTTCAAGGTAGAGGGTTCCCTTCTGTCCCAGGGTGTGTCTAGAAATGCTGTCTGGAAGCTAGGGCCTGGATAGAGGGCCTCATGACTCTGAGTGATGCTATTTCTTGCTGTGGCTGAAGTGGGTATCCAAGATGCAAGACAAAGCCCTCCCCCTCTTCTCTCTCATTTTAGACCATTCCTGCTGCTTAACAAACTACCTTAGACTGGGTAATTTACAAAAACAAAAAAGAAATTTATTGTTTACAATTCTGGAATACGGGAAGTCCAAGATCATGATGGCAACAGATTCATCATTTAGTGAGAGTCTGCTCTCTGCTTCAAAGATGGTGCTTTCTTGTGTCCTCACATGACAGAAAGGGCAAGCAGGGTATTCCATAAACTTCTGTTATAAGGTTACTAATCCCATTCATGAGGGTTTTACCCTCATGATCTAATCACTTTCTAAAGGTCACATGTCTTAATACTATCTTTTTGAATATTAGATTCCAACATATAAATTTCAGGGAAAACATCAATATTCAGACCATAGCACTGCAGCCTTGTCCCTCACAAATCATCTCTTTCTAACATGCAAAATACACTAATTTTATCACAATTACCCCAGATGTCTAAACTAGTTCAAGCATCAACTTTAAAATCTAAATTTGAAGTCTCATCTGAATATCATCTACATAAAATATGAGTGAGACTTAAAGTATGATTTATTCTGAGAAAAATTTTTCTCCAGCTGTGAGCCTGTAAAATAAAACATTTATGCACTTCCAAAATACAATAATTGGATAGTCATAAGTTAAATATTCTCTTTCCAGAAAGGAAAAGTAGAGAAGAGGAAACGAGTAATGTCTCAAGTAAATTCAAAGCTCAAGAAGCTAAACAACATCAAATTTTACAGCTGGATAAAACTCTTTTACTACACATTCCAAATTCCAGACAACTGGGAAGGCTGTTGGCCACCACTATGGATTCAGTAGATATTGCTTTTTGCTGTGGACCTATTCTCATGGCTTTACTGGGGATTGACCTGGTGGGGCTCTCTGTGGTTGTCCTGCTCTCAAGGTGGCCCTCTTCCTAGGTTGCATGACCAAGGCTCCAGATTGTTTTATCTTTCAAATTCTAGATGAAAGCAGCCATACACCCATAGCTTGTGTACTCTTTAGTATAGTGAAGATGAAACTCCATGAATGCCTTTAAAATTTGCCACATGTGCCCTGTGGAAGGGCAGCCAAAGTAGCCCACATTGTATCTAGACACAGTGGAATCACACCTTGAATTGCTGAGGTGGTATGTTCCAGAATATGAGCATCAAAATTTTGAGGCAGTGCCAGGCAGTGAGTGCTCCAGTTCTGAGAACATTGAAGGTTACTCTTTTGGTAATAGTTCTGTCCCTCATTTCTTTATTCTATTTACTTGTGATGGAAGTGGAAATTCCAATGATCTTGGAAATGAATGACACTAGTCTTCCATCCATCCATATTAATCTTGTAAAATAATCTCTTGGCCAAACTTTTGATGTTCTTAACGGACATGCTTTTTTCTTTATTCTGTACAACTTGGGCAGACTAGACATTTTCCAAATGTTTAAGTGTTGACATGTTTTCAATTATAAATTCTGTTTTTAATTTGTTTCTGTCTTCTTGTATTTTACTATATGCAGTCAACAGATGTCAGGCTGCATGTTCAACACTTTCTTAGATGTTCTTCTGCCAAATATCCAATTTCATAACTCAGAAGTTTCCTTCTTCTACAAAACACTAGGGCAAAAACATGATTCAGTTATTGTCTTTGAATCTTTGTAACAGGGATGGTCCTGGGATCTTGCAGGCTACCCGAATCCCTTGGCTTTACTAGACATTGTCCTAGTCTGGGCTCTCTTTGGTGGTTTCACCCCTGTGACTGTTCTCTTCCTAGAACTTTAGGATCTCCAGGAAATTATCTGAAATTTATTTATAGTTAGCTATGCCCCCATAGCTGTTGTACTGTGTGTACTTGCAGAGTTGCCACCACTCAGATGCTGCCAAGTTTTACCACCTGTGTTCTCTCTGGATTGGTAGCTTCTATGGACCAAAATTCACCTGTAACAATTTGAGCCACATCTGAGATGTCTGAAGAGAGATGTACCAGAATGTAGGGAGTAGAAAATTGAAGCAGCTCTTGGCCCCAACTGTCAAGGTCCCATGAGCATCTGAGGAACCTATTTTGACATAATTCTGTCCCCAAGGCCTTGGCACTTTAGTCCTGTGATGGAAGTGGTAGAACATGATGAACTCCAAAATACCTTCTGAATCATTCCTTTATTTTCTTGACAAATAGCCGCTGGCTTCTTTCTATCCAAACTAATCTCCTCATCAATGTTTTCTTAGCCACATCCTTGGTAATTTTTTCTGCTAAACACTTTTTTTTTGTTTTTTACGACATGGATAGAATCACAATTTTCAAAACCATTAATTTCTGTTCCCTTTTAACTATAAATTTCATCTTTAATTAACTTCTGTTTCATCACTCTTTGAATTTTACATTCTTTCATTCATATTATATAGTTCATACCTATCTTTTTGCATTTTACCATAAACCGTCAAGAAGCGCCATGTCATGCTCTCAACGCTTTGCTTATATATTTATTTTGCCAGATATTTTGTTTCATCACTTGCAAATTTCTTATTCCACAAATTATTAGTATAAAACTCAATTTAGCCAAGTTTTTGCCATTTTATTAGAATTATAACCTTTCTTCCAATTCCTAACAAAGTATTTCTCATTTTAATCTGAGCTATTATTAGAATGGCCTTTAGCATACATATTTCTATTATAGATTTTTCTAACGATTACTTCCAAACTTTTCCAAATTTTTGCCATGATCCAGATTCAATTCTGCTTTTATATTTTTAGGTATTTGTTAATTTAGCACCCTACTTCTTCTTTTTTTTAAATTATACTTTAAGTTCTAGGGTACATGTGCACAATGTGCAGGTTTGTTAAATATGCATACATGTGCCACGATGGTGTGCTGCACACATTAACTCGTCATTTACATTAAGTATATCTCCTGATGCTATCCCTCACCCCCTCCTCACAATAGGACCTGGTGTGTGATGTTCCCCTTCCTGTGTCCAAGTGATCTCATTGTTCAGTTCCCACCTATGAGTAAGAATATGCGGTATTTGGTTTTCTGTTCTTGCGATAGTTTGCTGAGAATGAGGGTTTCCAGCTGCATCCATGTCCCTACAAAGGACACGAACTCATGCTTTTTTTTTTTTTTTATTATTATACTTTAAGTTCTAGGGTACATGTGTATAACGTGCAGGTTTGTTACATATGTATACTTGTGCCATGTTGGTGTGCTGCACCCATCAACTCGTCAGCACCCCTCAATTAATCATTTACATCAGGTATAACTCCCAATGCAATCCCTCCCCCCTCCCCCCTCCCCATGATAGGCCCCGGTGTGTGATGTTCCCCTTCCCGAGTCCAAGTGATCTCATTGTTCAGTTCCCACCTATGAGTGAGAACATGCGGTGTTTGGTTTCTGTTCTTGTGATAGTTTGCTAAGAATGATGGTTTCCAGCTGCATCCATGTCCCTACAAAGGACGCAAACTCATCCTTTTTTATGGCTGCATAATATTCCATGGTGTATATGTGCCACATTTTCTTAATCCAGTCTGTCACAGATGGACATTTGGGTTGATTCCAAGTCTTTGCTATTGTGAATAGTGCCGCAATAACATATGTGTGCATGTGTCTTTATAGCAGCATGATTTATAATCCTTTGGGTATATACCCAGTAGTGGGATGGCTGGGTCATATGGTACATCTAGTTCTAGATCCTTGAGGAATCGCCATACTGTTTTCCATAATGGTTGAACTAGTTTAGAATCCCACCAACAGTGTAAAAGTGTTCCTGTTTCTCCACATCCTCTCCAGCACCTGTTGTTTCCTGACTTTTTAATGATTGCCATTCCAACTGGTGTGAGATGTTATCTCATTGTGGTTTTGATTTGCATTTCTCTGATGGCCAGTGATGACGAGCATTTTTTCATGTGTCTGTTGGCTGTATGTATGTCTTCTTTTGAGAAATGTCTGTTCATATCCTTTGCCCACTTTTTGATGGGGTTGTTTGTTTTTTTCTTGTAAATTTGTTTGAGTTCTTTGTAGGTTATGGATATTAGCCCTTTGTCAGATGAGTAGATTGCAAAAATTTTCTTCCATTCTGTAGGTTGCCTGTTCACTCTGATGGTAGTTTCTTTTGCTGGGCAGAAGCTCTTTAGTTTAATCATATCCTATTTGTCAATTTTGGCTTTTGCTGCCATTGCTTTTGGTGTTTTAGACATGAAGTCCTTGCACATGCCTATGTCCTGAATGGTAATACCTAGGTTTCTTTTAGGGTTTTTATGGTATTAGGTCTAACATTTAAGTCTCTAATCCATCTTGAATTAATTTTCGTATAAGGAGTAAGGAAAGGATCCAGTTTCAGCTTTCTACTTATGACTAGCCAATTTCCCCAGCACCATTTATTAAATAGGGAGTCCTTTCCCGATTTCTTGTTCCTCTCAGGTTTGTCAAAGATCAGATGGCCGTAGATGTGTGGTATGATTTCTGAGGACTCTGTTCTGTTCCATTGGTCTATATCTCTGTTTTGGTACCAGTACCATGCTGTTTTGGTTACTGTGGCCTTGTAGTATAGTTTGAAGTCAGGTAGCGTGATGCCTCCAGCTTTGTTCTTTTGACTTAGAATTGTCTTGGCAATGCGGGCTCTTTTTTGGTTCCATATGAACTTTAAAGCCGTTTTTTTCCAGTTTTGTGAAGAAACTCGTTGGTACCTTGATGGGGATGGCATTGAATCTATAAATAACCTTGGGCAGTATGGCCATTTTCACGATATTGATTCTTCCTATCCATGAGCATGGTATGTTCTTCCATTTGTTTGTGTCCTCTTTTATTTCACTGAGCAGTGGTTTGTAGTTCTCCTTAAAGAGGTCCTTTACATCCCTTGTAAGTTGGATTCCTAGGTATTTTATTCTCTTTGAAGCAATTGTGAATGGGAGTTCACTCATGATTTGGCTCTCTGTTTGTCTGTTACTGGTGTATAAGAATGCTTGTGATTTTTGCACATTAATTTTGTATCCTGAGACTTTGCTGAAGTTGCTTATCAGCTTAAGATTTTGGGCTGAGACAATGGGGTTTTCTAAATATACAATCATGTCATCTGCAAACAGGGACAATTTGACTTCTTCTTTTCCTAACTGGATACCCTTGATTTCTTTCTCTTGCCTGATTGCCCTAGCCAGAATTTCCAACACTATGTTGAATAGGAGTGGTGAGAGAGGGCATCCCTGTCTTGTGCCAGTTTTCAAAGGGAATTTTTCCAGTTTTTGCCCATTCAGTATGATATTGGCTGTGGGTTTGTCATAAATAGCTCTTATTATTTTGAGGTACGTTCCATGAATCCCGAATTTATTGAGCGTTTTTAGCATGAAGGGCTGTTGAATTTCGTCAAAAGCCTTTTCTGCATCTATTGAGATAATCATGTGGTTCTTGTCTTTGGTTCTGTTTATATGCTGGATTACGTTTATTGATTTGCGAATGTTGAACCAGCCTTGCATCCCAGGGATGAAGCCCACTTGATCATTTTGGATAAGCTTTTTGATGTGCTGCTGAATCCGGTTTGCCAGTATTTTATTGAGGATTTTTGCATCGATGTTCATCAGGGATATTGGTCTAAAATTTTCTTTTTTTGTTGTGTCTCTGCCAGGCTTTGGTATCAGGATGATGTTGGTCTCATAAAATGAGTTAGGGAGGATTCCCTCTTTTTCTATTGATTGGAATAGTTTCAGAAGGAATGGTACCAGCTCCTCTTTGTACCTCTGGTAGAATTCAGCTGTGAATCCATCTGGTCCTGGACTTTTTGGTTGGTAGGCTATTAATTATTGCCTCAATTTCAGAGCCTGCTATTGGTCTATTCAAGGATTCTACTTCTTCCTGTTTTAGTCTTGGAAGAGTGTAAATGTCCAGGAAATTATCCATTTCTTCTAGATTTTCTAGTTGATTTGCGTAGAGGTGTTTATAGTATTCTCTGATGGTAGTTTGTATTTCTGTGGGGTCCGTGGTGATATCCCCTTTATCATTTTTTATTGTGTCTATTTGGTTCTTCTTTCTTTTCTTCTGTATTAGTCTTGCTAGCGGTCTATCAATTTTGTTGATCTTTTCAAAAAAACCAGCTCCTGGATTCATTGATTTTTTTGGAGGGATTTTTGTGTTTCTATCTCCTTCAGTTCTCCTCTGATCTTAGTTATTTCTTGCCTTCTGCTAGCTTTTGAATGTGTTTGCTCTTGCTTCTCTAGTTCTTTTAATTGTGATGTTAGGGTGTCAATTTTAGATCTTTTCTGATTTCTCTTGTGGGCATTTAGTGCTATAAATTTCCTTCTACGCACTACTTTTAATATGTCCCAGAGATTCTGGTATGTTGTATCTTTGTTCTCATTGGTTTCAAACAACATCTTTACTTCTGCCTTCATTTCTTTATCTACACAGTAGTCATTCAGGAGCAGGTTGTTCAGTTTCCATGTAGTTGAGCAGTTTTGATTGAGTTTCTTAGTCCTGAGTTCTAGTTTGATTGCACTGTGGTCTGAGAGACAGTTTGTTATAATTTCTGTTCTTTTGCATTTGCTGAGGAGTGCTTTACTTCCAACTATGTGGTCAATTTTGGAATAAGTGCGATGTGGTTCTTAGAAGAACATATGCTCTGTTGATTTGGGGTGGAGAGTTCTGTAGATATCTATTAGGTCTGCTTGGTGCAGAGTTGAGTTCAATTCATGGATATCCTTGTTGACTTTCTGTCTCGTTGATCTGTCTAATGTTGACAGTGCAGTGTTAAAATCTCCCATTATTATTGTATGGGTGTCTAAGTCTCTTTGTAAGTCTCTAAGGACTTGCTTTATTAATCTGGGTGTTCCTGTATTGGGTGCATATATATTTAGGATAGTTAGCTCTTCTTGATGAATTGATCCCTTTACCATTTTGTAATAGCCTTCTTTGATCTTTGATGGTTTAAACTCTGTTTTATCAGAGACTAGGATTGCAACCCCTGCTTTTTTTTGTTCTCCATTTGCTTGGTAGATCTTCCTCCATCCCTTTATTTTGAGCCTATGTGCATCTCTGCATGTGAAATGGGTCTTCTGAATACAGCAAACTGATGTGTCTTGACTCTTTATTCACTTTGCCAGTCTATGTATTTTAATTTGATCATTTAGTCCATTTATATTTAAGGGTAATATTGTTATGTGTGAACCTGATCCTGTCATTTTGATATTAGCTGGTTATTTTGCTCTTTAGTTGATGCAGTTTCTTCCTAGCTTTGATGGACTTTACATTTTGATATGTATTTGCAATGGCTGATACCTGTTTTTCCTTTCCATGTTTAGTGCTTCCTTTAAGATCTCTTGTAGGGCAGGCCTGGTGGTGACAAAATCTCTAAGCATCTGCTTGTCTGTAAAGGATTCTATTTCTCTTTCACTTATGAAACTTAGTTTGGCTGGATATGAAATTCTGGGTTGAAAATTCTTTTCTTTAAGAATGTTGAATATTGGCCCCCACACTCTTCTGGATTCAAGAGTTTCTGCAGAGAAATCTGCTATTATTCTGACGGGCTTCCCTTTGTATGTAACCCGACCTTTCTCTCTTGCTGCCCTTAACATTTTTTCCTTCATTTCAACTTTGGTGAATCTGACAATTATGTGTCTTGGAGTTGATCTTCTCGAGGAGTATCTTTGTGGTGTTCACTGTATTTCCTGAATTTGAATGTTGGCCTGCCTTACTAGGTTGGAAAAGTTCTCCTGGATGATAGCCTGAAGAGTGTTTTCCAACTTCATTTTCCCCATCACTTTCAGGCACACCAATCAGACATAGATTTGGTCTTTTCACATAATCTCATATTCTTGGAGACTTTGTTCATTTCTTTTTCCTCTTATTTCTCTACACTTCTCTTCTTGCTTCATTTCATTCATTTGATTTTCAATTGCTGATACTCTTTCTTCCAATTGATTGAGTTGGTTACTGAAGCTTGTGCATTTGTCATGTATTCTCATGTTATGGTTTTCATCTTTATCAGTTCTTTTAAGGTCTTCTCTGCATTGATTATTCCAGTTTTCCATTCTTCCATTCTTTTTTCAAGGTTTTTAGCTTTTGGTTACATAGTTCCTCCTTTAGCTCTGAGATGTTTAATTGACTGAAGCCTTCTTCTTTCAACTCATCAAAGTCATTCTCCTTCCAGCTTTGTTCCATTGCTGGTGATGAGTTGCGTTCCTTTGGAGGGGGAGATGTGCTCTGATTTTTTGAATTTCCAGCTTTTCAGCACTGTTTTTTCCCCATCTTTGTGCTTTTATCTGCCTTTGGTCTTTGATGATGGTGACGTACTGATGGGGTTTTGGTGTGAGTGTCCTTTCTGTTTGTTAGTTTTCCTTCTAACAGTCAGGACCCTCAGCTGTAGGCCTGTTGGAGTTTTCTTGAGGCCCACTCTAGACCTTGTTTGCCTGGGTATCAGCAGCAGAGGCTGCATAAGATATAATATTGCTGAACAGCAATTGTTCCTGTCTGATTCTTGCTCTGGAAACTTCGTCTCAGGGGTGTACCCCACCGTGTGAGGTGTGAGGTGTTGGTCTGCACCTAGTGGGGGATTTTTCCCTGTTAGGCTACTCAGAGGTCAGGGACCCACTTGAGTAGGCAGTCTGTCCGTTCTCAGATCTCAACCTCCATGCTGGGAGATCCACTGCTCTCTTCAAAGTTGTCACACGGGGGCATTTACCTCTGCCGAGGTTTCTACTGCTTTTTGTTTAGCTATGCCCTGTCCCCAGAAGAGGAGTCTACAGAGGCAGGCCGGCCTCCTTGATCTGTGGTGGGATTCACCCAATTTGAGCTTCCCAGTGGCTTTGTTTACCTACTTAAGCCTCAGCAATGGCTGGCGCCCCTCCCCCAGCCTCACTCCCCCCATGCAGTTAGATCTCAGACTGCTGTGCTAGCAATAAGGGAGGCTCCCTGGGCATGAGACCCTCTGGGCTAGGTGTGGGATATAATCTCCTGGTGTGCCGTTTGCTAAGACCCTTGGTAAAGCGCAGTATTAGGATGGGAGTTACCCGATTTTCCAGGTGTTGTGTATCTCAATTTCCTTTGGCTAGGAAAAGGAATTCCCTTCCCCCTTGCTCTTCCCAGGTGAGTCAATGCCTCACCCAGCTTCGGCTCTCACTGGTCGGTCTGCACCCACAGACCAGCACCAACTGTCTGACACACCTCAGTGAGATGAACCTGGTACCTCAGTTGAAAATGCAGAAATCACCCATCTTCTAGATATTACTCTCTACTGAAAAGATAGTGCCTTCTTATATCATCACATAGGGGAAGGAGCAAGATGGGCTCTTTAAGGCTTTTCTATAACTTCACTGACTACATTAATGAGGCTTTCATCCTCATGACCTAATCACCTCCTAAAGGCCCCACCTCTTAATTCTATCATATTGAATATTAGTTTCCAAAGTATAAATTCTGGGAAAACATCAAAATTCAGATTATAGTACTACCCAAAGTGGGTTACATATTCAGTGATGTTCCTATCATAATCCCAATGGCAATTTATCCAGAAACAGGAAAAAAATACAAAAATTAATATGAAACTACAAAATACCTCAATTGGTCATAGTAATTCTCTCCAGAAATAATAAAGTTGGAGACACCAAATATACTGCGTTCAAATAATATTACAATCTTATAGTAATACAAACAGTATGATACTGACATAAAACAGAAACATAAAAAAATATAGCAGAATACACAGCCCAGAAATAAACCCATGCACATTTTATCAATTAATTTGCAATAAAGACACCAAGAATACACAATGGGGAAAGAATAGTCTCTCCAAAAATGGTGTTGGAAAAACTGGATGTCTATATACAAAAGAATAAAATTAGACGTGTATCACATACCATACACGAAATTTAAGTAGAATATATTAAAGACTTAAACCTAAAGGTAGAAATTATTAAAACTCATAAAAATACATAGAAAAATGCTCTTTGACCTTTGTCTTAGCCATAATATTATGAATAGTATGCCAAATGCACAGGCGAAAAAATAAATAAAAAAAGTGGGATTGTATAAGACTAAAATGATTTTGCACTACAAAGGAAACAATGCAATGAGAAGGCAGCCTGTGGAATAGAAGAAAATATTAGCAAACCATATATCAGATGAAGGGTTAATATCCAAAGTATATAAAGATACATACCACTCAATGGCAAAAACCAACCAAAAGGACATCGAATAACTCAAGTAAAAAATGAGCAATGGAGGAGAACAGATATTCCTCCACAGAAGACATAGTCATGGCCAACATTTATATGAAAAGGTGCTCAACATCACTAATTATCAGGGAAATGCAAATCAAAATGCAAAATGAGATATCACCTCACATCTGTTAGGATGGTTATTAGTAATAAAAAATATTATCAAGTGTTGCCAAGAATTTGGAGCAAAGGCAACCCTGAGAAAATGTTGCTTGGAGTGGAAATTGGTGTGATCATTATGGATAACAGTATTGAAGGTTCTCAAAAATGGAACTACTACATTATCCAACAATCTCATTTTAGGATATATATCCAAAGCAATTAAAATCCAGATTTTTTTAACTTTTATTTTAGGTTTAGGGGTACATGTGAAGGTTTGTTATATAGGTAAACACATATCACGGATATTTTTTATATATATTATTTCTTCACCTAGGTGTTAAGCTCAGTATCCAATCATTATCTTTATTGATCGTCTCCCTTCTTCCACCCTCTCCTCTCAAGTAGGCCCCAGTGTCTATTGTTTTATCCTTTGTGTTCATAAGTTCTTATCATTCAGCTCCCACTTATAAGTGACTGCAAACAGTATTTAGTTTTCTGTTCTTGCATTAGTTTGCTAAGAATAGTAGCCTCCAGCTCCATCCATTTTCCTGTAAAAAACATAATCTTGTTTTTTTATATGGCTGCATAATATTCCATGGTGTATATGTGCCACATTTTTATATACAATCTGTCAATGATGGGCATTTAGGTAGATTTCATGTCTTTGCTCTTGTGAATAGTGCTGCAATAAACATTTCCATGCATGTATCTTTATGGTAGAGTGATTTATATTCCTCTGGGTATATACCCAGTAATGGGATTGCTGGATTGAGTGGTAGTTCTGCTTTTAGCTCTTTGAGGAATTGCCATACTGCTTTCCACAATGGAAGAGTTAATTTGCATTCTTACCAACAGTGTATAAGTGTTCCCTTTTCACTGCAAACTCCCTGGCATCTGTTATTCTTTGACTATTTATTTATAGTCATTAAGACTGCTGTAAGATGGTATTTCATTGTGGTTTGGATTTGCATTTCTCTAATGATCAGTCATATTGAGATATATATATATATATATATATATATATATATATATATATATATACACATACACACATATCTATATATATGTATCTATATATACTTTGTGTGTGTGTGTGTGTGTGTGTGTGTACACTTGTTGGCTGCATGGATGTCTTCTTTTGAAAAGTGTCTATTCACGTATTTGCCTGCTTTTTAATGGAGTTGTTTTTTTCTTGAAAATTTGTTTAAGTTCCCTGGAGATGCTGATATTAGACCTTTGTCAGATGCATAGTTTGTAAATATTTTTTTTTTTCTGTTATGTAGTTTGTCTGTTTACTCTGTTGATAGTTTCCTTTACTGTGAAGAAGCACTTTAGTTTAATTAGATTCCTTTTGTCATATTTGCTTTGGTTGTGATTGCTTTTGGTGTCTTTGTCACGAAATATTTGCTGATTCCTGTGTTCAGGATCATATTATCTAGGTAGTCTTCCAGGGTTTTACGGTTTTGGGTTTTACATTTAAGTCTTTAATCCATCTTGAATTGATTTTTGTGTATGGTATGAGGAAGGGGTCCAGCTTCAATCTTTTGCTTATGGCTAGCCTGTTGTCACAGCACCATTTATTGAATATGGAATTTTTTCCCCATTACTTGTTTTTCTCAGCTTTCTTAAAGATTAGATGGTCATAGATGTGCGGCCTTATTTTTGGGCTTTCTATTTTGTTCCATTGATCTATGTGTCCACTCCCCACCTTTCTTTTTTCCAGCACCATGCTGATTTGGTTACTGTAGCCTCATAGTGTAGTGTGAAGTCATGTAGTGTGATGCCTCCAGCTTTGTTCTTTTTGCTTAGGAATGCCTTGGGTACTTGGCCTCTTTTTCAGTTTTTATATAAATTTTAAAAATAGTTTTATTTGGCTCTGTGAAGAATGACCTTGCTGGTTTGATAGGAATAGCATTGAATCTGCAAATTGCTTTGGGAAGTAGAGCCATTATAATGATGTTGATTCTTCCTATACATGAGTGTGGGATTTTTAAAACTCTGTTTACATGTTATCTGATTACTTTTAGCAGTGTTTTGTAATTCTCATTGTGGAGGTGTTTCACCTCTCTGGTTAGCTGTATTTCTAGGTATATTATTCTTTTTGTGACAGTTGTGAATGGAATTGCCTTTCTGATTTGGCTCTCAGTTTGCCTGTTGTTGGTGTATAAGAACGATAGTAATGTTTGTAAATGTATTATGTATCCTGAAACTTCACTGAAATTGTCTGTCAGTGGGAGGATCTTTTGGGCCAAGACTACGCAGTTTTCTAGATATAGAATCATGTTGTCTGTAAACAGAGATGGTTTGACTTCCTTTCTTCCTATTTGGATGCCTTTTATTTCTTTCTCTTGCCTGATTGCTTTGGCCAGGACTTCCAATATTATGTTGAATAGGAGTGGTGAACGAGGGCATTCTTGTCATGTGCCAGTTATCAATGGGAAATCTTTCAGCTTTTGTTCATTCAGTATAATGCTGGCTGCGGGTTTGTTATAGACGACTCTTACTACTTTGACATATGTTCCTTCAATACCTACTTTATTGAGAGTTTTTATATGAAGTGATACTGAATTTTGTTGAAATCCTCTTCTGTGTCTATTGACATAATCATGTGTTTTTTGTTTAGTTCTGTTTATGTGATAAATCACATTTATTGATTTGCATATGTTGAACCAATGTTGCATCTCGAGGATGATCCCTACTTGGTTCTAGTGGATTAGATTTTTGACGTGCTTCTAGATTTTGTTTGATAATATTTTGCTGAGGATTTTTGTGTTGACATTCATTGAAGATATTGACCTAGTGTGTGTGTGTGTGTGTGTGTGTGTGTGTGTGTGTGTCTGCCATGTTTTGGTATCAAGATGTGCTGGCCTTGTAGAATAAGTTGGGCAGATGGCACTCCTTCTCAATTTTTTGGAATCGTTTCTGTAGGAATGGTACCAGCCCATTTTTGTACATCTGGTAGAATTCTGCTGTGAACCACCAGGTTCCAGGCTTTTTTTGGTTAGTAAGCTATTTATTACTGACGTTGGAACTCATAATTGGTCTCTTCAGGAAATCAATTTCTTCCTTGCTCAGTCTTGGGAGGATGTATGTGTCTAGGAAGTCATCTATCTTTTCTTGATTTTCTAGTTTTTGTCCATAGAGGTGTTCATCATAGTTTCTGATGGTTGTTTTTATTCCTGTCGTGTGAGTGGTAACATTCCCTTAATCATTTCTAATTGTGTTTATTGGAATCTAGTATTTTTTCTAATTTATTAATGTAGCTAGTGACCTATTTTAATAATTTTTTCAATAACCAACTGCTGGATTTGTTGATCTATTGAATGCTTTTTTGTTTCTTGATTTACTTTAGTGTAGCTCTGATTATGGTTATTTTTTATCTTCTGCTAGCTTTGGGGTTGAGTTGTTCTTACTTTTCTAATTCATTTAGTTGTAAAGTTAGGTTCTTAATTTGAGATCATTCTAACTTTCTGATGGGTGCATTTAGTTCTATGAAATTTCCTCTTAACACTGCCTTAGCTGTGTCCCAGAGATTCTGGTATGTTGTATGTTTGTTCTCATTACTTTCAAAAAACTTTTTAATTTCTGCCTTAATTTCATTATTTACCCAACGTCATTAAAGAGCATGTTGTTTAATTTCCATGTAATTGCATGATGTTGAGTGATTTTCATTGTTTTAACTTTTATTTTTATTGTTCTGTGGTCTGAAAGTGTGTTTGGCAAGATTTCTATTCTTTTAGATTGTTTCATGTCCAATTATGTAGTCAATTTTTGTGTATTTATCATGGGGTGATGAGAAGAATGTATATTCTGTTGTTTTTGGGTGGAGAGTTCTGTAAAAGTCTATCAAATCCAGCTGGTCCAATGATGAGTTTAGATCCTGAATATCTTTGTTAGTTTCCTGCCTTGTTGATCTATCTAATACTGTTAGTGGAGTGTTGAAGTCTCCTGCCATTATTATGTGGGAGTTCATGTTTCTTTGTAGATCTCTAAAAACTTGCTTTACGAATCTTGGTGCTCCTGTGTTGGGTGCATATATATTTAATATAGCTAGGTCTTCTTGTTGAATTGAATCTTTTACCACTATGTAATGCCTTTTAGTTTATTTCTTTTTGTCTGTGTCTGGGTGTAATCTCTGATAGTTTGAAATCTGTTTTTTTTTTTTTTTTTTTTTTTTTTTTTTTTTTTTTTTTTTTTTTTTTTTTTTTAATTAGAATTGCAATTCCTGCATTTTTTCTGTTTTTCATGTGCTTGGGAGATTTTCCTGCATGCCTTTATTTTGAGCCCATGGGTGTCATTACTTATGAGATGGGTCTCTTGAACACAGCACACCATTGGGTATTGCCTTTTATCCAGTTGTCACTCTGTGTCTCTTTCTATTTCTCTTTCTTTCTTTCTTTCTTTCTTTCTTTCTTTCTTTCTTTCTTTCTTTCTTTCTTTCTTTCTTTCTTTCTTTCTTGCTTTCTTTCTTTCTTTCTTTCTTTCTTGCTTTCTTTCTTTCTTTCTTTCTTTCTTTTTTTTCTTTTTTAGATGGAGTCTTGCTCTTGTTGCCCAGCCTGAAGTGCAATGCTGTGCTCTCAGCTCACTGCAACCTCCACCTCCTGGGTTCTTTTGCCTTAGGAGAGTGATTCTCCTGCCTCAGTCTCCTGTGTAGCTGAGATTATAGGGGCCCACCACCACACCTTGCTAATTTTTGTATTTTTAGTAGAGACATGGTTTTGCCATGTTGGTCAGGATGGTCTCAAATCCCTGTCCTCCAGTGATCCACCCACCTCAGCCTCCCAAAGTGCTGGGATTACAGGCATGAGCCATCATAACTGGACCCATTCTGCATCTTTTAAGTGGGGCATTTAGCCCATTTACATTCAATGCTAGTACTGACATATGTGGATTTGATCCTGTCATTGTGCTGTTAGCTGGTTATTATGTTGGCTTCTTTGTGTGGTTGCTTTATAGTGACACTGGTCTGTGTATTTTTACATTAGTTGGTAGCAGCTTTTTCTTTCTGCATTTACTGCTCCTTTCAAGATCTTTTGTGAGGCAGGTTTGGTGGTCATGAATTCCCTCAACATTTGCTTATCTGAAAAGAATCTTTATTTCTCTTTCACTTAAAAAGCTTCGTTTGGCTGGATATGAAATTCTGAGTTGAAGATTTTTTTTTTTAAGAATGTTGAATATAGGCCTCCACTGTCTTCTGACTTGTAGAGTTTCAGCTGAGAGGTCCACTGTTAGCCTGATGAAGTTCCCTTTGTACGTTGTCTGTCCTTTCTCTCTCCTTTTTTCATTTTGATATTGGAATATCTGGTTATTGTGTGTCTTGAGAATGGTCTTCTTTTGTAGAATCTTGAAGGAATTCTCTGAATTTCCTGAATTTGATTATTGGTCCCTCTAGCAAGGTTGGGGAAATTTTTATGGACAATATCCTGAAGTATGCTTTCCAAGTTGTTTGCTTTCACCCTCTCCCTTTCAAGGATGCCAAAGATTCAAAGATTTGGCCTCTTTATATAATCTTATACTTCTTGAAGGTTTTGTTTATTCCTTTTTATTCTTTTTAAATTTTTTCTGAGTGTTTAATTTCAGAGAACCAGTTTTCAATTTCTGAGTTTCTTTCCTTAGCTTGGTTTATTCTACTGTTAATACTTGTGATTGCATTGGGACATTCTTGTATTGTGTTATTCAGCTGTGTCAGATGTGTTAGTTTCACTTTTATATCAGCTATTTTATCCTTCAGCTTCTGTATTGTTTTATCGTGATTCTTATTTTATTTGGATTGTGTTTTGCTGTCCTCATGAATCTCGATGATCTTTGCTCCTAACCATGTTCTGAATTCTATTTTTGCCATTCAAACAAGTTGAGCTTAGTTAAAAACTCTTGATAGATAATTGGTGTGGTTATTTGGAGGACATATGACACTATGTCCATTTGAGCAACTGGAGTCATTGCATTGGTTGTTTCTCATCTCTGCATGCTGGTATTTATTTAACTGTCCTGTAGATTGAGTGAAGTCAACCAGCTTCTTTTCTGATTGTTTTCACTGAGATGAGGCTTTGTGAAGGGTCTTTATCAGAAGCTGACTTCTTGTCTCTGGTTTCAGAGTGGAGCTTATTAGTGAGGTAGTTTTGGTGTTGAGACTTTGGGATGTGATCCAGAAGGTGGCACTTAGGTATATATTTGTCAGTTGCTAGACTCTTGCATGATTGTGGGCCTCCCCTATTTTCTCACAGTTGCAACCACATTTCCTCTCAATTCTCTGAAAGTGTGGGTTCCTCCCTGCCTTGATGGCTGGCTGTAGATCATGACTTGGCATTTCTGGGTTGCTCACTGCAGCTCTGGGGCGATCACAGTGTTTTGGTTCCTTCTCTAACTTGTAAGCAGCAGAGGAAGGGATCTTAGTAGTGGTTGTGGCTGAGTGTTGTTTGCTTGTTTCCTGGGAGCTCCACTCCAGAGAGATGCAGGTCAGCAATCATTCAGTGCAATCAGCTCAGGATGGAGGGTGCAGGCTGTGAACCCAATCCAAGGGTTCTCTGCCTAGTGATGAAGAGTTGACGGGAGTCAGGGGAGTGGCAGCAGTGGAGCCTGTGAGAGACAGACTGGCCTCTTCTCCTTGGGTCAACTTCAGCTTATTGGAGGTGTGGATAAGGCAATTAGTTGTTTGATCCTTTTTTATTACCAAAAGCTGGGAAGGGTAGTGGGTGGGGATTGGGGATAGAAAATGGGTACAAAATAGTTAGATAGAATGAACAAGATCTAGTATTTGATAGTACAACAGGAGAGCTACCATCCACATTAGTTTATTATATATTTTAAAATAACTGCATGAGTATAATATGTTTATAACACAATAAAGAATAAATGTGTTAGATGATGGATATGCCATTTACTCTGATGTGATTTTAATAAATTTTATGCCTATATCAAAATATTTCAAGTACCACATAAATATATACACTTTCTCTGTACCCACAAAAATTATAATAAATGAAGAAATAAATTAATTAATAGCATTTATTGTTCTTCACAAGAGCCCTTTTCCTCATATCAGCTAAGCCTGGGACCCTCTGGAGAGAGAACCACTCACTCTTCCATTCCTCCTCCTATTTTCTCCTCCAGGTTTCTTCCACAGTCCCTCACTCTTCATATCTGACACATGACCATGATAACCACTCTTTCCTAATAATTATAAAAATAATAATAATCCTTACATATACTTTGCTAAGTAATCATTTTATATCCTCAAACAACATAACAGCCTGACTTGCCACCTTGATCTGGGCATGTTTTCAGTACACTTTATAATTACACCAAGATAGTTTTAGAAAATCTCAAAATTTAATATCTATTTTCTTGACCTATCCCATATAAGTAGAAAACTTAATAATTGACTGGCCTTTAAGAACCCTTTAAACTTCTATTTTTGTTCCTTCTTTTTGCTCTCTAGGGTATTCTATACTGTTTAGGGCAACTGATATCCTACTTTCTATGAACTGTCACTATAATCACAACAGAGTTTTCTCAACATAATGTCAAAATATCAGAGGGTCAATTGAATTTCCTTTTTAATTTTCTGTATCTTATGATGTTTTGACATCTATCAGGAACTTATAGACCTGGGGAGTGATGGCTGGAGGTGGTGGACAAATTACCTAAAATACACCTTTCATGTGCATATAGAAAATTCTGATTCCAACAAGTAAATGTTAGAGCTGGTAAACCAGATCAGCAAGTTTGCATAATATGACAACTATATAAAATTATATTTCTTTACACTGAAAATGAACAATTTGGTAATGAAATTAACAAAACATTTTCATTTGCAATATATAAAAATTAATGACGTTCTTAGGGATACATTTTAAAAAAAACAAAAACAAAAATAATTGACTTGAATACTGTCATGTTCCAGGAGTGGAAGACTTAATAGTGTTAAAATGACAATACTCCCCAAATTGATCTGCAGATTCAACAGTATTTGTATCAATGTCCCAGCAGCCATATTTGCAGAAATTGGCAGTCTGTTCCTAAAAACCACATGGAAATGCATGAGACCCAGAATTGTCAAAAAATTTTGCAAATGAGAAATTAAGGAGACAGACTTCTGAATTCAAAATTTATTATAATATACAGTAAGTAAGACAGTATGACGCTGGAATCTGGATAGACATAGACCAATTAAAGTTGAGAGTCAAGAAATAATAATGGATAACTGATTTTGACAAGCCATCTAAGACAATTAAATGGGAAAAGAACACTCTTTTCAACTAATAGTCATGGGATAACTGAATACCCACATGTAAAATGAAGAAGTTTAGCTACTACTTCACACCATATACAAAATATTCATAATGGGTCAGGTATCTAACTGTAAGAGCTAGAACTATAAAATATGTAGAAGGAAATATAAGAGTAAATGTCATCTTGGAATGGGCAACAGTTTCTTTACTCTGGAACCAAAAACAAAAGCAACAATGAAGAAACAGGATATTTTTACGAAAAATGTAAAACATTCTTTCATCAAAGGATACTATAATGAAAATAAGAAGACTATTCACTAAATGTGAAAAATGTTTGTAATTTATATATTTAATAAGACATTTCTCAAAAGAAGACATACATAGAGCCAACAGACACATAAAAAAATGCTCGTCATCACTGGCCATCAGAGAAATGCAAATCAAAACCACAATGAGATAGCATCTCACACTAGTTAGAATGGCAATCATTAAAAAGTCAGGAAACAACAGGTGCTGGAGAGGATGTGGAGAAATAGGAGCACTTTTACACTGTTGGTGGGATTGTAAACTAGTTCAACCATTGTGGAAAACAGTATGGCGATTCCTCAAGGATCTAGAACTAGACATACCATTTGACCCAGCCATCCCATTACTGGGTATATACCCAAAGGATTATAAATCATGCTGCTATAAAGACACATGCACACATATGTTTATTGCAGCACTATTCACAATAACAAAGACTTGGAATCAACCCAAATGTCCATCAGTGATAGACTGGAGTAAGAAAATGTGGCACATATACACCATGGAATACTAGGCAGCCACAAAAAAGTATCAGTTTGTGTCCTTTGTAGGGACATGGATGCAGCTGGAAACCATCATTCTCAGCAAACTATCGCAAGAACAGAAAAACAAACACCGCATGTTCTCACTCATAGGTGGGAATTGAACAATGAGCTCACTTGGACTCTGGAAGGGGAACATCACACACTGGGGCCTATTATGGGGAGTGGGAAGGGGGGCGGGATGGCATTGGGAGTTATATCTGATGTAAATGACGAGTTGATGGGTGCTGATGAGTTGATGGGTGTAGCACACAAACATGGCACAAGTATACATATGTAACAAACCTGCACATTGTGCACATGTACCCTAGAATTTAAAGTATAATAATAAAAAATAAAAATAAAAAAAAGAATCTTGTATACAAAATATAAAAGTACCTTTTTTTTTTTTTTTTTTTTTTTTGAGATGAAGTTTTGCCTATGTCACCCAGGCTGGAATGAAGTAGCATGTTCTCAGCTCACTACAACCTCTGCCTCCTGGGTTCAAGGGATTCTCCTGTCTAAGCCTCCCAAGTAGCTGGGATTACAGGCACCTGCCACCATGTCCAGATAATTTTTTATATCTTTAGTAGAGATGGGGTTTCATTACTTTGGCCAGGCTGCTCTCAAACTCCTGACCTCAGGTGATCCACCCACTTCAGCCTCCCAAACTGCGGGGATTACAGCCATGAGCCACCAAACCTGGCCTAAAAGTACTCTTAAAATTAAACAGTTACAATACAAATGATTGTACTAAAATGAGTAAAGGATTCTTTTCTCACACATTTCTTTAAAGAAGATATGCAAACAACTAAAAAGCACATGAAAGATGTTCAAGATCAGTCATTAGAGAAATGCAAATTATAACTACAAAGAGATAATACTTCACATCTAATAAGATGGCCATAAACAAAAAGGCAGACAATAATAATTGTTACCCAGAGTGTAGAGAAATTTGAGCTTTGCATAAGAGTTAACATAGGAGACCTAAAATTGTTGTTCTTTTAAAGGCCTGCTTGCAAGGCTGGTTCATGCTTGGTGTCTTGGAATTCAGATTTTGGGAGGTTTCTCACCTTTATCTAACTGATAATAGTGGTTCACTGTGGCTAACCTGTTTTTGCAAATACTATGGTTTGTGATGAACATATGGCACTCCTGGAAGGTGCAATTGTGGTTTGTTCAGGCAGAATGTGCATATGTTGCTGACCCCCAATATAAGCCCTTGCGTCCTAGAATCAGGCAAGTTTGACTCATAGAAAGCATTTTATATGTGCTGTCACAATTAGAAGCTGATGGAATAAAGCCTGTCTCATGTAACTGCATGAGGTGGGTCAGGGGGTGGGGGTGAAGGTCTCTTAGAATATTTTGCCTGATTTTCCATGGACTTCACCCCCTGTGCCTTTATCATTCAGTAATTTTGCCTTTCATCCTTTCACCAATAAATCATATCTGTCAGTATGACTGTAGGTTAAATCTTGTGAGTCCTTCTAGTGATTCATTGAACCTGGGCGGCAGTGTGAGATTTGTTAGAGTGACCCTGATTCTGTGAAATATGTCAAAAACTTTGGGAAAAAAGAAGCAATTGAGAGGGGATGGTGAACCTTTCCTGCCTGGGTGGCTATGGAGGTACATTTAGTACAAAACACAGAGGAGCTTCTGCTTATTATGAAAAGTAAGAGTTAGACATGACATCCTAAAATGTTAGATTCAACCCCAGAAGAGTTTGATCTTAGAATTCCCTAGCTGCTTTAGACTGTGTGGAGTGAGAGGGGAGATCAGCTTGTGTGATATCTTTTGTTCTTTTTATTATTATTATTATTATACTTTAAGTTCTAGGGTACATGTGCACAAAGTGCAGGTTTGTTACACATGTATACATGTGCCATGTTGGTGTGCTGCACCCATCAACTCGTCATTTACATCAGGTATAACTCCTAATGTCAGCCCTCCCCCTCCCCCCTCCCCCCAATATCTTTTGTTCTATCTCCCATGTTGGAAGAAAAAAGGCCTAAGCATTTCCAAAGAGAACTTTGGCTGGGCCAAAAATGTTAAAAATGTGTGTCACTCTATTTTCCAAGTAGGAGAGAAAAAGGTTAAATCAGTTGCCAGAGTTGGAACAAAATTTTGTAAACCAAAGAAGGGGAGAAGGGGAAATAACACTCTACCAACTGTTGCGGGGCAGCCCCCCACACCCCACTCATGGCCTGGCAGTAATTTCTTCTGGCCAAAGAGAAGTGTTTGCCAATATCTTCAACAGTCCCAGAGTTGAGGTCCTGTTCATTACATTTATGGCTGCTTTCATTTCACAACAACTTTACTGATGTCTGCATGCTTTATTTCTCTTTGGCCACAAACTATAAAAGCATCAGAGATGTTAGCTGGATAATCTGGGTCACTTACAGGTAACCACAGACAGGGCTTATTATTTGATAGAATTATTTGAAATTGAGCTTCTTGGTGATTATATCTTTATTTCTGACACAAAGACTCCGTATATTCTTAGCTTATGATTACTGTGAAAGCTGCAAGTAGAGGGAAGGAACATCACAAGGAATGTAACTCCTTTACCCACTCCTAATGGGTTAGGATCTCAACTACCTCCTGGGAATGACTAGTTGCTGTTGATCAGTTGTGTTCAGCTTTCCGAATTAGTTATAGGTTGCAACAGTGGACTCCACTTTCACCTCTCTGGGTACATAAATCTTAGAAAAACAATTTGATTGTTAAATGCAGCCATCCCCAGAAAAAGATTGACCTCTTACAGGCTGTTCACTAGATTAAAAGAACAAGACAAGAGGTGAAAAGTTTTGAATACTCAGGATTTCACCTTGCCAATTAACAAATATGGTGTGTCTTTTTGGTTTGGTTGTATTAAAATATTTTTCTGCCAAAATAATTTTGTACTTCATGCATGTAATCTGTCCAGAATAAATGTCTAGGGAACAGCCTGGGATGATGAAAAAAAAAATGAAAAGTGATGATTGCTAAGTGGGAAATATTGATTTTGTAACAAGGACAGCACAAAATTCTGGCACCTAACAGGGCATGGAAGAGGGAATGAGCATTAATGATCTTTCTTTTAAAAACTAAAAAGGTTAGACGAATGGCTAACTAGAATAAAAAGTGTAGAGAAGTCCTTAAATGACCTGATGGAGCTGAAAACCATGTCACGAAAACTACGTGATGAATGCACAAGCTTCAGCAGCTGGTTTGATCAACTGGAAGAAAGAGTATCAGTGACTGAAGATCAGATGAATGAAATGAAGTGAAAAAACAAGTTTAGAGAAAAAAGAGTAAAAAGAAATGAACAAATCCTCCAAGAAATATGGGACTATGTGAAAAGACCAAATCTATGTCTGATTGGTGTACCTAAAAGTGACGGGGAGAATGGAACCAAGTTGGAAAACACTCTGCAAGATATTATCCAGGAGAACTTTCCCAACTTAGCAAGGCAGGCCAACATTCAAATTCAGGAAATACAGAGAAGGCCACAAAGATACTCCTTGAGAAGAGCAACTCCAAGACACAACATTGTCAGATTCATCAAAGTTGAAATGAAGGAAAAAATGTTAAGGGCAGCCAGAGAGAAAGGTTGGGTTACCCACAAAGGGAAGCCTATCAGACTAACAGCAGATCTCTCAGCAGAAACTCTACAAGCCAGAATACAGTGGTGGCCAGTATTCAACATTCTTAAGGTAAATAATTTTCAACCCAGAATTTCATATCCAGCCAAACTAGGTTTCATAAGTGAAGAAGAAATAAAATCCTTTACAGACAAGCAAATGCTGAGAGATTTTTGTCACCACCAGGCCTGCCATACAAGAGCTCCTGAAGGAAGCACTGAACGTGGAAACAAAAAACCGGTACCGGTCACTGCAAAAACACGCCAAATTGTAAAGACCATCGATACTAGGAAGAAACTGCATCAACTAACAGGCAAAATAACCAGCTAACATCATAATGTCAGGATCAAATTCACACATAACAATATTATCCTTAAATGTAAATGGCTAAATGCTACAATTAAAAGACACAGACTGACAAATTGGATAAAGAGTCAAGATCCATCAAGATGGATTAAAGACTTAAATGTTAGACCTAAAACCATAAAAACCCTAGAAGAAAACCTAGACAATACCATTCAGGACATAGGCATGGGCAAGGACTTCATGTCTAAAACACCAAAAGCAATGGCAACAAAAGCCAAAGTAGACAAACAGGATCTAATTAAACTAAAGAGCTTCTGCACAGCAAAAGACATTACCATCATAGTGAACAGTCAACCTGCAGAATGGTAGAAAATTTTTGCAATCTACCCATCTGACAAAGGGCTAATATCCAGAATCTACAAAGAGCTCAAACAAATTTACAAGAAAAAAAAAAAATCAAAAAGTGGGCAAAATATATGAACAGACACTTCTCAAAAGAAGACATTTATGCAGCCAACAGACACATGAAAAAATGTGCATCATCATTGGCCATCAGATAAATGGAAATCAAAACCACCATGAGGTACCATCTCACACCTGTTAGAATGGCGATCATTAAAAAGTCAGGAAACAACACGTGCTGGAGAGGATGGGGAGAAATAGGAACATTTTTACACTGTTGGTGGGACTGTAACTAGTTCAAACATTGTGGAAGACAATGTGGTAATTCCTCAAGGATATAGAACTAGAAATACCATTTGACCCAGCCACCCCATTACTGGGCATATACCCAAAGGATTATAAATCATGCTGCTATAAAGACACATGCGCACATATGTTTATTGCAGCACTATTCACAGTAGCAAAGACTTGGAACCAACCTAAATGTCCATCAGTGATAGACTGGGTAGAGAAAATGTGGCACATACACACCATGGAATACTATGCAGCCATAAAAAAGGATGATTTAATGACCTTTGTAGGGACATGGATGAAGCTGGAAACCATCATTCTCAGCAAACTATTGCAAGGGCAAAAAACCAAACACCGCATGTTCTCCCTCATAGTTGGGAAATGAACAATGAGAACACTTTGACACAGGAAGGGGAACATCACACACTAGGGCCTGTTGTGGGGTGGGGGAAGGAGGGAGAGATAGCATTAGGAGATATACCTAATATAAATGATGAGTTAATGGGTGCAGCACACCAACATGGCACATGTATTCATATCCAACAAACATGCACATTGTGCACATGTACCCTAGAACTTAAAGTATAATAATAGAAAATAGTACTCCTAAAAGCTTTCCCTTCCTCCTAAAGAAAGATGTCTGTGCTGCCTTTCCAAGATGTTCAGAGTGCTTTAAATTCAAACTGACAGCTGAGTCTACAACTGACAGCTTGCTGACTATGAAAAAGAAGGAGGTGGCCTTAGCTCCTGTAATTTTTATGAAGAACACCTCCAGATATTGTCTACACACATGCAGTGGGTAAACTGATGTTATGAACAAGCAAAATTGTTTAAAACTGACTGCTTTCATGCATTCCCTCTGAAACCAAGGACAGAATTAAATCAAATGGACTGGGCTGGGAACCCTAGAGGAGGAAGCCCCATGGTGGGAGGTCACATTGGCCCTATTAACCTATTCTACATGATTAACATATATCTTGTTTGAATTACCTTAACAATTTTAAAGTCTTTATTTTCAGGGATACCATGTGTGACCTCTGGGATTGTATTTCTTGTGCATACCCTTACCATCATGATGCTGCATCAGACCTGGAAGGTTTTCAGGTCAACTTCAACTTACTGGTTAGATTTGTGCTGTGCCTGACTTGATTCTTCATGCTAGGCTAAAAAAAGAAAAAAATAGCTAATACAAAAACTTAAGTAGAAAGCCAACCGGATTTCTAAGATAGACCTTTATGGTTAATGATACTCATTTTTCTAGCAAAATCCAGGACCCTAAAGGGTGTAATTGAAATCAACACTGAGATTGGTTTCACTCTGCTGCATGGAATACTCTGATAATTTTGTTGTAAAGATGTCTTCCTTGGCCAAGTCGAAGGGACAGGAGCCCAGGAGATGGATTGTGCAAAAAAGAGTTAACATGGTAAGCCTCAGACTGTTAACATTAGAAAGGTCTACTTGCAAGACTGGCCCCTAGTGACATCTGAAAACTTCTATTTCAGAGTGTTCCCACCATTCCCTAACTGATAAAAATTGCCCACTGTGCCTAAATATTTTGTGCATACAGTATTTTGTGCATACAGTATGATTTATGCTGAACAACTGCTTTACTTCTGGGAATCTGAAATTTGGGCATGTTGCTTATGTGGTTAACTCATTGTAAAAACCTTAGATTCTTAGTATTAGATAAATTTCCCTTATGGGCAGTAATTGTGTTGTCACAATTACATATTGTAAGAATTTAGTCTTTTCTGTGTGACTCCATGGAACGAGGACTATGGGAAGCTTATATGTGGTTTCCTCTGAACTGGATGACACATGATAAACATAGAACTACTTTATAATGCAGCAGTTTCACGACTATATTTATTCATAAGAGAAATGACAATGTGCACATATACAAAAACTTGTCCATGAGTGTTCACAGCAGCATTATTCATAAGAGCAAAAAAGTAGAAACAACCCAAATTTCCATCATCTGATAAATGATAAATGAATAAACAAAATGTGATGTATTTATATGATGAAATATCATTGACAATAAAAATGAAAACATTATGATACATGATACATCATGAATGAAACTTAAAACCACTATGCTAAGTGAAAGAAATCAGTTACAAGATAATGTATTTGTGATTTCATTTATATGAACTGGCCAGAATAAACAAATTTATAGAGACACAAAGTGGTTGCCTAGGGCTGGGGTGGAAAGCAAGAGAAAATGACTGTTAATGTGATTTCTTATTTTTGAGATAAACATGTTCTAGTAGTTTGTGGTTGTTGCACCACTTTGGAAACTGACTCAAAACCAGTGAAGTGTGCACTTTAAAAGAGTAAATTTCATGGTATACAAATTACATCTCAATAAAGCTATTAAAATTTATCCAAAGTAAAATATATTTGTACAGTCTAACTCAAGTATGTATAAAAATTCAGGTTGTAGGTAATAAGATAAAGTATTCAAAGACCATTAAAGAGAGAGAAATGATACTGAATATTGAACAGATAATTTTATATAAAGAATTAACATTTAAAGTTGTTAATGAAATAACTGAATATGTAAAAAAAGAACTCTAAAGTGTCTCAGAGGTAGTAAATGCAGAAAGCAAATATCAACTCTAAAATTGTACAGGAAAGAGAAGATGTAGAATTATTGAAACTTAGAAAATTAAAGGAGGGTCCCAAGGCAGCTGAAACAGACCTCTGATGAGAGAGTGTTGCCTACTTTGGGCTTTTATCTCTGAAGTGGATGTGAGGGGAATGAGAAACCTGATTCTGCAAGTGTTGAAGAATCTGCAACACGATTCAACAGCTGCTATGGAATGAAATAGCTATGTTAAGGTGATGCTCACAGGAACACAAAATAGGAAGACAGATTCTCTCTCTCTCTCTCTTTTTTTTTTTTTGTACTCCAGCCTTGCAGTTTATTTCAAGTGCCCTTGTAGGTGAAGCATTAACAAATACCAGCTGGAAAAACAGAAATGTGATTTGAGGAATTCCAGGTTCAGCATTACCAAAATGATTACAGTCGAATGTGTCTGGAGTTGAAGACATTAGCTTTATAACTGAGACATAGGCTATCATACTAACTTAGTAATTTAAGGCAGAACTGTGATTCTTTCCAAAAATTGAAAGCTATGGGTTTAAATTTGCTAATAATTTCTCTTGTCTAATATCATGTAGATAAAAATTGATTTTATTTCCTGATATTGTCTAAACTTGCTGTTGTTGCATTTTTCTTACTTTGCATGAGTGGCCTTCTGCACACAGGCTAATTACTTACTTAAGTTCCACTAAAAATCATGATAAAGTTTTGTACTTACGAGTAATTCATATGGCCTGCATTTGTTTCCTATGCTTTATTTAATTCATGACTTTTGCTATCTATGCATAAAGCCACAAATCAAATTACAATAAAAAAGAGCTTGAAGTTGTAGAATAATTTTGCCAGAGATCTTAAACTGCATGTTCTCAGTAAACATTTTTTAATGTAAATCACCTACTTACCTGTGTTCTACTTATTCTGCTTAACTCTATAGAGTACATTTAGAAACACTGGGTGATTTTTAAATTTTTCCATGTGTGAAGTGTTTGCTTAGCTCAACAGAAAGATTTTTTTAAAGGAGGAAATTCATGAATTTTAAATTGAGAATTTCTGTCAATGTTTTTTTCCTCTTCATATCAGTACAGAGAAAGCTGGTAAGATGGACTAGTTAATGCATCTTTTTCCACAAGCTGTAGGAGGATAATAAGATTCTTGTTTAAGATGAAAGAAACATAATATATTCAGACTGTAACTTTAACATTTGAACAAATAGAAAAATATGTACAATTAGCATTTGGTGTATAGACTGAATTGTGTCCACCACCAAAAATAATAATTGAAGACCTAATCCCAATATGACTATAGGTAGAGAAAGGGCCTTTTAAGAGGTAATTAATGTTAAATAAGGTCATAAGGATGCAGCCCTAATCCAACAGGACTGGTGTCCTTATAAAAAGAGCAAGAGATATCAAGAATGTTCAAGCACAGATAAAAGGCCATCTAAGGACACAGTGTGAAGTTGTCTGTTTATAAGTGAAAAAGAGAGGCCTGAGTAAAATCTAAGCCTTCTGACACCTTGACCTTGGACTTCTAGGCTACAGAAATGTGAAAAAATAAATAAATAAATTTTCTGTTGTTTAAGCCACCTAGTTTGTGGTATCTTGTTATGGCAGCCCTGGCAGATTTACGCATTGTTTATTTCTTTTTCTAGAAGGCTTACAAAGAATTTTTGACACACATTGGACAAACATATGTTAAGATCAAGTTATTTGCAGTACACTCATGCATAATGCAGGTTTTAAAAGCTAAGCCTTTACAGTTGTGGTTTACAAAAATGACTGCTCCTTAAAATTATTTGAGACCTTGTAAAATTCTGATGACCTAGTTTACAATCCCACCAACAGTGTAAAAGTGTTCCTATTTCTCCACATCCTCTCCAACACCTGTTGTTTCCTGACTTCTTAATGATTGCCATTCTAACTGGTGTGAGATGGTATCTCATTGTGGTTTTGATTTGCATTTCTCTGATGGCGAGTGACGATGAGCATTTTTTCATGTGTCTGTTGGCTGTATGAATATCTTCTTTTGAGAAATGTCTGTTCATATCCTTTCCCCACTTTTTGATGGGGTTGTTTGTTTTTTTCTCGTATATTTGTTTGAGTTCTTTGTAGATTCTGGATATTAGCCCTTTGTCAGATGAGTAGTTTGCAAAAATTTTCTCCCATTCTGTAGGTTGCCTGTTCACTCTGATGGTAGTTTCTTTTGCTGTGCAAAAGCTCTTTAGTTTAATTAGATCCCATTTGTCAATTTTTGCTTTTGCTGCTGTTGCTTTTGGTGTTTTAGACATGAAGTCCTTGCCCATGCCTATGTCCTGAATGGTACTACCTAGATATTCTTCTAGGGTTTTTATGGTATTAGGTCTAACATTTAAGTCTTTAATCCATCTTGAATTAATCTTCGTATAAGGGGTAAGGAAAGGATCCAGTTTCAGCTTTCTACTTATGGCTAGCCAATTTTCCCAGCACCATTTATTAAATAGGGAATCCTTTCCCCATTTCTTGTTTCTCTCAGGTTTGTCAAAGATCAGATGGCTGTAGATGTGCGGTATTATTTCTGAGGACTCTGTTCTGTTCCATTGGTCTATATCTCTGTTTTGGTACCAGTACCATGCTGTTTTGGTTACTGTAGCCTTGTAGTATAGTTTGAAGTCAGGTAGCGTGACGCCTCCAGCTTTGTCCTTTTGACTTAGGATTGTCTTGGCAATGCGGGCTCTTTTTTGGTTCCATATGAACTTTAAAGCAGTTTTTCCAATTCTGTGAAGAAACTCATTGGTAGCTTGATGGGGATGGCATTGAATCTATAAATAACCTTGGGGAGTATGGCCATTTTCACGATATTGATTCTTCCTATCCATGAGCATGGTATGTTCTTCCATTTGTTTGTGTCCTCTTTGATTTCACTGAGCAGTGGTTTGTAGTTCTCCTTGAAGAGGTCCTTTACATCCCTTGTAAGCTGGATTCCTAGGTATTTTATTCTCTTTGAAGCAATTGTGAATGGAAGTTCATTCCTGATTTGGCTCTCTGTACCATATGACCCAGCCATCCCACTACTGGGTATATACCCAAAGGATTATAAATTATTCTACTACAAAGACACATGCACACGTATGTTTATTGCGGCACTATTCACAATAGCAAAGACTTGGAATCAACCCAAATGTCCATCTGTGACAGACTGGATTAAGAAAATGTGGCACATATACACCATGGAATACTATGCAGCCATAAAAAAGGATGAGTTTGCGTCCTTTGTAGGGACATGGATGCAGCTGGAAACCATCATTCTTAGCAAACTATCACAAGAACAGAAAACCAAACACCGCATGTTCTCACTCATAGGTGGGAACTGCACAATGAGATCACTTGGACTCGGGAAGGGGAACATCACGCACTGGGGCCTATCATGGGGAGGGGGGAGGGGGGAGGAGGGAGGGATTGCATTGGGGAGTTATACATGATATAAATGATGAATTGATGGGTGCTGACGAGTTGATGGGTGCAGCACACCAACATGGCATAAGTATACATATGTAACAAACCTGCACGTTATGCACATGTACCCTAGAACTTAAAGTATAATAAAAATAAAATAAAATAAAATAAAATTCTGATGACCTAGACTTCTGGTTTCCTGTGTGATAAGTAAGGAGCTTGGAAATTGCCACTCTTTCCTAAGAAGCTAAACGATCTGAAAAATCAGCATTTCTTCTTAGATCCATTAGAAAAGTGAGATAACACAGAAAACTGTTGCACCCCAAATTGGAAAGACAGACAGTGGGTTACAAAAAATTATAACTTACCAGAGCAGAAACCTCTGTGGAAGCCAGTGCTGGGGTAGTAAAACCTTAACTGTACTTAATAAATTGCAGGAGGCTCAGTAGGAAAATCTTTGAGAGTTAAAACTTCCAGGGAGCCTCTGTACTTTTGTGAGTTTTATCTCCTGTTTCTCTATCTAGATTTTCCAATGAATTTTGTGGAAAAATCACCCCAGACCCTGGCACAGGGCGCAGAGAGGGAACCATTTTGAAATTCCCTACAGTACTCTTTTTATTTTAAGTAAGGTCTTCCCTCAAGAGAAACTGTTTTAGCAGAATCTAACCTCTTGGAGTTTTATCAGAGCTCAGTCAATCTAAAGGAATAAAAATATTGAACTTCAGCCTAGTCTGTCTTTCCACGTGGGGGAACGGAAATACCAAAGTCCAACACCTTCCAGTCATCCTCTTTCACCTAAGGCAGGAATAAAAATTTGAGACATTTGTGAAGTTCACAGCCCAAGGGCACAGGCTCACTAAAAGCCCGAGACTTAATCATGATACCACAAAAAGCTTCCCTCCACGTGTACCTCAGCACAAAATTAATAAAGGTCTATTTACTGGAGTTTCTTTGACCAGTACATTATGTCTAGCTTTCAAAAGCAATTATGAAGCATACCAAAAGCCAAAAAAATACTCCAGTTTGAAAAGACACAGCAATCAACAGAATCAGACTCAGATATGATTGTGATGTTTAAATAATTAGATTGTGAATCAAAAACAACTATGATTAACATGCTAATGGTTCTAATGCAAAAAATAGACAACATGCAAAAAAAGAGGGTAATGTAGGCAGAGAGATGAAAATTTTAAGAAAGCATAAAAAATTCTAGAGAGTAAAAGCACTGTAAAAAGCAAAAAATGCCTTTGATAGGTTTAGACTAGATTGGATGGAGCTGAGGGAAACATCTCTGAGCTCGAGGATATCTCAATAGAAATCTTTTCATTTTTTTTGAGACAGAGTCTCACTCTGTCACCCAGACTGGAGTGCAGTGGTGTGATCTCGGCTCACTGGAAACTCTGCCTCCTGGGTCCAAGCAATTCTCCTGCCTCAATCTCCTGAGTAGGTGGGATTACAGAAGCGCACTACCATGCCCGGCTGATTTTTCTTTTTTTCTTTTTTGGTATTTTTAGTAGAGATGGGGTTTTGCTATTCTGGCCAGGCTGGTGGGGTTTCACCGTGATAGCCAGGCTGGTCTAGAACTCATGACCTCATGATCCACCAGCCTTGGCCTCCCAAAGTGCTGGGATTACAGGTGTGAGCCACTGCGCCCAGCCTCGATAGAAATCTTAAAAAATAAAAATCAAGGAAAAACCTTTGTGTAAAAAGCAGAATACACTATCCAAGAACTGTGGAGCAACTACAAAAGGTGTAACATATGCATAACACAAATACCATGAGGACAAGAAACAGATAAAGGAACTGAAGCAATATTTAAGGCTATAATGGTGGTGTTTTTTTCCCAAAATTTATGTTGGACACAAAACCATAGATCTGGAGAGTTCAGAAAACAACAAACAGGATAAATCACAACAAAAAAATACCAAATGTAAGCATATTGTGAGTAAACTACAGAAAAGAAAGGATAAAGACAAAGTATTGGAAGAAGCCAGAATAATAATAAAAAATAAATAAATAAAAACCTTTCTTACAGAGGAGCAAAAGTAAAGCAGAATTAGAATTAAAGACATATTAGACATATAGAGCAGACTTGTGGCCAGTAATCTTGCCTAACCAGAAATGTAAAAAGAAGTTTTTCAGAGAGAAAAAATACAACATATGTTAGAATCTCAGATCTACATAAAGAACAGAAGAATATTAGAGAAGGAATAAGAGAAGATAAAATAAAATCTTTTCTTTTTGTCATGCTTAGTTGATCTAACAGATAGCAGTTTGTTCAAAATAATAACAACCGTGCATATGATGATTGTAGCTTAAGTTTGAAATAAATGACAATGATGATATAAGAGATAGAAAAGAAGAATTATAAATATTTTGTCATTATAAAGTACATGCACCCCCTGTGAAGTAGTATAGTGTTATTTAAAAGTGAACTTAAGGCCAGGCGTGGTGGCTCACACCTGCAATCCCAGCCCTTTGGGAGGCCAAGGCAGGTGGATCACAAGATCAGGAGTTCAAGAACAGCCTGGCCAACATGGCGGAACCCCGTCTCTACCAAAAGTATGAAAATTAGCTGGGCATGGTGGCGGGAGCCTGTAAATCCTAGCTACTCAGGAGGCTGAGGCAGGAGAATCTTTTGAACCCAGGAGGTGGAGGTTGCAGTGAGCTGAGATTGCGCCAGTGTACTGCAGCCTGGAGGACAAGAGAGAGACTCTATCTCAAATAACATAAAATAAAAATACAAGTGAATTTAAATTAGTGGTAAGTTTATCTTTCAAACCCTAGAACAACCAATATAAAAAGTTAAACAAAATCATTTTAACAGACATGCTAAGACACAAAGAAAATGAACATATACAAAATATTTAAAACCGCTAAAGACAAAAAAAGGGAAAGACAATAGTAACAAAACACATGATTAACAAATAGAAAATAATAGTAGATATGTTAGACATTAATCCAAGTATATCAATAATCATTTTGAATATCAGTGGCCTAAATGTATCAATTAAAAAACAAGAATTTCCAGAGTGGGTCAAAAAACAAGACCCAACTATATATTGTCTACAAAGTCTAATTAAAATATAAATACACATATTGATTAAAAGTAAATGGCAAAAATACATACCATTCTAATGCTTATCAAAACAAAATGAAAATGGCTATATTAATTTCAGAGAGAACAGGCTTCAGAGCAAAGAATATTATCAGTGATAAAGCGAGGTATTATATAGGATAAAAGATGACTTCTCCAAAAAGACATAACAATTCTCATTGTGAATGTGCCTAAAAACAGAACATCATAATGTGTGAGGCAAAAACTGATAGAACTTGTACGGATAAATTGATGAATCCATTATTATATGTAGGGACTTTTAAACATCTTTATCAGTAAAGGGCAGCTAAAGCAGGCGGAAAATTAGTAAGAATATATTTGACCTCAACAGCAACATTAACCAATAGGATATAATGTAGATCTATAGACTGGTTCATACAACAACAGCAAGAACACACGGTCTTTTAAAGTTCCAGTGGAACATCTACCAGGATAGATTGCATTCTGGGGAATAAAATACACTTTAATAAATTTAAAATAAAAGAAGTCATACAATACTTCCAGACAAAATATAAGTAAAGTAGAAATCAAAAACTGAAAGATAGCTGGAAAATTCCAAAATATTAGGATATTGTCTGTATTAGGGTTCTCTAGAGGGACAGAACTAACATATATATATATATATATATATATATATATATATATATATATATACACACACACACACACACACACACACACACATATATACACACATACATATTTTGTATATATATTTCATATATATGAAATGACTAATATATATATGAAATATATATATATATATATGAAAAGTTTATTAAATATTAACTCACATGATCACAAGGTCCCATAATAGTCTGTCTGCAAGCTGAAGAGCAAGGAGAGCCAGTCCGAGTTCCAAAACTGAAGAACATGGAGTCTGATATTCAAGGGCAGGAAGCATCCAGCATGGGAGAAATATGTAGGCTGGGAGGCTAGGCCAGTCTAGCCTTTTCACGTTTTTTCTGCCTACTTTATATTCTAGGCATGCTGGCAGCTGATTAGACGGTGCCCACCCTGATAAAGGGTGGGTCTGCCTTTCTCAGCCCACTGGCAGAAATGTTAATCTCCTTTGGCAACATCCTCACAGACACAGGATCAATACTTTGCATCCTTCAATGCAATCAAGTTGACACTCAATATTGACCATCACAAGTCCAACCCTTTTCAACTTGAACCCATACACATCTCCTGAGATCATGTATAATCTTCAAATAAAGATAATAATGTCAAAAGGATGCCTAACACAATACAACTATGCTTTGTACAACTGGAAATGCACCAATCCCTAACCCAAATGCTATTACATAAAGTTAACAATATTCAAGTGCTGATGAAGTCAATAAATCTTATGCAATATAATAAAAGAAAAAGGACATAAAATGAAGATATATTCTTAATACAAGTGTATACATGCACAAATATGTTTTTAACAAAAGAAGGAGGAAAATTACAGTCCTCATTTCTGCAACTAGTCACGTGATCATAGCTGGTATTGGTGACTACTTTCTTTTACTACCCATTCTGTACTCCCTTTGCCTTTAGCAAGCACCTCAGCAGATTGTGGCTTTTTTATTGATGGAGTGACCCAAACCTTCATTCCTGAAGGGTCTGGGCCATTTGTAGTCCTGCCAGGATTGGGCTGTTGTAGTTTCCCATTGATCTTAATCACAGAGCATGGTAATACTAAGAGATGCTCTAATGAATCTCCTGTATTCCATTCATATTCTTCCTTACATCTGTTGTGGAGTAGCAGACTGATTTCATCTTGATAATCCGAGTCACCCCAACCAATACTGTAACTCCCTTCTTAGCCTGTCGATTTAAAGGTGAGTGGAACCTAAACTATTCTGGTGGAAATCTTAACTTCTTGTTTAATGGAATTGTTGTGTCTCCTGTTGTTAGCGTTCTTTTCTCTGGAACTAAGATCTTTAGGCCAGCAGAACGTAATATCATGGGAACAGGAAGCAAAAATTTTGCTAGTGGATCAGTAGGTGTTATGGTGAGTGGTACCACTTCCACTTCCACCCTATGATTCCTGAATCCATGAGTCCTGGCTATGGGAGAAACAGTACCATACACTGGATGCTGATTCAGAGCATACATGGCCTTCTGGAGAACTTTGCCACAGTCATGCGAAGTATTATCACCTAGTTGGCATTGCAATTGTGACTTCGAAAGGCCATTTCACTGTTTTATCAATCCAGCTGCTTCAGGATGATGGGGAACGTGACAACCAGTGAATTACATGAGAATGAGCCCACTGCCACACTTCTTTAGCTGTAAAGTGAGTGCCTTAATCGGAAGTAATGCTGTGTGGAATACCATGATGGTGGATAAGGGATCCTGTGAGTTCATGAATAATAATCTTGGAAGATGCATTGCATGTAGGATAGGCAAACTCACATCTGGAGTAAGTGTCTATTCCAGTGAGGACAAACCTCTGCCCTTTCCATGATGAAAGAGGTCCAATATAATCAACCTGCCACCAGGTAGCTAGCTGATCACCCCGAGGAATGGTTCAACATTTAGGGCTCAGTGTTGGTCTCTGTTGCTGGCAAATTGGACGCTGAGCAGTAGCTGCAGCCAGGTCAGCCCCGATGAATGGAAATCCGTCTTGCTGAGCCCATGCATAACCTCCATCCCTGCCACTATGGGCACTTTTTTTCATGGGCCCATTGGGCAATGACATCAGTGGCTGGGGAAAGAAGTTGAGTTGTGTCCACAGAACAAGTCATCCTATCCACTTGATTATTAAAATCCTCCTCTACTGAGGTCACCCACTGGTGACCACTCACATGGGGTACAAGTATCTTCAGTTTTTGAACACTCACAGAGGTCCATCCACATATCTTTTCTCCAAATTTATTTGTCACCAATTTTCCAATCATGTTTCTTCCAAGTCCCTGATCATCCAGCCAAACCGTTGGCTACAGTCTATGAATCAGTATATAATTGTACATCTGGCCATATCTTCTACCAGGTGCACTGCTCAAAGTTCTGCCTTCTGGGAAGATTTCTCTTCACTACTCTCCTTCAGGGATGTCCTAGAAAGTGGCTGTAGTACTGCACCTGTCTACTTTTGGGTGGTGCCTGCATATCCTGCAGAACCATCTGTGAAGCAGGCCCTAGTCTACTCTTCCTCTGTCAACTGATTATCTGATTATAGGTAACTCCCCATGAGGCCACTCTGGCATGCTGGGGGAGAGAAGGGAATATGGCAGAAGTGGAGAACATGAGAATTTGAGTCACCTCCTCACATAAGTTACTTGTGCTTTCAGCACCTGATCAAGCCCAGTCACATATGTGTCACTTTTATTTAATGACAGAATGCTGCTGTACCCAACCCACTTGATGGCTAGGTTGGTCAGGAAGCAGTCAATTCATTATAGGCAGTTCAGGTTGCATGGTGGCTTGATGACCCGTAGTAAAACAATCAGTTTCCACCAAACCCCAGTAACAGGCCAAGAGCTGTTTCTCAAAAGGAGAGTAGTTAGGTGCAGATGACGGCAGGGCCTTTCTCCAAAATCCTAGAAGCCTCCACTGTGATTCACTTATGGGGGCCTGCCAAGGGCTCCAAACAGCATCCCTATCTTCCACTGACACCTCAAGCACCATTGGATCTGCTGGGTCATATGGCCCAAGTGGCAGAGCAGCTTGCACAGCAGCCTGAACCTGTTGCAGAGCCTTCTCCTGTGGATTCTCTGGACTCCACTCAAAACTAGCAACCTTTCAGGTCACTCGATAAATGGGCCAGAATAACACACCCAAATGAGGAATGTGTTGTCTCCAAAATCCAAATAGACCCACTAGGTGTTGTGCCTCTTTCTTGGTTGTAGAAGGGGCCAAATGCACCAACTTATTCTTCACCTTACACCACTGGGCCCTTAGAAATTTTACTGAAGTAAAAGGTCCCTACCTTTTTGCCATCCTCTTGCACACATGTCTCACCAGGAAATCCAGTGTGTTTGCTACTTCTTGCTCACTGGATCCAATAAGCATAATGTCATCAATGTAATGAACCAGTGTGATATCTTGTGGAAGCAAAATGTGATCAAGGTCTCTCTGAATAAGATTATGACACAAAGCTGGACAGTTGATATACCCCTGAGGTAGGACAGTAAAGGTATATTGCTGGCCTTGCCAGCTGAAGGCAAGTTGCTTCTGGTGGGCCTTATGGACAGGAATGGAGAAAAATGTATTTGCCAAATCAATGGCTGCGTACCACGTACCAGATGTGTTAATTTTGCTCAAGCAATGAAACCACATCTGGTACAGCAGCTGCAACTGGAGTCACCACTTGGTTAAACTTCTGATAATTCACTGTCATTCTCCAAGATCCATCTGTCTTCTGTAAAGGTCAAATGGGAGATTTGAACGGGAATGTGGTGAGAATCACCACCCCTGTTGCTTTCAAGTCCTCGATGGTGGCACTAATCTCTGTAATAGCTCCAGGGATGTGATATTGATTTTGAATTACTAATTTTCTAGGTAGAAGCTGCTCTAATGGCTTCCATTTGGCCTTTCCCACCATAACTTCCCTCACCCTACCAGTCAGTGAGCCAATGTGGGGAATCCACCAGCTGCTAAGTATGTCTATGACAATTTTGCATTCTGGCACTGGGGAAATGTTCACAAGATGAGTCCCAGTACACGCTGGACCTAAGCTAAAACTTCATTAATTACCTGACCTCCATAAGTTTCTACTTTAACTGGAGGACCACATGATGTTTTGGGTTCCCTGGAATCAATGGCAGTTCAGAGCCAGGGTACTGTAGTCCCCAAAATGTCAGATCATCCCCCCCCCCCCCACCCATTGCACAGCTACCCTGGTAAAAGGACTGCAGTCTTCTTGGGGAAGGATGGGAGAAAGAAAGATTAACAACATAAATTGCCAGTGGTGTAGTGAGGTCTTTCCTCAAGGGGACCCAGCTTCCCTTTCATTCAAGGAGTTCAGTGTCTGTAAACTGGCTCAGTTCTGGAAATTGATTGAAGGACCATGAGTCTTTGTTTTTATAATTCAAATTAGTATTCTGTCCATTCGACCTAAAAGTTTTTTGCTTATATAAACTAAGTAGAAATGCAGTAGGCTTCCTATCAATTTCACTTCTAGGAAAACCATGACTAATTAGCCAATTCCAGAGCTCTACAAGAGTCAGACTATTCTGATTGTCACTTTGCTTCTGCTGTCCATTACAGTAGCTATACCCACCTTTCCTTTGATGGCTGAGTGTTGCCACTTGGCTCCTGTCACATGAGGATCCAATTATTCCCATTGTATTTAAATTTTGTAGTTGAGTGAATGTGGTTCCCACAGTTAGATCTGACATAAAGAGAAGAGCAGTTAAAGGGCTCTTCAAAGATACAGGTGCTGCCCTCACAAATCTATTTAATAAGACATTGGTCAAGAGCATATGTTCTAGACCCTCCAAGCTGAAAGGAATAGGTCTAAAGTGACTAATCCACTGAATATTTTTAAGCCGTTGGATCCCTTCCTCCACATTAAACGAAGGGAGATCAGGCATTTTCAGCTAGCACAGAGTGGGCCATCTTTTAATCCATATTTCAGCAAACCAAGCAAATAAACTATTAAAACCTTTTTTTAACTCCCTGAGCTGCAACATTAAAAAAGAGTCCCTACTTAGTAGGCCCAAATCAAAAAATTCAGTCTGATCCAACTCTATGTTACTTTCACCATTATCCCACACCCTTAATATCCATTCCCATGCCTGTTCTCCAGGTTTCTGTTTATAAATTAGAAAACTCAAGCTCTTCTTTTTGAGTATAGCACATCTCCTCATGGGTCACACTCTCAACCTCACCTCTAGAGGCCCTCTGAGACTTTAGTCTATAGTTATAAGTCTAGAAGCAAACAGGGGTGTAGGGGGTGGCTCCTAAGGAGAATCAACATAATCTTCCCTGGCAACTGCCTCAGGGGAGGTCATCACTGTTGCTCAGGCAGCATGGGGTTTATCTCCTCAAACAAAGGTGGAAAGGCTGATGGTAGCATAGGTTGTGGAGTGGATGTTGCCATGACAGGAGATGGGGATCCTGTTTCTTCTGGCAATAAAAGGTTAATCAGAGTTTACAAACTTAGTGTCTCCAGCTTCATGAGAGTCTTCCCACACATCCCCATTCCAAGGTGCAGGGTCCCATTCTTTTCCAATCAATGCCCTCACTTTAACAGTAGACACCTGGTGAGGCTGTGCATGCACCTTTGATTGCATGTCAGCCACTTGCATGAAAAGAGTTTGTGTCTGTTTTTCCACAAGTTCAGCTTTTTCTCTTTAGGAGATAAGACTCACTCAGGGAAATCTTAGCAGATTTGAGGTTCAATGTCTCCTTCTGAAGCCGGGAGTCAGAATCCCTGAGTTCATCATTCATCATTTTCTTTCATCACTTTGTCCATTGAACTCAGGAACAACTAACCAGCTTCATTTTGTTCCTTTGTTCTCCACATATGGTCAAAGATATTATGTATATTGTCACTAAACTATTTGCCTCTCCCAAGGAGTGAATCAGGAGTGTCAAATGCATTTATTTTGCATAAGTCTCTAAACAATTCATGCCAAGGACTCTCAGTATTCTTGATACTATTAGAAGTGGAGTCCTTAGCATTTTTGGGTCTAATCATATTAAGCAGCCTACTCCAGAAACTTCAAAACCAATGAAAAAAAAAATTTTGATATTCTGTTCCTCTAGAACCACTTCTGGTGCCAAAATCTGTATTAGCCCAGGTTCTCTAGAGAAACAGAATTAACAGAATATATATATATATATATACACACCACACACACACACACACACACACATACATATATATACACACATAAATATATTCTGTATATACAATATGTGAAGGGGAGTTTATCAACTATTATATATATAGTATATGAAGGGGAGTTTATCAGCTATTATATATATATGAAGTTCATTGACATACACATATGAAGGGAAATTTATTAACTCACACAATCACAAGGTCCTAAAATAGGCCATCCTAAAAAAAGACTATCTGCAAGTCGAGGAGCAAAGAGTGCCAGTCCAAGCCCCAAAGTTAAAAACTTGGAGTCCGATGTTAGAGGGCAGGAAGTATCCAGCACGGGAGAAAGATGTAGGCTGGAAGGCTAGGCCAGCCTAGCCTTTTCACTTTTTCTTCCTGCTTTATATTCTAACTTCACTGGCAGCTGATTAGATAGTACCCACCCAGATTAATGGTGGGACTGCCTTTCTCAGCTCACTTAATTAATTTTTTTTTTATTATACTTTAAGTTCTAGGGTACATGTGCATAACGTGCAGGTTTGTTACATATGTATACTTGTGCCATGTTGGTGTGCTGCACCCATCAACTCGTCAGCACCCATCAAGTCCCTAGAACTTAATTAAATTTTAATCTCCTTTGGCAACACCCTCACAGACACACCCAGGAACAATACTTTGTATGCTTCTATCCAATCAAGTTGACACTCAGTATTACCTATCACATTTTCTTAGTTTGTTCAGGCTGCTATAACAAAATATACATTGACAGGCTTGTATAAAACAGAAGAATATTTCTCACAGTTTAGGATGTGTAGAAGTCCAAGACACTGGCAGATTTGGTGACTAGTAAAAGCCTACTTTTTCATAGCACGTTTTCACTATGCCCTCACATGATGAAAGGCAGAAATTAGCTCCCTTGGGCTTCGTTTATAATGACCCTAATCCCACTAATAAAGAATCTGCTGTCAAAACACAACCACCTCCACATAGGATCCATCTCCTCATACCATCACCTCTGGGGTTAGAGGTTCAACATAAAAATTTCAGAGAGACACAAAACTTCAGACCATACCAGAGAGATTAAACAAAACAATGATACATAATATTTGTACATATTTATGGAATACATGAAATATTTTGTTTAATGTATAGAATGTGAATAATCAAGCTGGGGCATTTAGGGTATTCATCCCTTCAAGTATTTATTTATCTCTATGTGTTGGGAACATTTAGAGTTCTGTGTCCTAGCTATTTTGAAATATATAATATATTTTTGTTAACTATAATCAGCCTACTTTGCTACTGAACATTGAATCATTTCTTCCATCCACTGTATTTCTGTACCCTTTAACCAACTTCTATTTATTTCCTCCCCACGCTTCCCAGTCTCAAGTATCCATCATTCTACTCTCTACTTCCACGAGATGCACTTTTTTAGTTCCTGAATCTGAGTGAAAACATGCAAAGTTCGTCTTTCTGTGCTTGGTTCATTTCACATAACATAATGACCTCCAGTTTCATCCATGTTGGTGCAAATGACATGATTTCACTCCTTTGTCTGATTCAATCTTATGTAAGCAAGTAAATATACCATCTCCTCTTTATCTATTCATCTGTTGGTGAAAACTTAGGTTAATTCTGTATCTTTGCTATTATGAATACTGCTGCAATAAATATATTGTGGGTATCTTTTATATAAATTGACTTGTTTTTATTTGTATAAATATCCAATAGTGAGATTACTGGATTGTATGGTCATTTCATTTCTAGTTGTTTGAAAAATCTTCATACTATTTATCATAGTGGCTGTACTAATTTACATTCTCAACAACAGTCTGTAAGAGATCCTTTTTCTCTGCATCCTAGCTAGAATCTGTCAATTTTTGTCTTTTTTAATAATAACAGCCCTGAGGCAATATAATATTTCATTGCAGTTTTGATTGCAATTTTCTAATGATTAGTGATAATAGCCAGAGAGGAATTACCTATTCCAGCAGTCAGAACATGAATTTTGGCAAGCCTCATCACTACAGGCTCAAGTGCTTTGGTGTCTTAAAGTTGAAGGACAATCTAGGCCACAAACACTGCAACTCCTAGGTGAGTTCTAATGCTGAGCTGGTCTCAGAGCCAATGGGTTTGGGGGAAAAAGCATGTAACCTACTGAGACAACAGCTGGGGTGGATAAGAGAGTGCTTGTTTGACTTCTATTAAATCCAGGCTAACCAGCTCAGAGATCCAAAAGAGACACCTTCCTTCTGCTTCAGGAGAGGAGAGAAAAAAGGCAAAGAAGACTTAGTCTTGCATCTTGGATATTAGCTCAGCCATAATGGCGTAAGATACTAGGTAGAGTCAAGAGTCCTGTTCCAGGTCCTGTCAGACAGCATTTCTAGACACACCCTGGGCAAGAAGGAAATTTGCTGCCTAGAATGAAAGGATGCAGTCATGGCAAGACCCATCGCCTGCTGACTAAAGAGACATTAGGTCTTGAATAACCAGTAGAGATACCCAGTAGTACACCCTATGGGCCTTGGATAAGACTCAGAGATTGACCAGCTTCAAGTGAGATGCAGCAAATTCCTAGCTGTGATGACTACAGTGAAAGACTCCATCAGCTTGTGTAAAGCAGAAAAAAATGTAAAGCGGACGTTGTCTTGCACTTTAAGTACAAGCTCAGCAACAGTGGGGTAGAGCACCAAGCAGGCTCTTGGGGTTCCTGATTCTAAGATTTGGCTCTTGGGTGGAATTTCTGGACCAGCCCAGATCCAAAGAGGAGTCCACTACCCTGAAGGTTGAGTCCCATGACTGGCAACATTCACCACAAGGTGATTGAAGAACACTTGGACATTAAATTAATGCCAGTGATAGCTTAGCAGTACTCTCCATGGGCTATAGGTGACATCAGCCATGGGGTGAGGCTCCTCTGCCTGTAAAAATAGGAGGAAAAAATAGGAAGGACTGCATACTATGGTTTGAGTCTCAGTTGAGTCACAGTAAAACAGAATATTAGATAGATTTCTAAGGTTTTCACTCCAGTCTCAGTACCGCAGATATCATCTCTGGATGCACGGAGGGCCTGGGAGGAACTTGCTACCTTGAAGAAAGAAACACAAGCCTATGTGGATTTTCCACCTGCTGATTGTACAGTCATAGGGCCTTGAGTTAACATAGGTGGTATCCAGGTAGTGGTTACAGCTAACCTTGGATGAGACCTTATGTTGCCTTCAGGTCTGATCCAGTGCAGTCTCAGTCTTGGCCACCAGGGCACTTGTGTAACCCCACTCTCAGCTCCAGTTGACTCAGCATAGAGAGAGAGTGAGAAAGACTCTGTTTTTTCCAAGAGAAAGTAAAGAAAGAGAACAAGAGTCTCTGCCCAGTGATCCAGATAATTCTACCGAATTTTGTCCAATGCCATCAAGGTGACACCTATATGAGTCTGCAAGAACTAGAGCATTAATCAGCTTGAAGCACAGATGTGGCTCAGGTTACAACATCTAAGTCCTTTAAAATACCTGGAAAGCCTTCTCAAGCAGTACGGGTACACATAAGTGCAGACATGAAGGCTACAATCAACATCTAACTCTTCAATTCCCAGACACTAACGAATACCTACAAATATCAACATCATCCAAAAAAATATAACCTCACCAAACAAACTAAGATACCAGGGACAAATCCTGGAAAAACAGAGATATGTGGCCTCTCAGACACAGAAGTCAAAATAGTTGTTCTGAGCAAACTAAAAAAAATTAAAATAACACAGATAATGAATTTACATTTTTTTAAGATAAATGTAACAAAGAGATTGAAACAATTAAAAAAGATCAAGTAGAAATTCTGGAGTTAAAAATGGAATGGACATCAGAATATTTGTTTTCTTATTTTTATTTTTTATTATGTTTTAGGTTCTGGGATACAGGTGCAGAACATGCAGGTTTGTTGCATAGGTATACATGTACCATTGTAGTTTGCTGCACCGATCAACCCGTCATCTACAATAGGTATTTTCTAATGCTATCCCTCCCCTTTCCACCTACTCCCTGACAGGCCCCGGTGTGTGATGTTCCCCTCCCTGTGCCCATATGTTCTCATTGTTCAACTCCCACTTATGAGTGAGAACATGCGGTGTTTGGTTCTCTGTTCCTGTGTTAGTTTGCTGATAATGATGGTTTCCTGCTTCATCCACATCCCTACAAAGGACATGAACTCATTCTTTCTTGTGGCTGCATAGTATTACATGGTGTACATGTACCACGTTTTCTTTATCCAGTCTATCATTGATGGGCATTTGGGTTGGTTCCAAGTCTTTGCTATTGTGAATAGTGCTACAATAAACATACGTGTGCATGTGTCTTTATAGCAGAATGATTTATAATCCTTTGGTTATGTAACCAAGAATGGGATTGCTGGGTCAAATGGCATTGCTAGTTCTAGATTCTTGAGGAATTGTCACATTGTCTTCAACAATAGTTGAACTAATTTACACTCTGACCAACAGTGTAAAAGTGTTTCTATTTCTCCACATTCTCTCCAGCATCTGTAGTTTCCTGACTTTTTAATGATTGCCATTTTAACTGGTATGAGATGGTATCTCATTGTAGTTTTGATTTGCATTTCTCTAATGACCAGTGACGATGAGCTTTTTTTCATATGTTCACATGAATGCCTTCTTTTGAAAAGTGTCTGTTCATATCCTTCATGTAATTTTTGATTGGGTTGTTTGGGGTTTTTTGTAAATGTGTTTAAGTTCCTCACAGATTCTGGATATTAGCCTTTTGTCAGATGGATAGATTGCAAAAATTTTCTCCCATTCTGTGGGTTGCCTGTTCATTGTGATGGAAGTTTCTTTTGGTGTGCAGAAGCTCTTTAGTTTAATTGTATCTCATTTGTCAATTTTGGCTTTTGTTGCCATTGCTTCTGGTGTTTTAGTCATGAAGTCTTTGCCCATGCCTATATCCTGAATGGTATTGTCTAGGTTTTCTTCTAGGGTTTTTATGGTTTTATATCTTACATTTAAATCTTTAATATATCTTGAGTTAATTTTTGTATAAGGTGTAAGGAAGGGGTTCAGTTTCAGTTTTCTGCATATGACTAGCCAGTTTTCCCAGCACCATTTATTAAATAGGGAATCCTTTCCTCATTGCTTGTTTTTGTCAGGTTTGTCGAAGATCAGAAGAATGTAGATGTTTGGTGTTATTTCTGAGGCCTCTGTTCTATTCCATTGTTCTACGTATCTGTTTTGGTACCAGTACCGTGCTGTTTTGGTTCCTGTAGTCTTGTAGTATAGTTTGAAGTCAGGTACCATGATGTCTTTAGTTTTGTTCTTTTTGTTGAGGATTGTCTTGGTTATACAGGCTCCTTTTTGGGTTCCATATGAAATTTATAGTAGTTTTTTTCTAATTCTGTGAAGAAAGTCAATGGTAGCTTGATGGGAATAGCATTAAATCTATAAATTACTTTGGGCAGTATGACCATTTTCATGATATTGATTCTTCCTATCCATGAGCATGGCATGTTTTTCCATTTGTTTGTGTCTTCTCTTATTTCCTTGAGCAGTGGTTTGTAGTTATGCTTGAAGATGTCCTTCACATCCCTTGTAAGCTGTATTCCTAGGTATTTTATTCTCTTTGTAGCAATTGTGATTTGGGAGTTTACTCATGATTTGGCTCTCTGTTTGTCTATTATTGGTATATAGGAATGCTTGATTTTTACACATTGATTTTGTATTCTGAGACTTTGCTAAAGTTGTTTATCAGCTTAAGGAGTTTTTGGCTGAGATGATGGGGTTTTCTAAATATACAATCAGGTCATCTGAAAAGAGAGATAAGTTGACTTCCTCTCATCTTATTTGAGTACTCTTTATTTCTTTCTCTTGCCTGATTGCCCTGACCAGAACTTCCAATACTATGCTGAATAAGAGTATTGAGAGAGGCCATCTTTGTCTTGTGCCAGTTTGCAAAGGGACTGCTTCCAGTTTTTACCCATTCAGTATGATATTGGCAGTGGGGTTGTCATAAATAGCTCTTATTATTTTGAAATACGTTCCATCAATACATAGTTTACTGAGTGTTTTTAGCATGAAAGCATGTTGAATTTTATCAAAGGAATTTTATCAAATTTTTCTGCATCTATTGAGATAATCATGTGGTGTTTATCATTGGCTCTTTTTATGTGATGGATTACATTTATTGATTTGCATATGTTGAACCAGCCTTGCATCCCAGGGATGAAACCAACTTGATCATGGTGGATAAGCTTCTTAATGTGCTGCTGGATTCGATTTGCCAGCATTTTATTGAGGATTTTTGCATCAACGTTTATTAGGAATATTGGCCCGAACATTTCTTTTTTGTGGTGTCTCTGCCAGGTTTTGGTATCAGGATGATGCTGGCTTCATAAAATGAGTTAGGGAGGATTCCCTCTTTTTCTGTTGTTTGGAATAGTTTCAGATGAATGATACCAGCTCCTCTTTGTACCGCTGGTAGAATTCGGCTGTTATTCACTTTAGCTGTGTGAGAGAGATTCTGGTATGTTGTGTCTTTGTTTTCATTGGTTCCAAATAACTTATTTATTTCTTCCTTAATTTTGTTATTTACCCAGTAGTCAATCAGGAGCAGGTTGTTCAGTTTCTATTTAGTTCAGTTTCTATTTAGTTGTGTGGTTTTTAGTGAGTTTCTTAATCCTGAGTTCTAATTTGATTGCACTGTGGTCTTAGAGACTGTTATGATTTCTGTTCTTTTGCATTTGCTGAGGAGTGTTTTAATTCCAATTATATTGTCAATTTTAGAATAAGTGCTATATGGTGCTGAGAGGAATGTATACGCTGCTGATTTGAGGTGGAGAGTTCTGTAGATGTCTATTAGGTTCACTTCATTCAGAACTGAGTCCAAGTCCTGAATATCCTTGTTAATTTTCTGTCTGTTTGATCTGTCTGATATTGACAATGGGGTGTTAAATTCTACAGTTAGCTCTTCTTGTTGCATTGATCTTTTACCATTATGTAATGCCCTTATTTGTCTTCTTTGATTTTTGTCGGTTTAAGGTCTGTTTTATCAGAGACTAGGATTGCAACCCCTGCTTTTTTTTTGTTCTCCATTTGCTTCGTAGATCTTCCTCCATCCCTTTATTTTGAGCCTATGTGTGTCTTTGCTCATGAGATGGGTCTCCTGAATGCAGCACACCAATGGGTCATGACTCTTTATCTAATTTACCAGTCTGTGTCTTTTAATTGGGCCATTTAGCTTCTTTATATTTAATATTAATGTTGTTATGTGTTAATTTGATCCTGTCATTATGAGGCTAGCTGGTGATTTTGCCTATTAGTTGATGCAGTTTCTTCACAGTGTCAATGGATTTTTCAATTTGGTATGGTTTTTCAGTGGCTGGTACCAGCTTTTCCTTTCTATATTTAATGCTTCCTTTAGGAGATCTTGTAAGGCAGGCCTAGTGGTGACAAAATTCATCAGCATTTGCTTGTCTGTAAAGACATTTTTTCTCCCTCACTTATGATGCTTAGTTTGGCTGGATATGGAATTCTGAGTTGACAATTCTTTTCTTTAGGAATGTCAAATATTGGCCCCCACTCTCTTCTGGCTTGTAGGGTTTCTGGAGAGTGATATGCTGCCAGTCTGATGGGCTTCCCTTTGTGGGTAACCCAACTTTTCTCTCTGGTTGCCCTTAAAATGTTTCCCTTCATTTAAACCTTGGTGAATCTGATGATTATGTGTCTTGGGGTTGCTCTTCTGGAGGAGTATCTTTGTGGTGTTCTCTGTATTTCCTGAACCTGAATGTTGGCCTGTCTTGCTAGGTTTGAGAAGTTCTTCTCGATAATATCCTGACATGTGTTTACCAACTTGGTTCCATTCTCCCCATCACTTTCTAGTACACCAATCAAATGTAGATTTGGTCTTTTCACATAGTGCCATATTTCTTGGAGGCTTTGTTTTTTTCCTTGTCACTTTTTTGTCTCCAATCTTGTCTTCCTGCTTTATTTCCTTAAGTTGATCTACTATCTCTGATATCCTTTCTTCTACTTCATCAATTCGGCTATTGATACTTGTGTATGCTTCACAAAGTTCTTGTGCTGTGTTTTTCAGCTTCATTGGGTCATTTACTTTCTTCTCTAAGTGGTTATTCTAGTTAGCAATTCATGTAACCTTTTATCAAGATTCTTAGGTTCCTTGCATTGGGTTAGAACATGCTCCTTTAGCTTGGAGGAATTTGTTATTACCCACCTTCTGAAGCCTACTTCTGTAAATTCTTCAAACTCATTCTCCATCCAGTTTTGTTTGCTTGCTGGTGAGGATTTCTGAAACTTTGGAGAAGAGGCATTTTGGTTTTTGAATTTTCATCCATTTTGCACTGTTTTTTCTTCATCTTTGTGGGTTTATCTACTCTTGGTCTTTGTTTTTGGTGACTTTCAGATGGGGTTTTTGTGTGCTCTTCCTTTTCATTGATGTCAATGTAATTGCTTTCTGTTTGTTAGTTTTCCTTTTATCAATCAGGCCCCTCTTCTGCAGGTCTGCTGGAGTTTACTGGAGGTCCACTCCAGACCTGTTTCCTGAGTATCACCAGCAGAGGCTGTAGAACATCAAAGATTGCTGCCTGCTACTTCCTAGGGAAACTTTGTCCCAGATGGGCACCGCCAAATATCAGCTGGCACTCTCCTGTATGATGTGCCTGTTCACCTCTGCTGGGAGGTGTTTCACCATCAGGAGGCACAAGGGTCAGGGACCCACTTGAGGAGCCGGTCCATCCCTTAGCAAAGCTTGAGCACTCTGCTGGGAGATCCACTGCTCTCTTCAGAGCTGGTAGGCAGGAACGTTTCAGTTTGCTGAAGTTGTACCCACAGCTTCCCATTCACACAGGTGCTCTGTCCCAGGGAGATGGGAGTTTTATCTATAAACCCCTGACTGGGGCTGCTGCCTTTCTTTCAGAGATGCCCTGCTCAGAGAGGAGGAATCTAGAGAGGCAGCCCGACTACAGTGGCTTTGCTGTGCTGCGGAGGGCTACGTTCAGTCCAAACTTCCTGATGGCTTTGTTTACACTGTGATGTAAAAACCACCTACTCAAGCCTCAGTAATGGTGGACACCTCTCCCCCATCAAGCTCACTCATCCCAGGTCAACTTCAGAATGCTACATTGGCAGTGAGAATTTCAAGCCAGTGGATCTTAGTTTGTTGTACTCTGTGGGGGTGACATCTGCTGAGCATGAGCACTTGGCTCCCTGGCTTCATCCCCCTTTCCAGGGGAGTGAACCATTCTGTTTTGCTGGCATTCCAGACACCACTGGGGTATGAAGAAAATACTCCCAAAACTAGCTTGGTGTCTTCTCAAATGGTCACCCAGTTTTGTGCTTGAAACCCAGGGCCCTGGTGGCATAGGTACCAGAGGGAATCTCCTGGTCTGCGGGTTGTGAAGACTTGGGAAAAGTGTAGTATCTGGACCTGAAAACACTGTCCCTCATGGCTTTTCTTGGCTAGGGGAGGGAGTTCCCTGAGCCCTTGTGCTTTCTGGGTGAGGCAACGCACCACCCTGCTTTTGCTCGCCCACTGTGTGCTGCACCCAAGTTCTAATCAGTGCCAATGAGATGAACTGGATACCTCAGTTGGAAATGCAGAAATAACCTGCATTCTGCATTGGTTTTGCTGGGAGCTACAGACCAGAGCTGTAAAAGAAAGCATTAGTGTGCTTGAAGGGAGGCTGTTTGACAATACAGAGAAGAAAAAATAAAGAATAATAATAAAGAACAACGCATGCCTAGAAGATGAAGAAAACAGCCTTAGAAGTGCAAATCTAAGAGTTATTAACCTTTACAAAAAGTTAGAGAAAGAGATAGGAGTAGAAACTTTATTCAAAAAAGAAAAAATAGCAACGGAAAACTTCCCAAACATAGGGAAAGGTATCATTATCCACACACAAGAAGGTTTTAGAACACCAAGCAGATTTTACCTAAAGAAGACTAACATAAAGAATTTAAAAATCAAACTTCCAAAGACTAAAAAAAGAGAAAGGTTCTGAAAAGGAGCAAGAATAAAGAAACAAGTAAAATAAAATAGAGCTCTAATATGACTGACAGCAGACTCTACCATGTAAACCTTAAAATAGAGGAGAATGTGACATAATATATTTAAGATGCTAAAAAAAAGATGAAAACAATGACCCTACAACAGTATTTCTTGTGATAATGTCCTTTAAACATTAAGGAAAAATAAAAACTTCAACAGACAAGTACAAGCTAAAGGACTTTATCAACACCAGAACTGATCTAGAAGAAATGCAAAAGGAAGTACTTGAGTTGGAAAAAAAAGAATACAGTGAGCAATAAGAAAACAACCGAAGGTACAAAACTCATTGTCAATAGTAAGTACACACACAGAAAACAAATATATATATATATATATATATATATATATATATATGCACATATCACTGTAACTGTGGTGTGTATGCTAGTCAGGTAAAAAGAACAAATTGTACACTAATAAAAAATGATAATAATTTTTCAAAACATCAAATTATAATTCAATATACATAGAAATAACAAAAGGTGAAAGAGTAGGTGAATGAAGTTAACTCAGAGTCTTTATTAGTATTGTTTTGCTTTTTTGTTTGTACAAACTGTTAGTTGTTATCAGGTTAAAACAATGGGGCATAAGATTGTATTTGCATGTCTCATGGTAATTTCAAAGCAAACACATGTAATAGATACACAAAACAGAAAAAGAAATAAACTAGATTATATAACCAGAGAAAATTGCCTTCACTAACAGGAAGATAGTTAAGAATAAAAGGAGGAAAGGAAGACTACAAAACAACCCAAAACAAAAACACAAAATGGCAAGAGTGAATTATTACTTATCAATTATAACATTGAATATAAATGTACTAAACTCATCAATTAAAAGACATAGACTGGCTGAATGGATAAAAAAGGAAAAGAACCAGTGATCTGTTGCCTATAAGAAACACACATTACCTATAAAGACATATGCAGAATTAAAATAAAGAAATGGAAAAAGATATTCCATGAAAATGGAAATAAGAAAAGTGGTATCTATACTTATATAAGATAAATTAGTTTTTAGAACAAAACCTATCAGAAGAGACAAAGAAGGCTATCATATAATAATAAAAGAGTCAATTTAGCCAGTGATTATAAATATATATATATATATAAATATATATATATATATATATATATATATATATATATATATATATATATATCCAACACTGGAGCACACAGATATATAATTAATAGTTAAAATTTTAAAGAAACTATGTATGTAAAAAGGTTTTCAGTCTAGTCAAAGAAACAAGAATGTAAATAAAATATTGCAATAATTATGACACATTCTATAACTGATATAATCATAGAGTATAGATAATAACAACCTAAATCTGTTGAGGGGGTAAATAAGTGGGCAGATTAAAATAAAATTTCTCAATAAATAAGTCAAATATTTTTGAAGTAATATTTGTGAAAATTGTTGAAACTATCAGTTCCAGATTTCAAGTTAAAAGCAACTCCCATCTACAATGTGACTACTGTATTAACAAAACAGAATTTAGTATAACTTCAAGTATAAGCACAAAATTATGCATAAGAATAATGAAAAAATATCTCCAAACAGATAACATACTATCTAAAAAGCAGAATACCTAAGAGTTTAAGTATCATTTGGAGACTTGTAAATTTTCATAATTCTTACATTACAGTAATTTTCAGCTACGTATTATGATTTTGATATAATTTGAGATTCATATTAGTAGTATTTTGTTAAAGATTGTTGTATATTTATCATAAGCATTTTTCTGTAGATTTTATTGTCATTCTTGTTACATTCTTTTCTGGTTTTGGTATCAGGGTTATGTTGTCTTTATGAATGGGTTAGGAAGAATTCTCTTTTCAATGTTTTGAAACCATTTGAAGAGAACTGGTGTTAGTTCTTTGTAAATTTGCTAGTCTTCAGCAGTGAAACCATCTGGCTGTGGCCTTTTTTTTTTGTTGGGAGCCTTTTTGTTACTTGTTCAAATTCATTACTTGTTATTAGTCTGTTCAGGTTTTCTATTTTTTATTTTTTTTTAATTCAATCTTTGTAGGCTGTATGTGTCCAGAAATTTACCTGTTTCTTCTAGATTTTTTTAGGTTGTCAGTGTATGTTTGTTCATAACATTATCTGAAGATCTTTTATGTTTCTGTGATGTTATATTTAATTTATTGTTTTCTATTTCTGATTTTCTTTATTTGTTTTTTTTTATTTTCTTAGTATAGGTAGTGGTTTTTTGGTTTTATTTAATTTTCAATTTTTTTCATTTCGTTGATGGTTTGTATACTCTAGTTTATATTTTGTTTAGTTTTTCTCTGATCTTTATTTTGTTATGTAAGTATTTTTTAATTTGCCTTTTTAGTTCTTTTAGCTGCATAATTACATTGCTTATTTAAAATGTTTCTACTTTTCCTAAGTAGGCTTTTATTGATATAAACTTCATTTTAGCATTTTTTCTGTGGTATCCCATAAGTTAGGGGATGTTATGTTTACATTTTCTTTTGTGTCAATAGTTTTAAAAATTTTCTTTTTAATTTCTTTCTTGATCCATAGTCATTCATTAGCATGTTACATAATTTTCATTAAATGAAATGCTAACTGTATTTACACAGTTTCCAAAGTTCCTAGTTATTTATTTCTAGTTTTATTCCATTGTGCTCTGAAAAAAATATTTGACATGATTTTGAATTTTTAAAAAGTTTAAAAATTGTTTATGTCCTAACATGATTTATCATGCAGAATGCTACATGTGCTGAAAAGAATGTGTATTCTGTAGATGTTAGGTAAAATGTCCTATAAATTCCTGTTACGTTCATTTGGGCTAAAGTGCAGTTTAAATGCAAATTTCTTTGTTAATTTTCTGTTTAAATAATTTAGCTTGTGCTGAGAGGGGCCTATTGAAGTCCCCAGCTATTATTGTGTTGGAGTCTGTTTCCCCTTTTTGATTTAATAATGTTTGCTTTATACAACTGAGTGATGTAGTGCTGCTTTTGTATAAATTTAGAACTGTTATTATCTTCCCACTGAATAGACCCATTTACTACACAATGACCTTCTTTGTCTCTTTTCTAGTGTTTTTAACTTAAGATCTATTTTATTCAATATAAGTAGAGCTACCCCTGCTCATTTTTGGTTTCTGTTTGCATGGACTGCCTTTTTCCATTTTTTTAACTTTAAGTCTCTATGTATCTTTATCCATGAGATGAGTTTCTTGTGGACAACACGTAAGTGGGTTATGCTTCAAAAAATTTATTTAGTCAGTCCATGTTTTTTAATGGAGAGTTTAATCTGTTTATATTTAAATTATTATTTATATGTGAGGGCATATTCCTGTCATAATATTAATTTCTGATATTTTTGTATATTCTTTTATCTTCCTCATCTCTTTTATTATTTATCATTGACATTTGGTGGTTTTCTTTAATTATAAGATTTTAGTTCTTTCTCTTCCTCACTTGTGTGTTAAATCTACCAGTGGATTTTATACTTTTGTGTATTTTCATAATTGAACATATCATTCTTTTACTTCCATGTGGGCCCTCTTAAGCATTTCTTGTATGGCTGGCCTAATGGTAATAAATTCTTTCAGCTTTTACTTTTCTGGAAAAACCTTTATTTCTCTTCCATTTATGAAGGATAACTTTGCTGGGTATAATATCCTTGGCTGACAGTATTTTTAAAAAACACTTTAAATATCTCATCCCCTTCTCCCCTAGACTATAAGGTTTGTGCTGAACAAATCTGTTGTTATATTGAAGGGGGTTTCTTTTATAGTGACTAGATGTTTATCTCTTGATGTTTTTAGAGTTATCTATATTTCTTGGACTTTCGACAGTTTGATTATAATGTGCCATGGAGAAGATCTTTTGAAATACATTCTATTTGGGAATCTCTGAGTTTTCTACATACTCATTCATAAGTCTCTTGCTAGACATTGAAACTTTTCAGTAATAATTTTATTAAATAGGTTCTATAAACCTTTCATTTACTTTTCATCTTCTGGGACACTAAAGTTATTTAAATTTGATTTCTTTGTTGTGTCTCATTATGAGAACAAAGGCTTCATTCATTCTTTTCTTTTCTGTATTTTTTGTCTGATTGGGTTATTTCAAATGGACTGTATTTTTGAAATTATCTTTTCTGCTTAATCTAGTGTATTATTGAAATGCTAAAATTTATTTTATAATTTATTAAATAATAAATTCGTAAGTTCCAGAATTTACTTTTTTTTAAATTACAACTATCTCTGGTAAATTTTAAATTCATAGCCTTTATTTTTTCTGATTTTTTGTATTATTCTTCAAAATTATTTTGTATTTTGCTAAGCTTTTTAATATTATTTTGAATTATTTATTTGAGATTTCATAAATCTTTTTTAATTAAAATATGTTGCTAAGCAACTATTGTGTTTCTTTGTAGGCATTACATTTTCTTTTAATGTTTCTTATTTTCTTATATTAATATCTGCACATCTGTTTTAACTGTAATTTCTTCAATTTTTTTTTGAATTGGATTTTGTAGAGGTGGACTACTTTTTCCTGAAGATGTATCCATGATATTGGCTGGATAAGTCACTTTAGCTTTGATTCTGGGTGTATGCAGTAGTGTAATCCTTATATGACTTTGGGAGGCTGTAAATAGCATCAGTTGTGTCTGATTTCCTCAGTTGCTTAAGGGTTTGTTGTTAGTAGAGTCTGTGTTAATGTTTTGCTGGGGATAGGGACATTATGTGGGCTTATCCTAGGTTCCCAATAGTCAGCAGGACAGGCATGCCTGTTCCCGGGCACCAGAGAGGTGTACATTGGCACTGGTGTCAGTGGGTCTGGGCCAGCCCATTCTGAAGCCTCCAGTCAACTTGCTTGGGTTCTGGTAGTGTCAGAGGTAGGTGAGGCTTGTTGATGGTTCCTGAGGCCTCTGCACAGTGGGCATGGCATAGATGATGGCGGTAGCAATGATAAAACAACCCTAAGGCTCCCACTCAGTATGCATGGGTGTTAGCAATAGCTGCAGTGGTTTGGGAGGCTAGTCAGCAAGCCTGCATGTGGCACATGCAGGTGGTTTCCAGCTCCTGTGGTAGTGATACAGGAGCTAGAAGGAAATTATTTAGGCATATAATGATGGCAACAGAGTCATCAGCAAGGCTTTCCCTCTAACAAAAAGCTGCCCCCAAAATAACTTCTTTTCTAACAAAGAACAACCTAAAAAAATCGAGCTGCAAACATAGAGAAGCATGCTGGAACCTTGCACAGGGGAATGCCAGCAGCTGTGCCAATAGAAAAGGGCTACCTGAGGGCCAGGCATAACCAACATGGTTACCACGTGTGCAGTAAAGGAATGGGAAGGGGTGAGTAAATACAGCACCTTCGACTGAAGCATCCAGGTACTCACACTAGGCATAATCAAGAAAACCAACTTGACCCACAGAGTATGAAGAAAAGCAAGGAAAGACCATGGCTCATCTGGGAGCAACAGAGAGCCAGGGGATCACCCCCTGCCCAGAAAAGTGGTGAATGAATGTGTGACCCCAAGGTCCTACACTTCTCCCATGAATCTTTGCAACTCTTGGGTCAAGAGAGCCCTTCATGAACCCACTCCTCTGGGGCCTTCAGTCTGACAAACAGAAATACATAGAGTTTCAGCGCAGAAGCCATTTGGGCACACACAGAGACCAGGAACCTTGGATACTTGGGCTTTCTAGGCTTCCTGGCAAAAGTAGATGCATCTCCGGCAAAGTGGGAGCTTATATCCTTATATAGATCCCTGGTAAACACTCTGAATCCAGAAGGCTGCCCAGAGACAGTGCGCAGGCCACACTTCTATGGTACCTTGCAGGATAAGACACACTGGCTTGGAATTCCAGCCAGCCACCATTAGCAGCATTGCACCTCCCCGAGAAAGTTCCCAGAGGGAGTGGCTGGTCACCATTTTTGCAGTTTAGGTGACTTAACAACTCCAGCCTATGAGCTTTGAAGATTCCAAGATGACAAGGGGTAGAAGGGATCCCCCACCACAGCACAGCTGCTCTACAAAAACGTGGCCAGACTGCTTTTTAAACTGGGTTCTCAATATCTTTCCTCCTCACTGAGTGGGGACTCCCAACAGAAGCCTCCGGCCACCTCCATCGGTTTTCTACAGTGAAGAGAGATTTGAAATCTCCCTGGAACGCAGCTCCCATAGGGAGGAGTGAGCTTCTATCATTGCTGTTTTGGCAACATAGCCATTTAAGCCTTTAGGCTATGGACTGTCTGAGCTGACTAGGGATGGAGGACATCCCCCAGCATAGCACAGCTGTGCTGCAAAAAATGTGGCCGGGCTGTTTTTTTAAAGTGCCTCCCTGATTCCATTTCTCACCACTGGGTGGAGCCTCCCAACTGGGGTCTTCAGCTATTCCCGCCAGTGTACTCTGGCTTACAGAAGTTTCAAAGCCCCCTTGGATGGAGCTCCCAGAGGGAGGAGGGGGCCACTCTCGTTGCTGTTTGGAGGGCTTAGACATTCCAGTTTTGGGGCGTTGGAGTGTTTAAGGTTATGGAGACCTGAAGCCGATAGCTTTGGAGTGTTTAAGGTTATGGAGACCTGAAGCATAGCACAACTGCTCTAAGAAAACATGACCAGACTATTTTTAAAGCAGGTCCCTAATTCCATTACTCCTTACTGGGCAGGACCTCCCAACCAGGGTCTCTAGCCACTTCCTATTGTGCACTTGGGCCAGAAACAGGTGCATACCTTCCTGGAATGAAGCTCCCAGAGGGAAGGTTAAGATATCATCTTTACTGTTTTATAGCCTTCATTGGTGATACCTCCAGGTACTGGAAAATCTGAAATGACTAGGGTCTGGAGTGAGCCTTCAGCATACCATAGCAGACCTACAAAAGAGGGGCTAGACTTACATGGGTGCTCATTCCAATATCTCCTCACTAGGCAGGTCTTCCAGGCCCGGACCTCTAGCCACTCCCTGGCAGAGCTGTTGGGCCAATAGCAGCTTGGTAACTCCCTGGACAGAGTCTCTTAGGGTAGCTGAAAGCTGCCCTGCAATTGTCTCTTCAGTGGAACTGCCCTCGCTATGCTTGGATTAACACAAAAACAAAGACCCTAAGTGCCATTTCTACGCCTCCAACAAGCTTCATTTGACCCATGTAGAGGAGACCAGGCCATCTCTCACAAATCCCATGCACCCCACACTGCTCATTACCAGACAGGGAATCCCTAACTTTGCCACAGAGCACAGACTCTCCATCTTGGGATGATTTCATTGAGCAATTGTTATCCTGCATCTTTTTGAGTTGGAGCCCCCAGGAGACAAGCAAAATACTCTTGGCCACAATCACTACTAAGGTCCCTTCTTCTGCTGCCTCCAAGTTGAGGAAGGAACATAAACACTGACATTATCCCAGAATTACAGTGGGCAGTTAAGGAATGTGAAGCTATGATCTAGAGCCAGCATTCAAGGGTGAGAGAAACCCACAGTTTCAGAACATTCAGAAGGAACATGGCCACAACTGTGAGGAAGCATAAGGGAGCCACACAACTAATCAAGAGTCTACCAACTGACCAATAAGCCTAAGTGCCACCTGCTGGATCACACCCCAAAGCTTCAACACCAAAAATACCTCACTGACATACCCACCTTCAAAACTAGAGGCAAGAAGTCAGCTTCAAATAAAGATACTGGGCAAAGCCTTGGCCCTGTGAAAACATCTAGAAAAGAAGTTGATTGACTATACTAAATCTGCGCTACACTTAAAGGAGCCCCAACATTCAGAGATGAGAAAGTACCAAGTCAAAAACTCAAGTAAATCCAATGATCAGAGTATTGTATGTCCTTTGTGAAAGGAAATTAAATTTTCAGACCAAAAACTCATTTAGCCAAAGGGAAAAGAAAAGCCGGGAACTGGGTCACACAAACCTGCCTTTCCTTTTTTGGTTCCTAAGTAAGATGATGGCCACAAGATGAAAAGCTACATGTCTCCCCCATATTTTGCCCTCAATGAAATTCCTACTGAGCTTCAAGATCTTTTAAGGTGCTTCTGTTAAAATTTCACTATGGCAATGTAAATTGATAGCTTATCTTTTACAGGTGCAGTCATCTTTGGCCCACCAGACACAAATGCATATCTGATTGTTCCCCTGCTCCATTTTGTCTATGTTATCTTATGTCAAATGCAGATTCCCTGCATTTTTCCTTGCCCCATTTGTCTATATCACTTTATGTAAAAAAATATAAAAAGCACATTCACTGAACCAGACAAAGGCATGAATGACTATTTTTCCCTGCCATTCTCTTACATGAAAATTGTGTACTTCTCAATATTCCTCCCTTTCTCCTTTAAATTTGGAACCCTCAAAATCATCTTTAAAGACATAGACCAGTCTCATGGGTGCAGATCCTTAAGTTTGGCAAATAAGCATCCTAAAATGCTTGAGACTTGCCATTTTTCACGATTGATATCTGGTAACCACGATGAGATCCTGAGTGATGGTGACCAGGCCTGCAGTGGCTCTCCTCTCAGTGCTTGGTACTGGCTTGGACACCTTATAGCCCAAACTGACAGGATGATTTGCTGAAGTCCGGGACCTCTTTCCTCCAGGGATCTCTGATCTCCCAACATTGTTTTAGTTGGGGAGCCTAAGGTTTATTTCCTGCTAAAAAGCCTCTTTCTTGAGGTGAGTGACAGGAGTAGCTGGATTTCCTAGGCTGACTGAGAATCCCTAAGCCTGGCTAGGAAGGTAACCACATCCACCTTTAAACAGGGGCTTGCAACTTAGCTCACACCAGACCAATCAGGTAGGAAAGAGAGCTCATTAAAATGCTAATTAGGCAAAAACAGGAGGTAAAGAAATAGCCAATCATCTATTGCCTGAGAGCACAGTGGGAGGGACAATGATTGGGATGCAAATCCAGGCATTCAAGCCGGCAATGGCTACCCTCTTTAGGAGCCCCTCCTTTTGTATGGGAGCTCTGTTTTCTCTGTTAAATCTTGCAATTGCACTCTTCTGGTGTGCGGTTCAAGTTGAGCTTTCACTCACCATCCACCACTGCTATTTGCCGCCGTCGCTGAGGGCTGCTGACTTCCATCCCTCCAGATCCAGCAGGATGTCCGCTGTGCTCCTGATCCAAGGAGGCGCCCATTGCTGCTCCTGATCGGGCTAAAGACTTGCCATTGTTCCTGCATGACTAAGTGTCTGGGGTGGTCCTAATCAAGCTGAACACTAGTCACTGGGTTCCATAGTTCTCTTCCGTGACCCACCTCTTCTAATAGAGCTGTAACACTCACCACATGGCCCAAGATTCCATTCCTTGGAATCCCTGAGGTCAAGAACCCCAGGTCAGAGAACAGGAGGTTTGCTGCCATCTTGGAAGAGGCTTGTTGCCATTTTGGAAGTGGCCCACCACCATCTTGGGAGCTCTGGGAGCCAGGACCTCCAGTAACACAGGTAGTTTCCACTTGCTTCCATCAAGAAAGGTGAGCCCATCTGCATCTGCGTTGGGGGAGAGCCATCTTAAGCTTGAGCCACCATTACTAGGTAAGAAACTGGTTTGGGATTCTGTCTTGCAAGTTCTTTTAAATGACTAAAATTAGCATTAACAACCAACTGGCGTTAATTCCTGCTTACACTTAGAGCACTCAGAAATCATATAATTTGTGTGATCATCGTTAGTTTTGCTTAACAGTTTTGCTGTTTGTTTCTGCCTTGTTGGTGTGTGTGTGTGTGTGTGTGTGTGTGTGTGTGTTTGTGTGTGTGTGTGTGTGTGTGTGTGTTTGTTTTGGTACTTTCCCCTATTGGATTTGACCAAATCTGAATCCTCTAGCTCATGAGTGTAGAATCTTCCACTCCAAAGAAATAAGAGCACCTTGCTCCCCTCAGCCTTTCAGGGCATTCTCAGGCAACTGAGAATCACATGAGGGTGTCAGGGAGGAACTCTCCCTAAGACGTGCAGCAGCTCTGAATAGGTTTTCCCCCTCAGAAGAACATACTTAGGTTCTAATCTAAGCCAGCAGGTGCATATAAGGAGCTGATCCCTCCCGCACCTGGAGCCCCTGGCACAGTGCCAGGTAGCCATGACACGGGTGGACCGAACCAGTTCAGGGAGTAATGTCCATGAAAAGCTAGGTCTACAAGCAGCACATTTTGGGTCTGACACACGTCCTGATTTGGTCAAATCCAAAAGGGAATTCTAAATTATGGGAAATGAGGCAAGTTAGCTAAAACCCCAGCAGCTGTGGAACATAAAATTCCCCCTTTAGAAACTGTCCAGGTATATGCCAAATACTTATGGTGAATCATCATGCAAACATTTAATCAGGTGGACCACTGTAACTAAAGCAAATCCTAAGTTACAATGTCCTAAATGGGGATATTTTGAGCTGCCCAAATTCGTGTACTTGCAAATGAGGGTGGAAAATGCAGGCACAAAAACTAAATAACCAAAATGGGAGAGCTGCTTTCAGTGGTATCTGGAGAGTAGCAAAAGCGGGGAAGACTGCCTCATCTCCCTATAGGATGCCAACAAAGAACTTAGAAACGCTAATCAAGAACTTTCTTTTATCTATCTTAAAGAAATCCTGGGAATTCCTTACTTCCCCCTTTGCACCTCCCCCACCTCCACCTACAACCCCACTCTACTCTGACCTCTCTGTACTTCCCAGACAAGATCTGCCCCTCCTTCTAGTGTATGTCTACCACTTACTCAACAGAAGGCAATAGGTAGTCTTACTTCAAAGACCTACCCCCGATGATTTTCTGACAGCGCCAGCGGCAGCCTCTTATCTGAAAGGTGTGGAAAAGGGTGACCCTGCAGGGACAGCTCTTATGATCACCCCATTTCAGGAACAACTAGTAATAGGTAGGGGAACCCCAATGATTGTCTACCAAACCTGGTCAAAGGCTGAGTTGCAAGGCATAGTTAAAAAAAAAAAAAAAAAAAAGTCCTGATCCCCATAAAGATCCAATTGGGTTTGCCTGAGAAAATGAGCTCATCATCAGAACCTATGACCAATGTCATTTAGATCTTTATGAGCTAGTCCACATGTTGGTCTCAGAAGCAAAAGCCACAGAATGGCTGAGAAAAGCACAGTGGTCAGACCCTATAGCGGATTGGACCCCTGAAGAACCAATAAAATCACAACAATCAACCCTCCAAAATCCAGAAGATAAGCACAAAGAGGCATGAAAATGAGCAACTGCTCTGGTAAATATCATTCCTTCAGTGTTGCAAATCGTTGTGGAATCAAGTCCAACAATGCCGCCAGAACCAAAGTGAATCAGTTTTAGATTATTTCACGTTTTGATAAAACTTTAAGACAATATTGTGGGATGTCAGCAAATTGCTTTTAAAAAAATGATACATAATTAAATGCAAATTTCTTACATGGACTAGAGGGTGATTTAGCCTACCTTGTATAATGTCACATGACAAATTGGGCCATGGCCAGAACTAATGAACAAGTTTACATAGCTTACCAATCATCCTGCACTATGATTAAAAAGGAAAAACAGAAGATTGCCCGAGTTATACATTTACAGCTAAAGTAAGTAACTTCTCAAACCTCTCAGCCACAGAAAGATTTTAAGCTCCCTGGGTTTGAGGACTCTTCCCTCCCAGTCTGTTACTACTGTAAAAGACTGGGACACCTTAAGAGGAACTGCCTTAGACTGAAACAAACAAACAAAAAAAAGGCAGGAGAATGCAACTCAGGAAGACTAGGAATTCTTCTAGGAAGTACAGGGTTTCACCTCTCCAAATATTGTATCCTGACAAACAAATTGGGAAAGATTAATATAATAACAAATTGTAAGCTAAAACTGCCTTAATTGACACAGGTGCAACAATATCTCTGATAAAATTTGGCTTATTTATAAACCCCAATCCTTGATGTAATGAAAGAATTAACATGGTGGGTGTGTCTAATAAAACCATCTTATGTTTTAAGTCCAAACCTGTACCTTACTATTTGTCAGGTTAAGTTCCTCCACTGTAAGCTGTAAATATGACAGGCTCAGTCAGTCACGCATGTTTCTAATATGTTCTGGGGCCCCTGTCAGTCTTTTGGGCCATGATCTCCTCAGCATCCATAATGCCCATATCTCTTTTTTCATCAAAAAGTAAACTTTTTTTAGAATTAGAGCCAGAAGACCAAAAATACCAAATTAAAAAAAAACATCCTGACAATGTACCACGATTTAGTACTAGTAATATTAAAATGTCATCTTCTGACCAGGAAAATGAAATGGAAACAGAGAAGGAAATATTAGAGGAGAAGAGAGAACATTGGAATAAAGAGCAGAGTAAAACTGTTTTTAGCTTCCTCAATCTTCCTGTAAACCCCAGAGGCAGAGCACTTGCTCAAGGATGTCCACTCCCACTTACGGTCTCAGCCAAATACAGATATAGGGAAAATATTCTCAGCTACTCCAATTAAGATGGAGATAGACCCAAGGAAACCCCTACCCAACCTTAAACAATATCCTCTACAACAGGCAGCCATAAATGGGATTGCCCCTCTTGTTACCAGGGGTCCTTGCTCCCAGAGCTCCCAAGATGGTGGCGGACTGCTTCCAAAATGGTGGTGGGCCACTTCCAAGATGGTGGCAAGCCTTGTGTTCTCTGACCTGGGGTTCTTGGCCTCACAGATTCCAAGGAATGGAATATTAGACCATGCGGTGAGTGTTATAGTCCTATTAGAAGCTGTGGGTCATGGAAGAAAACCATGGAACCCAGTGACTACTGTTCAGCTCGATTAGGACGAATCCAGGCACTTAGCCGTGCAGGAACAATGGCAAGCCTTTAGCCCAATTGGGAGTGACAATGGGTGCCTTTCTGGATCAGGAGAAGACACCCTGCTGGATCTGGAGGGATGGAAGTCAGCGGCGGGCCTGCAATGACGGCAAACAGCAGTGGTGGATGGCAGGGAAAGCTCAGCTGGAGCCATAACAAAACATGGACCAGAAGAGTGCAGTTGCAAGATTTAATAGAGTGAAATGGAGTGAAAACAGAGCTCCCATATAAGGGGAGGGGACCCAAAGGGGCTTGCTATTGCCGGCTCGAATGCCTGGGTTTATACCCTGATCCTTGTCCCTCCTGCTGTGCTCTCAGGCAATAGATGATTGGCTATTTCTTTACCTCCTGTTTTGCCTAATTAGCATTTTAGTGAGCTCTCTGATTGGTCGGGTGTGAAATAAGTTGCAATCCCTGTGTTTAAAGGTGGATGCAGTAACCTTCCCAGCTAGGTTTAGGGATTTGTAGTCAGCCTAGGAAATCCAGCTAGTTGTGTCTCTCACTATCATATAAGATTATCTGAAAAAGGAACTCATTATTCTCTGCACACATGCCTGCAACAGCTCTATATTCCCTTCCCAAGTGGGAGAGGATGGATATTTATGCAGTACTTGAGGGCAAAGAACAATATCATAGTACCCAGACACCCAGTAGTCCACAAACCATATACACTTCTATCAGCTGTACTCACTACCAGCCAGTATTTTTCAGTTGTGGATCTCCACTGTGCTTCCTTTAGTATTCCTGTAGATCCAGACAGCCAATATTTGTTTCCATTTACTTGGAAAGAATAGTAAAATATGTGGAATATAATGCCCCAAATGTAAGTTCCAGTTACTTCTCCCAAATATTAAAAGCTAATTTAAAGGATTTAAATTTTCCCCAGAGCTCAACACTCATCCAGTATGTAGATGGTTTTCTCCTTTATTCAAACACACTCTCTTACTCTCAGGAAGATAATCTCTATTTACTCAAATGGCCACCAAGGGCCACAAAGTGTCAAAAGACAAACCTCAGCTATAGTTACTGCAAGTTAAGTATTTGGGGCATATTATCTTGGTCAAAGGACTGAGTATTAACCCTGACAGAGTGAGAGGAATTTTAGCTTTTTCAATGATTGTCACTGAGAAACAAGTTAGAGTATTTTTTGGGCCTGGCAGGCTACTGTAGAAACTGGATACGAAATTTCTCCCTTATGGTTCAACCTCTGTATGCATACCTTAAAAATGTACAACGTGATCCCATCATGTGGACTCCAGAAGGACAATCAGCTGTGCAACAAATAAAGGAAATTCTAACTAATGGCCCATCCTTAGGTCACACAAACTACACATTGCCTTTCTCCATTTTTGCACATAAAATTGGAGATACTGCATCAGGGGTACTGACCCAGAAACATGGTGATCATCAGGGACCTATAGGCTATTATAGCCAACAGCTGGACTTCAGGGCTGAAGCTCGAGGACTGCTTCCTTGTGTAAGAAAAATAGCAGCCACGGCCCTTTAGAACAAGTCTGTTGAAGAAATAATTATAAGCATTCTAAAGATAAACAAGTCCAGCAGTTGGTTATTGAAAAAAATAATAAAATAGGCCACTAGCTAGGCTAATAGATAAGAAAAGAGAGTAGATCCAAATAAACACAATTAGAAATGACAAAGGGAATGTTACCACTGACAGCACAGAAATACGAACAACAATCATAAACTACTACAAACACCTCTATACACACAAACTGGAAAACCTAGATGAAATGAATAAATTCCTGAAACACACCCTTCCAAGATTGGGCCAGGAAGAAATTTATTCCTTGAACAGAGCAATAATAAGCTCCAAACTTGAATCAGTAATAAGCAGTCTATCTATTAAAAAAATAAAAGCCCAGGACCTGATGAGTTAACAATCAAATTTTACAGAAAATATTCCAAGAAATTGAAGAGAGGAGCTCTTCTTAAATTTATTCTAAGAGGACAGCATCATCTTGATACAAAAACCTGTCAAAGACATAACAAAAGAAGAAAAGTTCAAGCCAATATTTTTGATAAACATTAATGCAAAAATACTAAAACAAACAAACAAACAAACAAAACAAAACAAAAAAACCCTGCAAACTGAATCCAGCAGCACATCAAAAAGCTAATTCATCACAATCAACTGTCTTCATCCTCAAGATGTAAGGTTTGTTCAACATGTGCAAATGAATAAATCATGCAATGATTCATTGCATAGACAGAAATAAAAACTAAAACCACATTTTTTTTTTTATACTTTAAGTTCTAAGGTACATGTGCATAACGTGCAGGTTTGTTACATATGTATACTCGTGCCATGTTGGTGTGCTGCACCCATCAATTCATCAGCACCCATCAATTCATCATTTATATCATATATAACTCCCCAATGCAATCCCTCCCTCCTCCCCCCTCCCCATGATAGGCCCCAGTGTGTGATGTTCCCCTTCCCGAGTCCAAGTGATCTCATTGTTCAGTTCCCATCTATGAGTTAGAACATGCGGTGTTTGGTTTTCTGTTCTTGTGATAGTTTGCTAAAAATGATGGTAAAACCACATTCTTATCTCAGTAGATGTGGAAAAGACTTTTGATAAAATTCAACATTCCTTTATATTAAAAATAAAAACCTCTAAAAATAGATATTAAGGAAACATACCTCAAAATAATAAAAGCTATCTGCAGAAAACCCACAGCTAACACACTTTTAATGAGTAATAGCTGGAAGCATTTTCCTTGAAAACTGGCATAAGACAATGATGTCCTCTCTTACCACTTTTATTTCTCATAGTATTGAAAGTTCTGGCCAGCACAGTCAAGAGAAAGAAGTAAAGTACATCCAAATAGGGAGAGAGGAAGTCAAACTATCTCTGCTTGCAGAGAACATTATTCTATATTTAGAAAACCCTAGTCTCAGCCCAAAAGCTCCTTCAGCTGACAAACAACTTCAGCAAAGTCTCAAGACACAAAATCAATGTAAAAATATTACTAGCATTTCTATAAACCAACAACAGGCAAGTCAAGAGACAAATTAGGAAGGCAATCCCATTGATAACTGCACCCCAAAGAATAAAATACCTAGAAATATGGCTAACTCAGGAGGCAAAGGATCTCTACAATGAGAATTATAAAGCACTGCTAAGAAAATCAGAGATAACGGAAATGAATGGAAAATCATCTCACGAACATGGATAGAAAAAAAAATCATTAAAATGGCCATATTGCCCCCCAAAATTTATAGATTCAATGCATTTCTATCAAACTACCAATGGCTATCTTCACAGAACTGAAGAAAATTATTTTTAAATTTATATCAGATTAAAAAAAATAGCCAAGGCAATCCTATACATAAAGAACAAAGCTGGAGGCATCATTAACAAACTTCATACTATTTTACAGGGCTACAGTAACCAAAAAAGCATGATGCTGGTAGAAAAATGGGCACATAGACCAATGCAACATAATATATAACCCAGAAATAAGGCCACACATTTACGGCCATCTGATTTTTGACAAAGCTAACCAAAACAATCAATAAGGAAAAGACTTCTTATTCAATAAATGGTGCTGAGATAACTGGCTAGCCATACACAGAAGATTAAAGCTGGACCTCTTACTTACACCATACAAAAAAATCAACTTAAGAAGGATTAAAGACTTAAATGTAAAACTCAAACCTATAAAAACCTTGGAAGACAACCTAGACAATACCATCTAGGCCATAGAAATGATCAAACATTTCATGACAAAGACACCAAAAGCAATCACAACAAAAGCAAAAATTGACAGATGAGATATAATTAAACTAAAGAGCTTCTGCACAGGAAAAGAAACTATCAACAGAATAAAAAGACAACATACAGACTGGGAGAAAATATTTGCAAACTGTTCATCTGACAAAGGTCTCGTATCCAGCATATATAAGGAACTTAAACAAATTTACAAGGGAAAAACAAACCACCTCACTAAAAAGTGGGCACAGGACATAACAGATACTTCCCACAAAAAGGCAAACATGCAGCCACCAAACATATGAATAAAATCTCAATATCACTGATCATTAGAGAAATGCAAATCAAAACTTCAATTGGATACCATCTCATGCCATTAAGAATGGCTATTACTAAAAAACAGCAGATGCTAGTGAGGTTGTGGAGAAAAAGGGAACCCCTATGCACTGTTGGTGGGAATATAAATTAGTTCAACTATTGGGGAAAGCAGTATGATGGTTTCTCAAAGAGCTAAAAGCAGAACTACCATTTACCTCAGCAACTCCATTACTGAGGTAAATGGTAGTATATACTCAGAGCAGTATAAATCATTTTACCATAAAGACACATGCATGTGAATATTCATTGCAGCACTATTCACAATAGCAATGCATGGAATCACCCTAAATGCCCATTAGTGACAGATTGGATAAAGAAAATGTGGTACATACACACCATGGAATACTATGCAGCCATTAAAAATGTGAGATCATGTCTTTTTCAAGAAGATGGATGGAGCTGGAGGCTATTATCCATACTAAACTAATGCAGAAACAGAAAACCACATACTGCATGCTCTCACTTCTAAGTGGGAGCTAAATGGTGAGAATTTATCAACACAAAGAAGGAAGCAACAGACCCTAGAGTCTACTTCAGGGTGGACGTTGTGGTGAGGGACAGGAGCAGAAAATATAACTCTTGAGTGCTGGGCTTAGTATCTGGTTGATGGAGTAATCTGTTCAACAAACCCCCATGACACTTGTTTACCTATATAATGAATCTTCACATTTACTCCCAAAGCTAACATTAAAAGATTGAGAAAAAAAAAAAAAAAACAGCCCAATTTGTATTGCAGGAGAAGAAAACAATAAACAAACATTTACATTTTTAAAAGCATAATTTAAAGGAAAATAATAGTGTATTAAAGATTGTGGTGACAGTTCCTCTAAACAATGCTGCTTTCTTTTTTTTTGTATTTTATTCAAATGGTAAAACAATGCATTAAAAAATGCGTATATTAGAAAAGAAGACATATATAAAAGAAATAATCAAAGCTTTCATCTCAGGATACTAGAAAAAATAGAAAATAAAATAGAAAATAAACAGTAGAAATAGTAAACATTAGAGTCAAACAGGAAGCTAATAGAGAGAATCAATGAAGCTCAAAGCAGTGTTTTTTAAGAAAGAAAGAGAATATAAAGCACCAGTATGTCAAATACAAAAGGAAACAAAACTTCATAATTTATGGACAAGGGAAAGATAACAAATAAATACTATGTACAACTTTATGCTAACAAATTTGACAATACACAAGAAATGGACTGATTTCTTGCAAGTCAGTCTGACAAAACTCACAGAAGAAGAAATAGACAGTCTGAATCATGAGCATATATCTATTAAAAATTTGAATCAATAATTAATATTTTTTTCAAAACAGAAAGCGCCAGTCCAGAAGCAAATGAAATGCATTTTTATTCCATGAGGTCAGCACTACCCCAACACCAAAATCAGACAAATCCATTACAGGAAAAGACAGTTCCAGGATAATGTTTCTAATAAACATAGATGCAAATATTCTCGACAAAATGTTAGCAAACTTAATTTAACTATATAGAATAACAATTATACACCACAGCCAATAGGAATTTATCCCAGGCAGTCAAGGCTGGCTCAACATTTAAAGATCAATTAATGTAATTTATCACATCACCAGGCTAAAGTAAAAAAATTACGTGATTAAATCAACAGTTTCAGAAAAAGCACTTGAAAAAAATCCTACACTATTCATAATAAAAATGTTCAGAAAACTAAAAATGGAGGAAAATGTACTCAACTCAATAAGTAGCATATCCAAAAAAACCTACATCTAATATTATACATAATGGTGAGAAACTTAAAGCTTTCTTACTAAGATCGTGTCCTCACTCACTGCTATTTTTCAACATCATACTCGAAGTCCTAGTTAATGCAATAAGGCAAAACATAAAATAAAAAGCATGAAAATTGGGAATAAAGAAATCAAACTGTCTTTGTTTGCAGATGGAATACTTGTATGTGTAGAAAATCTCGATGAATAGACAGAAAACAGCTGGAACTAATAAGTAATTATTGTAAAGTCATGGAATACAGGTTAATATACAAAAGTCAATTGCTTTTCTATATACCAGCAATAAAGTAGAATTTGAAATTTAAAACACAATGCCATTTACATTACTGCCCCCAAAATGAGATGTGTATAAATCTAACAAAATATGTGCAATATCTAGATGAGGAAAACAACAAAACTCTGATGAAAGAAATTAAAAATAAACTAAATAAATTGGGATACATTTCATTGCCAATTCTTCTCAACTTGATCTATAGATTCAAGAAATTCATATCAGCATCACAGCAAGTTATTGTGTGAATCTTAACAATCTAATTTTAAGGTTTATAAGGGGAAACAAAAGACCCAGAATATCCAACACAATACTGAAGGAGAATAGTCACAGGACTGACAGCATCTGACTTGAAAACTTATTACAAATCTCAGTAATCAGGACTGTGTGGTATTGACAAAACAGTAGACAAATAGATCAGTGGAAAAGAATAAGGGCCTACAAACAGACCCAGATAAATAACATCAATTGAAACTTGACAAAGGCCCAAAGGAGCTAAGGTTATACAATGGAGGAAAATAGTCTTTCTGACAAATGGTGCTGAAGAAACTGGGGGAAATTCACCTGCAAAAATTTAATCTAGACATAGATATTACATTATTCACACAAATGAACAAAAAATAGATAACAGACTCGAATGTGTAATGCAAAACAAAAGTCCTAAAAACTAAAAGGAGGAAATCTAGATGACCTTGGGTATAGTGGTAAGTTTTTAGCTGCAACTCCAAATGTGTGACCCATGATACAAAAAAGATAAACTGGACATATGTTTTAATCAAAAACTTTTGCTTTGTGAAAGTTAACATCAATAGAATAAGAAGAAAAGCCATAGTATGATATAAAATATTTGTAAAAATATTTCTCATAAGGAGCTCTTATCCAAAATACACAAGTCCTAAAACTAAACAATAAGTCAATAACTAAGCCAATTAAAAATGGGGAAGGGGAGCCAGAGCAAAATGGCTGAATGGAAGCATCCACCAATCATCCTTCCCACAGAAACACCAAATTTGTCCACTATCTACACAAAAAACACGTTTACAAGAACCAAAAGTCAGCTGAGTGACCACAGTATCTGGTTTTAACTTAATATTACTAAAAGATGCATTGAAAAGGGTCAGAAGGACAGTCTTAGATTGGCAATGTCATTTCTCCCCTGTGGTGCAGAGTGAGAACCTGTGCATTTGTAAGAGAGAGAATGCAGTGATGGGGGACTTTGTACTGAAACTCAGTGCTGCCAACACCAGGTAGGACTCAGCCGGTGCCTATGGAGGGACCATTTAGACCAACTCTAGCCAGAGGAAAATCACCCGTCACAGCAGTCAGAACTTGAGTTTCAGCAAGTCTTGCCACTACTGACTAAAGTGGTCTTGAGTCTTAAATAAACATGAAAGTCTGTCAAGGCCACAATAATTGAAACAACTAGGCAATTTCTAGTGCTGAGCTGGGTACAGAGCCAGTGGACTTCAGGGGCATGTAACCTAGTGGGACATCAGCCAGGGAGGCTAAGGGAATGCTTGGATCACCCCTTACCATCCAACCCCAGGCAGAACAGCTCACAGCTCTGAAGAGATCCATTTCTTCCATGAAAGGAGAAGAAACAGAAGAGTAAAGAGGACTACTGTGTCTTACAATTTGGATCAGTCACAGTAGTATGTAGCACTGGCAGTCATAAGTCCAGCAATCCCTGCCCTGGTTCTTGGATGACATTTCCAGATGAACCCTGGGCCAGAAGAAAACCCACTGCCTTGAAGGAAAACATCCAGTCCTAGCAGGATTTATCACCTGCTGACTAAAGAGCACTTGTATCTTGAATAATCAACATTAGTAACCAGGTAGTACATGCCATCAACCTTGGGGAGACTTTGAGAGATGCCAGCTTCAGGTGGACCCAGCACACTATAGACATGATGGCTATGAAGAAAGACTCCTTATGCTTGAGAAAAGCAGATAAAAGAGTAAAGGGCACTTTGTCTTGCAGGTTAGGTATCAGTTTGGCATAGTGGAGAAGAAAACCAGGAAGGTTTCTCAGGTTCCCAATTCCAGACTTTGGATTTGAAATTGAATTTATAGACCAACTCTGGGCTGGAGGCGAGCCTACTGCCTTGAAGTGTGAGTCCCAGGACTGACATCATTTACTGCAAGCTAACTTAAGAACCACTGGGCCTTAAGTGAACACTGACAGTACCCTGGCAGTACTCCTTGTGGTGTCTTCTGCTGGTTGTGGACACAGGGAGATGCTTCTGCCTGAGGGAAGTGGAAGAGTGGAAAGTACTCTGTCTTGTGGTTTTGGCACCAACTTAGCTGCAGTAGAATAGAGCACCAGGTAGATTTCTCAGGTTTCCAAGTCTAGGCCCTGGCTCCTGGACAGCATCTCTAGATCCACCCAGGGCCTTGTGGAAGACATCGCTCTAAAAGTAAAAACACAGGACTAGCCTGCTCTACTACCTGCTAATTGTAGAGCCCTGGGGCCTTAAATAAACATGAGTGGCAGCCAGGTAGTGGTTACAGCAGGCTTGGGAATAAACCCAGTGCTGTGCTGGCTTCTGACCTGACCCAGAGCAGTTCCAGTAGTGGTGGTCACAGGGGTGTTTCTGCCATACCTCTCTCATTTCCAGGTGGCTAAGAACAGACAGAAAAACTCTTTGGTTGGGAGAAAGTAAAAGAACAAGAGTCTCAGTCTGTAAATCAGATAATTTTTCCATATCTTATCTAAGACTACAAAGGCAGTACCTCTACAAGTCTGTAAGGACTATAGCATTACTATGCTTGGAGTTCCCACTTACATAAATACAGCTGCAGTGACAAAATCCTTAGGTCACCACACTCTAGTCCTTTGAATACCTGGAAAGCCTTTGCAAAAAGGACAGGAACAAAGCCAACACTTTGAAGACTACAATAAATATCCAAATATCAGATGCTGAGACACTGAAAAAATCCACAAATATCAAGACAATCCAGGAAAACATTACTTCACAAAACAAATTAAATAAGGCACCAGTGGCCAATGTTGGAGAGACAGAGAGATATGTGACATTTTAGATAGAGAATTCAAAATAGCCATATTGACAAAACTCAAAGAAATTCAAGATAACAAAGAGAAGAAACTAAGAATGCTGTGAGACAAATTTAACACAGAGATTAAAATAAATTAATAAATTAAACACAAATTCTAGAGTTAAACAATGCAACTGGCATAACGAAGAATGCATCAGTCTCTTAATAGCAAAATTAGTTAAGCAGCAGAAGAAACTGGTGAGCTTGAAGACAGGCTATTAGAAAATACACAGTCAGTGAAAACAAACAAAAAAAATAAATAAAGAAGAATAAAACATGCCTAGACAATCTATAAAATAGCCTGAAAAACAAAATCTAAGAGTTATTGGTCTTAAACAGGAGGTAGAGAGAGAGATCAAGTGGAAAGTTTATTTAAAGTGATAATATTAGAGAACTTTCCAAATAGGTAGAAAGATAACAGTCAAGTAAAGAAAGTTATAGAACACGAAGATTTAATCCAAATATTTAATCAATGTATTTATTAATCAAAATCTCCAAGGTCAAAGATAAAGAAAGAATCTGAAAAGCAGCAACAAAAAAGAAAAAGCATACAAGGGAGATCCAACATATCTACAGCAGACTCCTCTGTGGAAACCGTACAGTCCTAGAGAGAGGCATGGCATATTTAAAGTGCTGAAGGAAACAAACAAACAAACAAACAAACAAACAAACAAAAAACCTTTATATAGAATGGTATATTCAGTGAAAATATCCTTTAGTCATGAAGGACAAATAAAGACTACCCCAAGAAAATGAAAGCTGATGGATTTCATCGACACCACACCTGTCCTACAGAAAATGCTAAAGAAGTTTTTCAATCTGAAAGAAAAGGAGGTTAATGAGCAATAAGAAATCCTATGAAGGTACAAAACTCACAGGTAATACCAAGTACACAAGAAAACACACAGTATTACAACATCATAATAGTAGCATCCAGTAGAGATACTTATATCTAATGCTAAAGAAGTTTTTCAATCTGAAAGAAAAGGAGGTTAATGAGCAATAAGAAATCCTATGAAGGTACAAAACTCACAGGTAATACCAAGTACACAAGAAAACACACAGTATTACAACATCATAATAGTAGCATCCAGTAGAGATACTTATATCTTAAGTAGAAACATGAACAGATAAAACAATAAAAATACTACAACAGCTTTTCAAGACATAATACAATAAGATGTATAAACAGAAACAAGAAAAAGTCAAAAATTGGGATGACAAAGGTTGAGACAAAGGTTGGGTTGTATTAGTATTTTTTTCTGTTAGTTTATGCAATTAGTGTTAAGTTGTCATCAGTTTAAAATAATGGGGTATAAGGTATTATCTGTAGCCCTTATGGTAAGCTAAAATATAAAAATATACAATGGATACACAAAATATAAAAAGCAAGAAATTAAATATACCACCAGAGAAAATCACCTTCAATAGCTGCAGAATACACATTCTTCACCTCAGTACATGGATCACTCTCAAAGACAGACAACCTGTCACACCATAAAACAAATCTTACAATATTGGAAAAAAATGACACAATTTCAAATATCTTCTTGACCGAAATGAAATAAAACTACAAATAATAAGCAAGAGGAATTTTAGGAAACCTACCAGCACATGGAAATTAAAAAATATGCTCCTGAATACCAGTGAGTCAATGAAGACAGTAAAAAGCTGAAAATTTTCTTAAAACAAATGATAATAGAAATACAACAGATCAAAATCTTTGAGATACAACAAAAGTAGTGCTAAGAGGAAAATTTATAGCTGTTAAGTGCCTACATTGAAAAATAATAATATCAGATAAAATGAATAACTATGGATGAATCTTAAAATATAGAAAAGCCAGAGCAAAGCAAATCCAATATTAGTAGAAGAAAAAAAAATAATGAAAGAGGTAAAGCAAGATAGTGCAATAAAAGACTACACTGATTGTCCAACTCCCACCCCCACAAGGACACCAATTTAACAAATATCTACACAGATAAAATACCTTCATAAGAGCTAGAAAATCAGGTGAGCCCTCATAATACTTGTTTTTGTTCTCGTATTGCTGAAAGAGGCACGGAGAGATTAAGAAAAAAAAAAAAAGTCTTGAAACACCAACATCACTCTTCCTCCTTTCCACAGCAGTGGCAATATGGGTTGGAGAGCATTTCTGTGTGCTCAGGTAGGGAGAGTAAAAAAATTGTGAGACATTGAACTCAGTGCTGTCTTGTTAGAGCAGAAAAAAAGAAAAAAAACACAAAAACAAAAACAGACCAAACTCAACTGATGCCCGCCTAGGGAGGAAGCATTTAAAGCAGCCCTAGACAGAAGAAAATCACTAATCCCAGGGGTCTGAACTTGAGTTCCCAAAAACCTCGCCACCACACTGCTAATGTGCTCTGTGATCTAAATAAACTTGAAGGGCAGTCTAGGCCATAGAAACTGAAAGTTATAGGTGAGTTCTGGTGATTAACTCACCTATTGTGAGTGACAGTAGACTGTCACACAGTCTAACCACAGGCTGTACAACTTGTGGATACAAAAGAAACTCCTTCTTTTTGCTTGAGGAGAGGAGAGAAAAGAGGTGGGAGGACTTTGGCATCTTGGATACAAGCTCAGCCAACCAGGATAGGGCACCAGATGGACTCATGAGGCATTCATTCCAGGCCCCTGGATGACATTTCTAGACACACCCTGATAAGAAAGAAAGCCACTGCCTTAAAAGGAAGGACCCAGTCTAGGAAGCGTTTGTCACCTGCTAACTGAAGGGACCTTGGGCCCTAAATAACCAGCAGTGATACCCAGGTACTATGTTGAGGGTCTTAGGTGAGTATCTAAAGCTTGTTGGCCTCAGTTGAGACTCGGCACATTACCAGCTGTGGTGGCTGTGGGACAAAACTTCTTCAGCTTCAGAAAAAGTAAAGGGAATTTTGCTTTGCACCGTAGGTACCCACATGGCCAGCAGTGTGTTAGAACATTGAGCAGGCTTTTGGAGTCTCAGATCCCAAGACTTGACTCTTGGATGACATCTACGGATCTTCCCTAGGTCACAAAGGATTCCATTTCCCTGAAGACTGAATCCTAGTCTAGGCAGCATATAACACAAGCTGACTAAAGAGCTCTTGGGCCTTGAGGGAACATTGGTGGTAGTCTGGCAGTATTCCTTTATCAGTAAGAAAGAACTACAGCATTACTGGGTTTGGAGTGCCCATAAAAGCAGATACCACTTATTACAAAACCCAAGTCATTTCAAATATCTGGAAATAATTCCCAAGAAGGATGGACAAAAACAAGCCCAAACAGTGAAGACTACAATAAATACCTAACTCTTCAATGCAAAAACATTAAAAAAAATCTACCAGGGTCAATTCCATCTAGGAAAATATGATCTTACATAATAAAATAAGTAAGCCACCAGGAATAATTTCTGGAGAAAAAGAGACATGTCACCTTTCAGCTTTCAGATAGAGGAAACAAAACAAACAAATGGACAAACAAAAAAGATAAAACAAAGAAAGAACTCAGATTTCAATCAGATAAATTTAACAAAAATATTGAAATAAAAGAAATCAAGCAAAAATTCTGGAGCTAAAAAATGCAATTGTCATGCTGAAGGGTGCATCAGAGTCATTTAATGACAGATTTGATCAAGCAAAAGAAAGACGTAGTGAGCTTGAAGACAGGTTATTTGAAAATACACAGGGGAGGCATACAACATAGCACATCTTCAGGAACTAGAAAAACTGCCTCAAAAAGGCAAATTCAATAGTTATTGACCTTAAAGAGGAGGTAGAGAAAGATACAGGGACAGAATGTTAATTCAAAGGGATCAAAACAGAGAACTTCCCAAACCTAGAGAAAAATGTCAATACCCAAGTACAAAATGGTTATAGACTACCAAGCAGACTGAATCCAAAGAAGACTACCTCAAAAATCATGAATAAAGAAAGGATTCTCAAAACAGCAGGAGAAAATAAACAAATAACATGCAGTGGAGCCCCAATATGTCTGACAGTAGACTTTTCAGTGGAAATTTTACAGACCCGGAGAGAGTGGCATGATATATTTTAAATGCTGAAGATTTTTTTTTTAATCCCAGAATAGTATACCCTGTGAAAATATTCTTAAAACATGAAAGAGAAATAAAGACTTTCCTGGACAAACAAAACCTAAGGGATTTCATCAACACCAAACTTGTCCTACAAGAAACATTAAAAGAGTATTTCATTCAGAAAGAAAAAGATGTTAATGAGCAATAAATAATCACCTGAAGGTTCAAAACACACTGGTAATAGTAAGTTCACTCACACACAAAAATCCATAGAATATTATAATCCTGTAAGTGTGGTGTGTAAACTAACTCTTATACTAAGTAGAAGGACTAAAAGGTTAGCCAATCAAAAATAATAACACCAACTTTTCAAGACATGGACAGTACATTAATTTATAAATTAACACAAAAAAGTTAACAAGTAGGGGAATGGAGTTAAGGCATAGGATTTTTATTAGTTTTATTTGTCCTTGTTTGTTTGTTTATGCAAAGAGTGTTAAGTAGTTATCAGGCTAAAATAATGAACCATAAAAACAAACCATAAAACATGCAAAGAGTTCACAGAAACATATGGCAAGGAACTATATCACCAGAGAAAATCGCCTTCACTAAAGGTAGACAGGAAGATAAAAAAAAGAAGGAAGAAAAGATCACAGAACAGCCAGACAAAGAAACAACAATAAGGCAGGAGTAAGTACTTACTTATAAATAATAGCATTGAATGTAAGTGGACTAAACACTCCAATCAAAAGACATAGACTGGCTGATGGATGAAAAAAAAGACCCCCATTCTTTGATCTGTTGCTTACAAGAAACACACATCACTTATAAAGACATGCATAGACTAAAAATAAAGACATAGTAAAATATATTTCATGCTAATAGTAACCAACAAAAGAGCAGGAGTAGCTATACTTACAACAGACAAAATAAAATTCAAGATGAAAACTATCATAAGCAACAAAAAGGTCATGATATAAGGATAATGAGGTCAACTCAGCAAGAGGATATAACAATTTTAAATATGCACCCAAGTTGGGTGTATTGACTCACACCTATAATCTCAGCACTTTGGGAAGGCTGATGTGGGCAGATCCCTTGAGTCCAGGAGTTCGACACCAGCCAGACCAACATGATGAAACCCCATCTCTGCTAAAAACAGAAAAATTAGCCAGGCATGGTGTCACACACCTGTAATCCCAGCTACTCGGGAGGTTGAGGCATGAGAATCACTTGAACCTGGGAAGCAGAGGTTGTGGTGAGCCGAGATTGCACCACTGCACTACAGCCTGGATGACAGAGTGAGACTCTGCCTCAAAAAAATAAATAACTAAAAATAAATACACAAATAAATAAATATGCACTCAATACTAGAGTACCCAGATATATGAAGTAGATATTGCTTGAGCAAACAAGAGAAATAGGCTCCAATACAATAATAGCTAGAGACCTCAAAAGAACACTTTCAGCATTAGACAGGTCTTTCAAACAAAAAAATCAACAAACATCAGAATTAATATACACTATAGACCAAATGGACACAATATATATTTATAGAACATCTCATCAAATGACTACAGAAGGCATATTATTTTCCTCAGCATATTGATCATTCTCAAAGATAGACCATATGTTAGATCACAAAACAAATCTTAAAACATTGAAATAAATGTAAACAACGTGAAGCATCTTCTCTGAGCACAATGGAATAAAACTAGAAATCAAAAAGGAGGAATTTTGCAAACTATGCAAGTACATGGAAATTAAATAATATGCTACTGAATAAGCAGTGGGTCAATGAAGAATTCAAGACAATTGAATTTTTTTGATACAAATGATAATGGGAATCCAGCATACTAAAATCTATGAGGTACAGCAAAAGCAGTACTCAGAGGGAAGTTTCTAGTTATAAGTGCCTACATTAAAAAATAGGGAAAACTTCAAATGAAAAATTTGATGATGCATCTTAAAGAACTTAAAAAGCAACAACAAACCAAAATTAATAAATATTAAAGAAGAAATAAACGAAATTGAAATAAATAACAATATAAAATATCAATGACATAAAAGTTGGTCCTCTGAAAAGTTACACAAAATTGACAAATTTTAGGAAAACAAAGATAAAAGAGAGATAAAACAAATAAATAAAATCAGAAATAAAAAGTGAGACATTACAACTAATACTGCAGAAATTCAGTTATTAGTGGCTACTGTGAGAACAACTATATACTAATAAATTAGAAAACCTAGAAGAAATAAACAAATTCCTAGATATGTACAACCTACCAAGATTGAACCATAAGAACTCCAAAACCTGAACAAACAAATACAAAGCAACAAAATCAAAGCTATGTAGAACATTTTTCAGTTAAAAAAGAAAAAGCTTTCCAGTTAAAAAAAAAGGACCTGAAGACTGCACTGTTGAATTCAACCAATCGTTTAAAGAAGAACTAATTCCAATCTATTCAAAGTATTCTTAAATTAGAGGGTAAGGGGATACTTCCAACCCCATCCTACAAGGCAATATTACCCTGATATGAAAATCAAAGACACCTGAAAAAATAAAAACTACAGGCCAACATTGCTGAAGAATATTGATAGAAAAATCCAGAACAAAACACTCAGAAATCAAATTCAACAATACATTGGAAAGATCACTCATAATGAACAAGTGGAATTTATCCCTGGGAGGCAAGGATGGTTCAACACATGCAAATCTATCAATTCCATACATCATATCAAGAGAATGAAGGATAGAATTCATATAATCATTTCAATGATTGTTAAAAAAGCATTTGACAAATTTCAGCATCCGTTCATGATAAAAATGCCAAAACCTTGGAATAGAATGAACATACTTCAACATAATAAAAGCCATATAGTGACATACCCATAGTTAGTATCATACTCAATGGGGAAAAACAGAAAGGCTTTCTGCTAAGATAGGGAACACAACAAGGATGCCCACTGTCACTATTGTTATTCAACACATTTCTGGAATTCTTAGCTAAAGCAATCAGAAAAGACAAAGAAATAAAGGCCACTGAATTGGAAAGAAAGAATTCAAATTTTCCTTGTTTGCAGATGATATGATCTTATATTTGAGAAAACCTAAAGACCACACAGAGAAACTATTAGAAGTGATCAACAAATCCAGTAAAGCTGCAAAATAGAAAATTTCTATACAAAAAGCAGTAGCATTTGCATATGCCAACAGTGAAAAATGTGGAAAAGAAATAAAAAAGTAATTCAATTTACAATACCCACACACAAAATTAAATATCTAGGAATTAACCAAAGAAGTGAAAGGTCTCTAAAATAAAACACTAATAAAAACACTAATAAAAAATTTGAAGAGAGCACCAAAAAAAATTTCCATATTCATTGATTGGAAGAATCAATATTGTTAAAATGTCTGTACTACCCAAAGCAATCTACAGATTCAATGTTATCTCTATCAAAATACCAATGATATTCTTCACAGAAATAGAAAAAAAAAGATCCTAAAATCTATATGGAACCACAAAAGACCCAGAATAGCCAAAGTTATCCTAAGTAAAAATAACAGAATAAGAGAAATCACATTACCTGACTTCAAATTACATAGGGACAAAATTACACAGCCTCAGGCATTACTTTTCTAGCAACACAAAGTGGACTAACACAGAAACATGAGAAATAATTTCTTAATATTTCCACACCAGGATAAACTGATTGCCAGATAATGAAAATCAAATATTTCCCATTAATTTCAGGCAAATATATCTGTATTGAACAATACAATATATACATCATCTGTGCTATTTATCCTTGAGAGTAAATTTGTTTTTTCTTTGTTATCTGATTATTAGCACAGAAACATAAAGTTTATATTAATCAGAAAAGTAGATGGCTTTGTTACTATTTAGGTATTACTGTTTCTATCACCTGCTGCTCCATTCTCTGTCTACTATCCTTCTATAACTCCTATTTTAAAAATGCCAGATCTTGTTGCTCAATCTCAATGTATATTATTCTATATTGCAGTTTTAATTTGTGTTGAATCTAGTCCCCAACTCAAGGATGTGCAGAATTTTGCATGATTCCTTCATATCTGTCTTTATATAAATATGTCTTCTGCTGTGTCAAATCTGTTGTTAGACTTATGAAGTTTAGCTTTAGTTATACATTACATTTCTATTTGTGTATTTTGTATTTTAAGTCTTCCTGCTTATATCTAATGTTCTTAGGTTCCTTGCTTAGTGTTGTGCATTTATGTGTATATGAATGTGTGTGTGTGTGTGTGTGTATATATATAATAGTATATACACTAGTACTCTTTTTATTGTTTACTTTCAGTGTGATAATTCTGGTATTTAAAATCATGGAATTTCTAATTTTTTTAATGTTAACTTTATTATACTAGCATATTTCTTTATGCATTTTGTGATTTTTAAGTTAAACTTTTTATTTTGAGTTAATTATAGATTCTTATGAAGCTATGAGAATAATACAGAGATGCCCTGTATCCATTATCCAATATCTCACAATGATAATGTCTTGCCTAGCTATAGCACAATATCACAACTAGAAAATTATCATTAATACAATTCAGTGATCTTATTCAGATTCACCAGTTTTTGCATGCACTAAGTTATGAGTGTGTGTGTCAGAGAAACTAGCTATATGCAACATTTTTACATGTATATGTTTGCGCAATCACCACTATGATTAAGGTACAGAACAGTTCCATCAGCACAAGGATTCCTGTGCTGATTCTTTTACACTCACTTTTCTTAACATCTCCATATACTTAGATTTCAGAAATTATTAATCTGTTCACCATCTCTAGAGTTTTGTTATTTTAAAAATTTTATAGAAGTGGAACAATACAGAATATAAATTTTGGGGGATAAGCATATTTCACTCTGCATAATTGCTATGAGATCCAAAAAATTGTATAAAGTAATAGTTTTGAAATATAATAAGATTCCACCTGAATATACCGTGTGCACACTATTTATACTCCTTTTTACATACTTTTAAAATAAGAATAATGGAAAAATAATATAAGATACACATAATTTCTGTGAAGTCTGCTTTACTGCTTTACAGTTTATTAAATTATCTTCAGATGTTAAGCAGAAACCTATATTAAAATATTTCGTTTTAAAGATACTCTCTAAGGGAGTCGTATGCAATACATAATAGTAGACCTAAAGATTGAGGTTCTGAGAATTTAAGGCCTACTCCTTTGGTTGCTGCTCATCCTCTTTGGGTAATAAGTAATCAGTTGTGGTTTCATTTAATCAGAGTTATTCCATATTAAATTATTGCTTTGCCACTTTTAGGGAAAGTTTTACCACAAGAATGTAGATGTTATCAGCAATTGGAAACTTTAGTAAGGAAGTAAGGTGGTCTTCTTCCAACCATACTGTTGCAGAATCAGGATGACCAGAAAGAGACCTTGGGGTGTATACAGGAGGATATCTTTATTATCGAGTGCACTCAGACTCGGCAGAATCAACATCCAAAGACTGGGTGCAGAACAAAAACAGCACTTGACTTTTATACACACTTCACAAAAGGGGGTGGGCTAGCTTGAAGCAGGTTTACAGTTACAGTGATGCGAAAGCAAGGATACAGAGGCAGAACAATTAATTAAATTGTGACAGGTTCATAACTCAGGATTACACATGACCATTGCCAAGAAACCCAGATGTCCATTATCTAGGCTTTGCTCTAAAGAGCTTTGCACTGGTTTATCTCATAACCTTTACTATGGTGCCCAGACAGCTGTAGTTCAGGCCTACTCAGGCTTCTCATGACCTTCATTGTACTTCTTAGATAAAACAGAATACTTGAAGTTACTAGTTACAGAGAACAAGAATCTCTAAACTCATACGATAAAACAAAGGAAAATTTGTTTTTCTTCTCCCTATGTTGAGGGAGTGCTGGGAGTCTCCAGAGCACATTAGATAATATTATTAAGACTTTTCCTGGGTCTGGGCTATGCTTGTTGCTGCCTCTGGGACAAGTCAGCCTAATATAGGAAAGCTTATTTCTCTTTCTTTTTAATTTTTTCTTTAATTTCCTGCCTGAATACTTTTGAATAGTATCATATTGATAAATGCAGTCTCTTATAGTCAACTAAATTTATTATGTGTTTTTCTTAGCTTAGCATCAAAATAACTGATTATGTTGCAAATGGCTAATTAAATTTGATCTTAGTGGCTGATAGTTTTTTTTTTTGTTTTGTTTTTTGTCTGTTTGTTTGTTTGTTTGTTTTGAGATGGAGTCTAGCACTGTCTCCCAGGCTGGAGTGCAGTGGCATGATCTCGGCTCACTGCAAGCTCCGCCTCCCGGGTTCGCGCCATTCTCCTGCCTCAGCCTCCTGAGTAGCTGGGAGTACAGGTGCCCGCCACAACGCCTGGCTAATTTTTTGTATCTTTAGTACAGACTGGGTTTCACCATGTTAGCCAGGATGGTCTCAATCTCCTGATCTTGTGATCCACTCACCTTGGCCTCCCAAAGTGCTGGGATTACAGGCATCAGCCACCACACCCGGCCATTGTTTTTTCTTTTGGAAACGGAGTCATGCATCGTTGCCCTGGCTTGAGTGCAGTGGTTGTACTTCACAGAAATAAAAAAAAAAAAGATCCTAAAATCTATATGGAACCACAAAAGACCCAGAATAGCCAAAGTTATCCTAAGTAAAAATAACAGAATAAGAGAAATCACATTACCTGACTTCAAATTACATAGGGACAAAATTACACAGCCTCAGGCATTACTTTACTAGCAATACAAAGTGGACTAACAAAGAAACATCAGAAATAATTTCTTAATATTTGGCTCACTGCAAGCTCCGCCTCCTGGGTTCACGTCATTCTCCTGCCTCAGCCTGCTGAGTAGCTGGAACTACAGGCACAAACCACCATGCACGGCTAATTTTTTGTACTTTTAGTAGAGACGGGATTTCACTGGTCTCGATCTACTGACCTCATGATCTGCCTGCCTCGGCCTCCCAAAGTGCTGGGATAACAGGCGTGAGCCACCGCGCCCAGCTGGCTGATAGTTTTTAAGGACATTTTAGACTACCAATGGTGAAATGGTGGCTCATTTAACCCACCCTTTAAACATCTGTATAGTACTGTATGATCTTTGCTTGAGGTGAAATCTGTAGCTCTTTTAAATCTATTTTTGTAACTTCAACATTCTTGTAGAAAGTTATTGATGTCGGGAGCAAGATGGCCGAATAGGAACAGCTCCAGTCTCCAACTCCCAGCGCGAGCGACACAGAAGACCAGTGATTTCTGCATTTTCAACTGAGGTACTGGGGTCATCTCACTAGGGAGTGCCGGACAATCGGTGCTGGTCAGCTGCTGCAGCCTGACCAGCGAGAGCTGAAGCAGGGCGAGACATTGCCTCACCTGGAAGCGCAAGGGGGAAGGGAATCCGTTTTCCTAGCCAGGGGAACTGAGACACACAACACCTGGAAAATCGGGTAACTCCCACCCCAATACTGCGCTGTAAGCATACAGGCACACCAGGAGAATATATCCCACACCTGGCCGGGAGGGTCCCACGCCCATGAAGCCTCCCTCACTGCTAACACAGCAGTCTGCCGCGATCTATCCACAAGGCAGCAGTGAGGCTGGGGGAGGGGCGCCCGCAATTGCTGAGGCTTAAGTAGGTAAACAAAGCCGCTGGGAAGCTCGAACTGGGTGGAGCTCACAGCAGCTCAAGGAAGCCTGCCTGTCTCTGTAGTCTCCACCTCTGGGGACAGCGCACAGCTGAAGACCAACAGGGGAAGTAGCGGGAGCCGGTGCAGACGCGAACGACTCTGTCTGACAGCTTTGGGGAGAGCCGTGGATCTCCCAACGCGGAGGTTGAGATCTGAGAACGGACAGACTGCCTGCTCAGGTGTGTCCCTGACCCCTGAGTAGCCTAGCTGGGAGAAATCCCCCACTAGGGGCAGTCTGACACCCCACACCTCACAGGGTGGAGTACACCCCCGAGAGGAAACTTCCAAAGGAAGAATCAGAGAGGAAACTTCCAAAGGAAGAATCAGACAGGTACACTCGCTGTTCAGCAATATTCTATCTTTGGCAACCTCTGCTGCTGATACCCAGGCAAACAGGGTCTGGAGTGGACCTCAAGCAATCTCCAACAGACCAGCAGACAGTCCTTCTGACTGTCAGAAGGAAAACTATCAAACAGGAAGGACACCTATACCAAAAACCCATCAGTACGTCACCACCATCAAAGACAAGAGACAGATAAAACCACAAAGATGGGGAAGAAGCAGGGCAGAAAAGCTGGAAATTCAAAAAATAAGAGCGCATCTCCCCCTGCAAAGGAGCGCAGCCCATTGCCAGCAACCGATCAAAGCTGGTCAGAGAATGACTTGGACGAGAGGAGAGAAGAAGGCTTCAGTCCATCAAACTTCTCAGAGCTAAAGGAGGAATTACGTACCCAGCGCAAAGAAACTAAAAATCTTGAAAAAAGAGTGGAAGAATTGACAGCTAGACTAATTAATGCAGAGAAGATCATAAACGAAATGACAGAGATGAAAACCATGACACGAGAAATACGTGACAAATGAACAAGCTTCAGTAACCGACTCAATCAACTGGAAGAAAGAGTATCAGCGATTGAAGATCAAATGAATGAAATGAAGCGAGAAGAGAAACCAAAAGGAAAAAGAAGAAAAAGAAATGAGCAAAGCCTGCAAGAAGTATGGGATAACATAAAAAGACCAAATCTACGTCTGATTGGGGTGCCTGAAAGTGAGGGGGAAAATGGAACCAAGTTGGAAAACACTCTTCAGGATATCATCCAGGAGAACTTCCCCAACCTAGTAGGGCAGGACAACATTCAAATTCAAGAAATACAGAGAATGCCACAAAGATACTCCTCCAGAAGAGCAACTCCAAGACACATAATTGCCAGATTCACCAAAGTTGAAATGAAGGAAAAAATCTTAAGGGCAGCCAGAGAGAAAGGTCGGGTTACCCACAAAGGGAAGCCCATCAAACTAACAGCAGATCTCTCGGCAGAAACTCTACAAGCCAGAAGAGAGTGGGGGCCAATATTCAACGTTCTTAAAGAAAAGAATTTTCAACCCAGAATTTCATATCCAGCCAAACTAAGTTTCATAAGTGAAGGAGAAATAAAATCCTTTACAGATAAGCAAATGCTTAGAGACTTTGTCACCACCAGGCCTGCCTTACAAGAGACCCTGAAGGAAGCTCTAAACATGGAAAGGAACAACCGGTACCAGCCATCGCAAAAACATGCCAAAATGTAAAGACCATCGAGGCTAGGAAGAAACTGCATCAACTAATGAGCAAAATAACCAGTTAATATCATAATGGCAGGATCAAGCTCACACATAACAATATTAACCTTCAATGTAAATGGACTAAATTCTCCAATTAAAAGACACAGACTGGCAAACTGGATAAAGAGTCAAGACCCATCAGTCTGCTGTATTCAGGAGACCCATCTCACATGCAGAGACATACATAAGCTCAAAATAAAGGGATGGAGGAAGATCTACCAAGCAAATGGAGAACAAAAAAAAGCAGGGGTTGCAATCCTTGTCTCTGGTAAAACAGACTTTAAACCATCAAAGATCAAAAGAGACAAAGAAGGCCATTACATAATGGTAAAGGGATCAATTCAACAGGAAGAGCTAACTCTCCTAAATATATATGCACCCAATACAGGAGCACCCAGATTCATAAAGCAAGTCCTTTGAGACTTACAAAGAGACTTAGACTCCCATACAATAATAATGGGAGACTTCAACACTCCGCTGTCAACATTAGACAGATCAACGAGACAGAAAGTTAACAAGGATATCCAGGAATTGAACTCATCTCTGCACCAAGCGGACCTAATAGACATCTATAGAACTCTCCACCCGAAATCAACAGAATATACATTCTTCTCAGCACCACATCGCACTTATTCCAAAATTGACCACATAATTGGAAGTAAAGCACTCCTCAGCAAATGTAAAAGAACAGAAATTATAACAAACTGTCTCTCAGACCACAGTGCAATCAAACTAGAACTCAGGACTAAGAAACTCAATCAAAACCGCTCAACTACATGGAAACTGAACAACCTGCTCCTGAATGACTACTGGGTACATAACGAAATGAAAGCAGAAATAAAGATGTTCTTTGAAACCAATGAGAACAAAGATACAACATACCAGAATTTCTGGGACACATTTAAAGCAGTGTGTAGAGGGAAATTTATAGCACTAAATGCCCACAAGAGAATGCAGGAAAGATCTAAAATTGACATTCTAACATCACAATTAAAAGAACTAGAGAGGCAAGAGCAAACACATTCAAAAGCTAGCAGAAGGCAAGAAATAACTAAGATCGGAGCCGAACTGAAGGAGATAGAGACACAAAAAACCCTCCAAAAAATCAATGAATCCAGGAGTTGGTTTTTTGAAAAGATCAACAAAATTGACAGACCGCTAGCAAGGCTAATAAAGAAGAAAAGAGAGAGGAATCATATAGATGCAATAAAAATGATAAAGGGGAAATCTTCACTGACCCCACAGAAATACAAACTACCATCAGAGAATACTATAAACGCCTCTACGCAAATCAACTAGAAAATCTAGAAGAAATGGATAATTTCCTGGACACTTACACTCTCCCAAGGCTAAACCAGGAAGAAGTTGAATCCCTGAATAGACCAATAGCAGGCTCTGAAATTGAGGCAACAATTAATAGCCTACCCACCAAAAAAAGTCCAGGACCAGATGGATTCACAGCTGAATTCTACCAGAGGTACAAGGAGGAGCTGGTACCATTCCTTCTGAAACTATTCCAATCAATAGAAAAAGAGGGAATCCTCCCTAACTCATTTTATGAGGCCAACATCATCCTGATACCAAAGCCTGGCAGAGACACAACAAAAAAAGAGAATTTTAGACCAATATCCCTGATGAACATTGATGCAAAAATTCTCAATAAAATACTGGCAAACCGGATTCAGCAGCACATCAAAAAGCTTATCCACCATGATCAAGTGGGCTTCATCCCTGGGATGCAAGGCTGGTTCAACATTCGCAAATCAATAAACATAATCCAGCATATAAACAGAACCAAAGACAAGAACCACATGATTGTCTCAATAGATGCAGAAAAGGCTTTTGACAAAATTCAACAGCCCTTCATGCTAAAAACGCTCAATAAATTCGGTATTGATGGAACGTACCTTAAAATAATAAGAGCTATTTATGACAAACCCACAGCTAATATCATACTGAATGGGCAAAAACTGGAAAATTTCCCTTTGACAACTGGCACAAGACAGGGATGCCCTCTCTCACCACTCCTATTCAACATATTGTTGGAAGTTCTGGCTAGGGCAATCAGGCAAGAGAAAGAAATCAAGGGTTTCCAGTTAGGAAAAGAAGAAGTCAAATTGTCCCTGTTTGCAGATGACATGATTGTATATTTAGAAAACCCCATCGTCTCAGCCCAAAATCTCCTTAAGCTGATAAGCAACTTCAGCAAAGTCTCAGGATACAAAATTAATGTGCAAAAATCACAAGCATTCTTATACACCAGTAACAGACAAGCAGAGAGTCAAATCAGGAATGAATTTCCATTCACAATTGCTTCAAAGAGAAAAAAATACCTAGGAATCCAGCTTACAAGGGATGTAAAGGACCTCTTCAAGGAGAACTACAAACCACTGCTCAGTGAAATCAAAGAGGACACAAACAAATGGTAGAACATACCATGCTCATGGATAGGAAGAATCAATATCGTGAAAATGGCCATACTCCCCAAGGTTATTTATAGATTCAATGCCATCCCCATCAAGCTACCAATGAGTTTCTTCACAGAATTGGAAAAAACTGCTTTAAAGTTCATATAGAACCAAAAAAGAGCCCGCATTGCCAAGACAATCCTAAGTCAAAAGGACAAAGCTGGAGGCGTCACGCTACCTGACTTCAAACTATACTACTAGGCTACAGTAACCAAAACAGCATGGTACTGGTAGCAAAACAGAGATATAGACCAATGGAACAGAACAGAGTCCTCAGAAATAATACCGCACATCTACAGCCATCTGATCTTTGACAAACCTGAGAGAAACAAGAAATGGGGAAAGGATTCCCTATTTAATAAATGGTGCTGGGAAAATTGGCTAGCCATAAGTAGAAAGCTGAAACTGGATCCTTTCCTTACCCCTTATACGAAGATTAATTCAAGATGGATTAGAGACTTAAATGTTAGACCTAATACCATAAAAACCCTAGAAGAAAATCTAGGTAGTACCATTCAGGACATAGGCATGGGCAAGGACTTCATGTCTAAAACACCCAAAGCAACGGCAGCAAAAGCCAAAATTGACAAATGGGATCTAATTAAACTAAAGAGCTTTTGCACAGCAAAAGAAACTACCATCAGAGTGAACAGGCAACCTACAGAATGGGAGAAAATTTTTGCAACCTACTCATCTGACAAAGGGCTAATATCCAGAATCTACAAAGAACTCAAACAAATATACGAGAAAAAAACAAACAACCCCATCAAAAAGTGGGGAAAGGATATGAACAGACATTTCTCAAAAGAAGATATTCATACAGCCAACAGACACATGAAAAAATGCTCATCATCACTCGCCATCAGAGAAATGCAAATCAAAACCACAATGAGATACCATCTCACACCAGTTAGAATGGCAATCATTAAGAAGTCAGGAAACAACAGGTGCTGGAGAGGATGTGGAGAAATAGGAACACTTTTACACTGTTGGTGGGATTGTAAACTAGTTCAACCATTATGGAAAACAGTATGGCAATTCCTCAAGGATCTAGAACTAGATGTACCATATGACCCAGCCATCCCACTACTGGGTATATACCCAAAGGATTATAAATTATTCTACTACAAAGACACCTGTACACGTATGTTTATTGCGGCACTATTCACAATAGCAAAGACTTGGAATCAACCCAAATGTTCATCTGTGACAGACTGGATTAAGAAAATGTGGCACATATACACCATGGAATACTATGCAGCCATAAAAAAGGATGAGTTTGCGTCCTTTGTAGGGACATGGATGCAGCTGGAAACCATCATTCTTAGCAAACTATCACAAGAACAGAAAACCAAACACTGCATGTTCTCACTCATAGGTGGGAACTGAACAATGAGATCACTTGGACTCGGGAAGGGGAACATCACGCACTGGGGCCTATCATGGGGAGCGGGGAGGGGGGAGGAGGGAGGGATTGCATTGGGGAGTTATACCTGATATAAATGATGAATTGATGGGTGCTGACGAGTTGATGTGTGCAGCACACCAACATGGCATAAGTATACATATGTAACAAACCTGCACGTTATGCACGTGTACCCTAGAACTTAAAGTAGATTAAAAAATAAAAGAAAGTTATTGATGTCTTATACTTGTGACATATTTGTGGGAATGATGAGCTGTGATTGGCTTTGGGTTATACAGCTATCCCAGTATCTCATTAGTTGAATATTCACTTTTGCTACTTGCAAAAATGTTGTCTCAAATTCATCGACTAAATGTAAAACAAACTCCAATAAATCCTCATTTGTGTGTCTAAATGGAACTTCAGTTTAATTTTAGCACAAGATGAAGAATGTAGATTTCAGTCCTATATCTGCTGCTTTAAAAGGATTACATTTCTTGCATGTTCTTTTAAACATTATGATAGATTATTTCATTTTCCTTCTTGTAGTAGAATTATATATCTTTTACTTTTTGAACTAATAATACATACCACCCATGATTATAACTTTCTTTAGCCAGTAAAATATGAGTGGAATTTACCGGTGTTATTTATTGCCAATGTATTTGTTTGTTTTCTTACTGCTATAAAGAACTACCTGAGACTGGATAATTTATGAAGAAAAGAGGTTTAATTGACTCACAGTTTGGCAGGCTTAACAGGAAGGATGACTGGAGGCCTCAGAAAACTTAAAATCATCTTGAAAAGAGAAGGGGAAGTAAGTACCTTCTATAAATGACAGCAGGAGTGAGAGAGAGAGCACAAAGGGGAAAGTGCTACTTACTGTTAAACTGTCATATCTCATGAGAACTCACTCACTATCAGGAGAACAACAATCAAGGGGAAAATCTGTCCCAATGATCCCATCATCTCCCACCAGGCCCCTTCTCCAATTTGACATGAGATTTGGGCAGGGACACAAATCCAAAACATGTCAGCCAGTATTGTGAGAACGAATGCATATTTTCCCATATCTCTCTTTGCTCTGCTACAAGACAAATAATGTAATAGATACATGTATAGTTTTTCACCGGAATCTCAAATTGAAGGCAACGTTAAGAATAACCCTAGCCTATGGGTAGTGGATACGTTACATAAGGAGTGAATCATCATAGTGGTAATCTATTGAGATTTGGGGGTTGCTTGTCACTGCATCATAGCCTAGTCTATCTTGACTAATAAAAATATATTTTGCCCTATTGCAATTTTCACCACCTTTTCCCCAAGAGTCTTAACCCTTCATGTATCCCATGTTCCTTCTCTCAGATTCCTAGAGTTTCTATCAACTTGGGAAAATTTAAGTATTCTTCAGCATCTTTAATATATTATTTTGCTGTTTATTTACAGTATAGTACATGTTTACCATAGAGTATAATAAATCACAATTCCTATATGATACTTTGAAGTATCAAATATTACACATACACATATCCCTTAAAAATTATTGTTTGAAGTGTTCAAACTGAGGTAATTGGTATTTCAAATACCTGGTATTATGCAAAAATAATTGATGTATGGTTATACTATAGTCAGAGAAATTTGTAATATTATTTGGAGAAATGGTTGGTATTTTATGATGGTCTGGAGTTAATTATTAACTTATATTTAAATTAATCATATTCTTCTGGTTTTCATTATTGAATACAATCAGAAATGTTTTACACTTCTTTACAAGGGATACCTCTATTTTAAATTTATATCTGACAAGATATTCAAGTCGAGAATATAAGACATGTGAACAAAACAGAATTAAATCATGATTGACAATTTTTGGTTCCAGAAACTGGTGAAATATGCTTCCTATAAGAAGATAGGAAAGAATAGAATGAGAACTCTTGCAAGGTGGGGGTCAAAAATAGTTTATTTAATTATGCTACTTCCAAGTGAAATAATGATTAGGCATTTAGAGGTATGATTCTGTAACTAAGAAGGAGGTTGGGACTAGAGCTGTAAATTTGAAGGTCATCATATTTTGATTGATATTTAATTTGAATAGTATTGATATGTGGCCTTAGAACTAAAGGCAAAAGGAGTATACAAGATGAGGAATTAATGAAGAAGAGGAGGTTCCTGCAAAGGAGACTGATACAAATTTACCAATGAGGAAGAAGAAAAGCAGGAAATACGGTGTTTTAAAGCAAGTTTTTTTTTTTTTTTTTTTTGGAAGCAGACACTGCCTTTTTCTTTTGGATTTAAGAGACTTATTTTGGACTGACACCTGTGAAAGGAAAAATAAGGGACTAGGAGTCATATATATATATGACTGATTATTGCGGCTCAAATATATAATTCTTGCTTAGTAAGTGAATGTGAGCAGCTTTGATAAGGGTTTAACAATCAGTTAAGCTAAGAAGTAAAGATACAACAACTCGGTGGCACACTATTTCTGAAATTGTCATGTATGATCTTCCAGAAAAACAAGAAAACAAACTATTTTAAGAAGGAAGTAAACTTCTCTTACTGGCAATATGGAATTTTAGATATTCTAAAAATCTGCTTTGATTAAAGGAAAACTAGAAATATGATAAACTATAAAAAAACATACTTTCAAGTGCATAATTGAGCTAAAAAACAAGGGACTTCCATGAGAGCAAAAAGGAAACACGAAACCTTAGAGACACAAGTAAAATTGAAGGCATCACTACTCTAATAGCATTTTGAATCTCTGTAATCCAGATTTGTGTTTTAATGCTTTATTAGGGATTATATAAATAGACCTCTTACCACACATTTGAGGGTGTTGTAGTTTAGTCACCTATATAAAATTTATGTAAAAGAGAGCATATGTTCTGTGAAATGGTGGAACAGGAACCATAAACTAAGGAGACACCTATCGTGAGTTGGACTCTGAGGAAAAATTACTTAAGGTCTTAAAACTAGATCATGTTTTTTTCATAAGGTTTTGTGTTTTCAAATTTCTCTTTGGGCATGGTCTGATAAATCTCAAAAGGAGAAGCTAACACCATGAGTGGCAGATATAAGAAGGATCATCAGAGTAAACCAAAGACAAAAGAAGGCAAATAGTAGAGGGCAAACATCGATGTAATGGAAAGCAATCATATTATAGAAAGAACTTTCTCTTCTGATCAAGATGAAGTAATAGTGATTGAATTTGCCCTCCTGCCTGGAAACTAGAACCCAGCAGGAAATACATAAAAAAAAAAGAACATGACACTGAATTTCAGGCAACAGTGTGTAGTAATCTCTGAGAAAGAAGAAAAAAAAAATAGTAAGTTGAATCCTATTATTGCTCCAATTTACTGCCTGTAAAAAAGTCCAGGGCACAACACAGGAATGGGAAAGTAAAACACAGCCTAACAACTTTATGAGTTGAGGAAACATTGTTGGGGGTCCAGAGACTCCAAAGCAGTTGGAGTTAATAAAAAATAGTGCCACTAAAAATGGCCTGCATAGCAGCCTTCAGAAATAGTGCAAAAGTTCTCCTTCGGATCTTCATTACACTTCTCAGAAAAAGATGTACATATGGCCAAGAAACAGAAAAAAAGCCAAACACCACTAATAATCAGGAAAATACAAATTAAAACTACAATGAGATAGCAACGTACCCCAGCCATAAAGCCCATTATTAAAAAATCAAAAAGCAATCAATGTTAGTATGGATATGATGAAAAGGGAATGCTTATACACTGCTGGTAGAAATGTAATTTAGTACAACCTCTATGGAAAAAAGTATGGTGACTTCTCAGAGAACTACAGGTAGATCTGTCATTCAATCCAGCAATCCCATTGCTGGTTAATTGCCCAAAGAAAAATAAGTCGCTATATCAAAAAGACCCTTGCATGCATATGTTTATCACAGCACAATTTGCAAATGCAAAGATATGGAACCAATCTTTGTGTCCATCAACTGAGGAATGAATAAATAAAATGTAGTATACTTTTCCATGGAATACTACTCAGCCATAAAAAGTGAAATAATGTATTTTATAGCAAGTTGGATGGAGCTGGAGGCCCTTGTTCTTTTTTTTTTTTAATTTTTTTATTATACTTTAAGTTCTAGGGTACATGTGCATAACGTGCAGGTTTGTTACATATGTATACTTATGCCATGTTGGTGTGCTGCACCCATCAACTCGTCAGCACCCATCAATTCATCATTTATATCTAAGTGAAGTAATTCAGGAATGAAAAACTAAATACTGTATGCTTTCACTTAAAAGTCAAATCTAAGCTAAGGGTAGATAAAAACATACACAATAGTGTAATGATCATTGAAGACTCAGAAGAGGAAAAAGTGGGAGATTGATGAGAAATAAAAACTACATATTGGTTACAATGTACACTATCTGGGTGATTGGTGCACCAAAATTTCAGACTTCACCACTATACAATTCATCCATGTAACCAAAAACAATTTGTATCCCAAAAGCTATTGAAATAAAAACATAGATATATGAAAATGTTTTAAAAAATGTACAGACTCCCATTGCTCTTGCTTAAAGTTTAGTTTTTCTTAGTAGATACTTCTAAATCTATTTGTCTATTTAATTTCCAGAGCCCTATAATATTTGATTTGACTATTTTATTAAGTTTTATAATTGCTTTCATGGAAAGGATCTGTCAATCTCTTCACTCTCCCTTGTCTGGATGTCTTACTCTATCTTGCCACTTATTTTTCATTTTCTATATAAAACATAAAACATAGACTTCTGTGTTTGTGATTGGTAAGAGAAAATAATTTGCAATTTATCTATTTTCTACTATCTTCTTAGTTCTTAATGGTTATGGCAACTGAAACTAACAAATCAGCTTTTAAAAATTGTTGACTTACAGATCCAAGTAAACAAAGTTTCTATATTAACTCACCTTTGCTTTTGGAATAGCATTGGAAAAACAATCCATGGCCTAATCAACTGTTTTTGTTGCTTTTCTTCTATTTGTTTCTGTATTCAGATGTACCTTGTACATCAGATTCATTCTTTATTATTTTTAAAATCTGCCTCTTGGAGCCGTAGGTCCCATAGGAAGTACCTCAAAGGTGATCATTTTACATTGCTTACTTTGCAATGGTGAGCAGTTAGACTACTGATCCTCACCCTTCTAATCAGAATAACTGTCTCTGTATGTTTTATGTGCTAAATTTCCACATATAATGTTGTTTAAAGAAACATGAAAAATGTTGCCTTAAATAAATATACTGATGGTTGGCAAGGTGCGGTGGCTCACATCTGTAATTCTAGCACTTTGTGAGGCCGAGGCAGGAGATCACTTGAGGTCAAGAGTTCAAAACCAGCTTGGCTAACATGATGAAACTCGGTCTTTACTAAAAATACAAAATTTAGTGGGGTGTGGTGACAGGCACCTGCAATCCCAGCTACTCGGGAGGATGAGTCAGGAGAATTGCTTGAACCTGGAAGGCGGAGGTTGCAGGAGCCAAGACGGTGCCACTGTACTCCAGCCTGAGTGACAGAGTGAGACTCTGTCTAAAACAAACAAACAAACAAACAAACTGATGGTTTATTTAGTTGCTGAGAGTGCCATATACATATAACTCCTATTATTGCTCCTGAACCTAAATAACTGTTCCTAATACATTCAAGCAGAAATCTAAAAGGGAAAAATAAAGTCAGTTTTTCCTGCATCATCTCATTAAATAAAATTTGTTGCAAACACTGAATGCTTTGTGACTGTTAAGTTCTTAAAGATAAACGGGAAGTGAGATTTAATTAAACTAAAGAGCTTCTGCACAGCAAAAGAAACTACGATTAGAGTGTACAGACAACTTACAAAATGGGAGAACATTTTTGCAGTCTATCCGTCTGACAAAGGTCTAATATCCAGAGTCTACAAGAAACTTAAACAAATTTACAGGAAATAAACAACCTATTAAAAAGTGGGCGAAGAATATGAACAGACACTTCTCAAAAGAAGACATTTATGTGGCCAAGAAACATATCAAAAAAGGCTCAACATCACTGATCATTAGATAAATGCAAATCAAATCCACAATAAGATACCATCTCATGCCAGTCAGAATGGTGACTATTAAAAATCAAGAAACTACAGATGCTGGTGAGGTTGCAGAGAAAAAGCAACACTTTTATGCTGTTGGTAAAAGTGTAAATTAGTTCAACCATTGTGGAAGACAGTGTGCTAATTCCTCAAACATCTAGAAGCAAAAATACCATTTGAGGCAGCAATCTCATTACTGGGTATATACTCAAAGGAATGTAAATCATTCCATTATAAAGACACACGAATGCATATATTCATTGCAGCACTATTCACAATAGCAAAGACATGGAATCAACCCAAATGCCCATCAATGATAGACTGGATAAAGAAAATGAAGTATGTACGCACCATGGAGTACTATGCAACCATAAAAAGGATAGAGATCATGCAAACCACCATGGCACACGTTTATTTATGTAACAAAAGTACGCATCCTGCACATGTACCCTGGAACTTAAATAAAAATTGAAGAAAAATAATAATAATAAAAGAAACAAATGCAAGGTCTTATAAGGTTATCCTTTTGAAAATTGATTTGAAAATTACTGAAAATCAAATTTTACCTGTGTCAGAATAATCAATAGTATTTCAGCCTTAATTTGGTTCACTAATCTGTTGTGCATTTTTTTATAAAAATGAATTAAACATGCATGATTAAATTATATGACATTGTTTAAATAAGATGAGAGAATATGAAAAATGCCAATTAGGTGAATAATAGAAAATCAGGGTCCAGCAAGATGGCCAAATAGGAACAGCTCCAGTCTCCAGCTCCCAGTGTGAGTGACACAGAAGACAGGTGATTTCTGCATTTTCAACTGAGGTACTGGGTTCATCTCACTAGGCAGTGCCAGACAATCGGTGCTGGCCAGCTGCTGTAGCCCAACCAGCCAGAGCTGAAGCAGGGTGAGGCATCCCCTCACCTGGGAAGCCTGAGGGGGAAGGGAATCCCTTTTCCTAGCCAGGGGAACTGAGACACACAACACCTGGAAAATCGGGTAACTCCCACCCCAATACTGCACTTTACCAAGGTTCTCAGCAAAAGGCACACCAGGAGATTATATCCCACTCCTGGCCGGGAGGGTCCCACGCCTGCGGAGCCTCCCTCATTGCTAGCACAGCAGTCTGTGATCTAAGGGCAAGGCAGCAGCAAGGCTGGGGGAGGGGCACCCACCATTGCTGAGGCTTAAGTAGGTAAACAAAGCCGCTGGGAAGCTCGAACTGGGTGGAGCCCACTGCAGCTCAAGGAGGCCTGCCTGTCTCTGTAGACTCCACCTCTGGGGACAGGGCACAGCTAACAATGAAAAAAAAAGCAGCAGAAACCACTGCAGATGCAAATGACTCTGTCTGACAGCTTTGAAGAGAGCAGTGGTCTCCCAACAGGGAGGTTGAGATCTGAGAACAGACAGACTGCCTGCTCAAGTGGATCCCTGACCCTGAGTAGCCTAACTGGGAGACATCCCCCACTAGGGGCAGACTGACACCCCACACCTCACACTGCGGAGTACACCCCTGAGACGAAGCTTCCAAAGCTAGAATCAGACAGGTACACTCGCTGTTCAGCAATATTCTATCTTCTGCAGCCTCTGCTGCTGATACCCAGGCAAACAGGGTCTACCGTGGACATCAAGCAATCTCCAACAGACCTACAGCTGAGGGTCCTGACTGTTAGAAGGAAAACTAACAAACAGGAAGGACACCCACACTAAAATCCCGTCAGTATGTCACCATCATCAAAGACCAAAGGCAGATAAAACCACAAAGATGGGGAAAAAGCAGGGCAGAAAAGCTGGAAATTCAAAAAATAAGAGCACATCTCCCACTCCAAAGGAACGCACCTCATCACCAGCAACGTACCAAAGCTGGACGGAGAATGACTTTGACGAGATGAGAGAAGAAGGCTTCAGTCCATCAAACTTCTCACAGCTAAAGGAGGAATTAGGCACCCAGCACAAAGAAACTAAACATCTTGAAAAAAGAATGGAAGAATGGATAACTAGAATAATCAATGCAGAGAAAGCCATAAATGAACTGACAGAGATAAAAACCATGACACGAGAAATACGTGACAAATGCACAAGCTTCAGTAACCGACTCGATCAACTGGAAGAAAGAGTATCAGCGATTGAGGATCAAATGAATGAAAGGAAGCGAGAAGTCTAAAGAGAAAAAAGAAATGAACAAACCCTGCAAGAAGTATGGGATTATGTGAAAGGACCAAATCTACGTCTGATTGGGGCACCTGAAAGTGAGGGGGAAAATGGAACCAAGTTGGAAAACACTCTTCAGGATATAATATAGGAGAACTTCCCCAACCTAGTAAGGCAGGCCAACATTCAAATTCAGGAAATACAGAGAATACCACAAAGATACACCTCCAGAAGAGCAACTCCAAGACACATAATTGTCACATTCACCAAAGTTGAAATGAAGGAAAAAATCTTAAGGGCAGCCAGAGAGAAAGGTCGGGTTACCCACAAAGGGAAGCCCATCAGACTAACAGTAGCTCTCTCATCAGAAATTCTCCAGGCCAGAAGAGAGTGGGAGCCAGTATTCAACATTCTTAAAGAAAAGAATTTTCAACCCAGAATTTCATATCCAGCCAAACTAAGTTTCTTAAGTGAAGGAGAAATAAAATCCTTTCCAGATAAGCAAATGCTTAGAGATTTTGTCACCACCAGGCCGGCCTTACAAGAGACCCTGAAGGAAGCCCTACACATGGAAAGGAACAACCGGTACCTACCATTGCAAAAACATGCCAAAATGTAAAGACCATCGAGGCTAGGAAGAAACTGAATCAACTAACGAGCAAAATGACCAGTTAATATCATAATGGCAGGATCAAGTTCACACATAACAATAGTAACCTTAAATGTAAATGGACTAAATGGTTGAATTAAAAGACACAGACGGACCCATTTCACATGCAGAGACAAACATAGGCTCAAAATAAAGGGATGCAAGAAGATCTACCAAGCAAATGGAAAACAAAATAAAGCAGGGGTTGCAATTCTAGTCTCTGATAAAACAGACTTTAAACCATCAAAGATTAAAAGAGACAAGGCCATTACATAATGGTAAAGGGATCAATTCGACAGGAAGAGCTAACTCTCCTAAATATATATGCACCCAATACAGGAGCACGCAGATTCATGAAGCAAGTCCTTAGAGACTTACAAAGAGACTTAGACACCCATACAATAATAATGGGAGACTTCAACACCCCACTGTCAACATTAGACAGATCAACGAGACAGAAAGTTAACAAGGATATTGAACTCATCTCTGCACCAAGCGGACCTAATAGACATCTACAGAACTCTCCACCCCAAATCAACAGAATATACATTCTTCTCAGCACCACATTGCAGTTATTCCAAAACTGACCACATAATTGGAAGTAAAGCACTCCTCAGCAAATGTGCAAGAACAGAAATTATAACAAACTGTGTCTCAGACCACAGTGCAACCAAACTAGAACTCAGGACTAAGAAACTCAATCAAAACTGCTCAACTACATGGAAACTGCTCCTGAATGACTACTGGGTACATAATGAAATGAATGCAGAAATAAAGATGTTCTTTGAAACCAATGAGAACAAAGTTACAACATACCAGAATCTCTGTGACACTTTAAATGTGTGTATAGAGGGAAATTTATAGCACTAAATGCCCACAAGAGAAAGCTGGAAAGATCTAAAATGGACACTCTAACATCACAATTAAAAGAACTTGAGAAGCAAGAGGAAACACATCAAAAGCTAGCAGAAGGGAAGAAATAACTAAGATCAGAGCAGAACTGAAGGAGATAGAGATACATAAAACCCTCCAAAAAATCAGTGAACCCAGGACTTGGTTTTTTGAAAAGATCAACAAAATTAATAGACTGCTAGCAAGACTAATAAAGAAGAAAACAGAGAAGAATCAAATAAACGCAATAAAAAATGACAAAGGGGATATCACCACCGACCCCACAGAAATACAAACTACCATCAGAGAATACTGTAAACTCCTCTATGCAAATCAACTAGAAAATCTAGAAGAAATGGATAATTTTCTGGACACTTACACTCTCCCAAGGCTAAACCAGGAAGAAGTTGAATCCCTGAATAGACCAATAACAGGCTCTGAAATTGGGGCAATAATTAATAGCCTACCCACCAAAAAAAGTCCAGGACCAGATGAATTCACAGCTGAATTCTACCAGAGGTATAAGCAGGAGCTGATACCATTCTTTCTGAAACTATTCCAATCCATAGAAAAAGAGGGAATCCTCCCTAACTCATTTTATGAGGCCAACATCATCCTGATACCAAAGCCTGGCAGAGACACAACAAAAAAAGAGAATTTTAGGCCAATATCCCTGATGAACATCGATGCAAAAGTCCTCAATAAAATACTGGCAAACCGATTCCAGCAGCACATCAAAAAGCTTATCCACCATGATCAAGTGGGCTTCATCCCTGGGATGCAAGGTTAGTTCAACATAGGCAAATCAATAAACATAATCCAGCATATAAACAGAATCAAAGACAAAAACCACATGATTATCTCAATAGATGCAGAAAAGGCCTTTTACAAAATTCAACAGCCCTTCATGCTAAAAACTCTCAATAAATTTGGTATTGATGGAACCTATCTCAAAATAATAAGAGCAACTTGTGACAAACCCACAGCCAATATCATACTGAATGGGCAAAAACTGGAAGCATTTGCTTTGAAAACAGGCACAAGACAGGGATGCCCTCTCTCACCACTCCTATTCAATATAATTTTGGAAGTTCTGGCTTGGGCAATCAGATAAGAGAAAGAAATAAAGGGTATTCAATTAGGAAAAGAAGAAGTCAAATTGTCCCTGTTTGCAGATGACATGATTGTATATTTAGAAATCCCCATCATCTCAGCCCCAAATCTCCTTAAGCTGATAAGAAACTTCAGCAAAGTCTCAGGATACAAAATTAGTGTGCAAAAATCACAAGCATTCATATACACCAGTAACGGACAAACAGAGAACCAAATCATGGATGAACTTCCATTCACAATTGCTTCAAAGAGAATAAAATACCTAGGAATCCAACTTACAAGGGATGTAAAGGACCTCTTCAAGGAGAACTACAAACCACTGTTCAGTGAAATCAAAGAGGACACAAACAAATGGAAGAACATACCATGCTCATGGATAGGAAGAATCAATATTGTGAAAATGGCCATACTGCCCAAGGTCATTTATAGATTCAATGCCATCCCCATCAAGCTACCAATGAGTTTCTTCACAGAATTGGAAAAAACTGCTTTAAAGTTCATATGGAACCAAAAAAGAGCCCGCAATGCCAAGACAATCCTAAGTCAAAAGAAGAAAGCTGGAGGCATCACGGTACCTGACTTCAAACTATTACAGTAACCAAAACAGCATGGTACTGGTACCAAAACAGAGATATAGACCAATGGAACAGAACAAAGTCCTCAGAAGTAATACCACACATCTACAGCCATCTGATCTTTGACAAACCTGAGAGAAACAAGAAATGGGGAAAGGATTCCCTATTTAATAAATGGTGCGGGGAAAACTGGCTAGCCATAAGTAGAAAGCTGAAACTAGATCCTTTCCTTACTCCTTATATGAAAATTAATTCAAGATTGATTAGAGACTTAAATGTTAGACCTAATACCATAAAGACCCTAGAAGAAAACCTAGACAATACCATTCAGGAGATAGGCATGGGCAAGGACTTCATGTCTAAAGCACCAAAAGCAATGGCAACAAAAGCCAAAATTGACAAATGGGATCTAATTAAACTAAAGAGCTTCTGCACAGCAAAAGAAACTACCATCAGAGTGAAGAGGCAACCTACAGAATGGGAGAAAATTTTTGCAATCACTCATCTGACAAAGGGCTAATATCCATAACCTACAAAGAACTCAAACAAATTTACAAGAAAAAAAAAAACAAACAACCCCATCAAAAAGTGGGCAAAGGATATGAACAGACATTTCTCAAAAGAAGACATACATACAACCAACAGACACATGAAAAAATGCTCATCATCACTGGCCATCAGAGAAATGCAAATCAAAACCACAATGAGATACCATCTCACACCAGATAGAATGGCAATCATTAAAATGTCAGGAAACAACAGGTGCTGGAGAGGATGTGGAGAAATAGGAACGCTTTTACACTGTTGGTGGGATTGTAAACTAGTTCTACCATTATGGAAAACGGTATGGCGATTCCTCAAGGATCTAGAACTAGAAGTACCATATGACCCAGCCATCCCATTACTGGGGATATACCCAAAGGATTATAAATCATGCTGCTATAAAGAAACATACAAACGTATGTTCGTTGCGGCACTATTCGCAATAGCAAAGACTTGGAATCAACCCAAATGTCCATCTGTGACAGACTGGATTAAGAAAATGTGGCACATATACACCATGGAATACTATGCAGCCATAAAAAAGGATGAGTTTTTGTCCTTTGTAGGGACATGGATGCAACTGGAAACCATCATTCTCAGCAAACTATCACAAGAACAGAAAACCAAACACCCATGTTCTCACTCATAGGTGGGAACTGAACAATGAGATCACTTGGACTCGGGAAGTGGAACGTCACACACCGGGGCCTATTACGGGGAGGGGGAAGATGGGAGGGATTGCATTGGGAGTTATACCTGATGTAAATTACGAGTTGATGGGTGCTGATGAGTTGATGGGTGAAGCACACCAACATGACACAAGTATACATATGTAACAAACCTGCACGTTATGCACATGTACCCTAGAACTTAAAGTATAATAATAAAAAAAAAAACATAAAAATATAGAAAATCGGGGGGCGGAGCAAGATGGCCGAATAGGAACAACTCCAGTCTCCAACTCCCAGCGCGAGCGACACAGAAGACCGGTGATTTCTGCATTTTCAACTGAGGTACTGGTGTCATCTCACTAGGGAGTACCGGACAATCGGTGCTGGTCAGCTGCTGCAGCCTGACCAGCGAGAGCTGAAGCAGGGCGAGGCATCGCCTCACCTGGAAGCGCAAGGGGGAAGGGGATCCGTTTTCCTAGCCAGGGGAACTGAGACACACAACACCTGGAAAATCGGGTAACTCCCACCCCAATACTGCGCTGTAAGCATACAGGCATTCCAGGAGAATATATCCCACACCTGGCCGGGAGGGTCCCACGCCCACGAAGCCTCCCTCACTGCTAACACAGCAGTCTGCCGCGATCTATCCGCAAGGCAGCAGCGAGGCTGGGGGAGGGGCGCCCGCCATTGCTGAGGCTTAAGTAGGTAAACAAAGCCGCTGGGAAGCTCGAACTGGGTGGAGCTCACAGCAGCTCAAGGAAGCCTGCCTGTCTCTGTAGTCTCCACCTCTGGGGACAGCGCACAGCTGAAGACCAACAGGGGAAGTAGCGGGAGCCGGTGCAGACGCGAACGACTCTGTCTGACAGCTTTGGGGAGAGCCGCGGATCTCCCAACGCGGAGGTTGAGATCTGAGAACGGACAGACTGCCTGCTCAGGTGTGTCCCTGACCCCTGAGTAGCCTAGCTGGGAGAAATCCCCCACTAGGGGCAGTCTGACACCCCACACCTCACAGGGTGGAGTACACCCCTGAGAGGACACTTCCAAAGGAAGAATCAGACAGGTACACTCGCTGTTCAGCAATATTCTATCTTCGGCAACCTCTGCTTCTGATACCCAGGCAAACAGGGTCTGGAGTGGACCTCAAGCAATCTCCAACAGACCAACAGAGAGTCCTTCTGACTGTCAGAAGGAAAACTATCAAACAGGAAGGACACCTATACCAAAACCCCATCAGTTCGTCACCACCATCAAAGACCAGAGACAGATAAAACCACAAAGATGGGGAAGAAGCAGGGCAGAAAAGCTGGAAATTCAAAAAATAAGAGCGCATCTCCCCCTGCAAAGGAGCGCAGCCCATCACCAGCAACGGATCAAAGCTGGTCAGAGAATGACTTGGACGAGAGGAGAGAAGAAGGTTTCAGTCCATCAAACTTATCAGAGCTAAAGGAGGAATTACGTACCCAGCGCAAAGAAACTAAAAATCTTGAAAAAAGAGTGGAAGAATTGACAGCTAGACTCAGTAATGCAGAGAAGATCATAAACGAAATGACAGAGATGAAAACCATGACACGAGAAATACGTGACAAATGCACAAGCTTCAGTAACCGACTCGATCAACTGGAAGAAAGAGTATCAGCGATTGAAGATCAAATGAATGAAATGAAGCGAGAAGAGAAACCAAAAGAAAAAAGAAGAAAAACAAAGGAGCAAAGCCTGCAAGAAGTATGGGATTACGTAAAAAGACCAAATCTACGTCTGATTGGGGTGCCTGAAAGTGAGGGGGAAAATGGAACCAAGTTGGAAAACACTCTTCAGGATATCATCCAGGAGAACTTCCCCAACCTAGTAGGGCAGGCCAACATTCAAATTCAGGAAATACAGAGAACGCCACAAAGATACTCCTCCAGAAGAGCAACTCCAAGACACATAATTGCCAGATTCACCAAAGCTGAAATGAAGGAAAAAATCTTAAGGGCAGCCAGAGAGAAAGGTCGGGTCACCCACAAAGGGAAGCCCATCAGACTAACAGCAGATCTCTCGGCAGAAACTCTACAAGCCAGAAGAGAGTGGGGGCCAATATTCAACGTTCTTAAAGAAAAGAATTTTAAACCCAGAATTTCATATCCAGCCAAACTAAGTTTCATAAGTGAAGGAGAAATAAAATCCTTTACAGATAAGCAAATGCTTAGAGATTTTGTCACCACCAGGCCTGCCTTACAAGAGACCCTGAAGGAAGCCCTAAACATGGAAAGGAACAACCGGTACCAGCCATCGCAAAAACTTGGCAAAATGTAAAGACCATCGAGGCTAGGAAGAAACTGCATCAACTAACGAGCAAAATAACCAGTTAATATCATAATGGCAGGATCAAGTTCACACATAACAATATTAACCTTAAATGTTAATGGACTAAATGCTCCAATGAAAAGACACAGACTGGTAAACTGGATAAAGAGTCAAGACCCATCAGTCTGCTGTATTCAGGAGACCCATCTCACATGCAGAGACATACATAGGCTCAAAATAAAGGGATGGAGGAAGATCTACCAAGCAAATGGAGAACAAAAAAAAGCAGGGGTTGCAATCCTAGTCTCTGATAAAACAGACTTTAAACCATCAAAGATCAAAAGAGACAAAGAAGGCCATTACATAATGGTAAAGGGATCAATTCAACAGGAAGAGCTAACTCTCCTAAATATATATGCACCCAATACAGGAGCACCCAGATTCATAAAGCAAGTCCTTAGAGACTTACAAAGAGACTTAGACTCCCATACAATAATAATGGGAGACTTCAACACTCCGCTGTCAACATTAGACAGATCAACGAGACAGAAAGTTAACAAGGATATCCAGGAATTGAACTCATCTCTGCACCAAGCGCACCTAATAGACATCTATAGAACTCTCCACCCCAAATCAACAGAATATACATTCTTCTCAGCACCACATCGCACTTATTACAAAATTGACCACATAATTGGAAGTAAAGTACTCCTCAGCAAATGTAAAAGAACAGAAATTATAACAAACTGTCTCTCAGACCACAGTGCAATCAAACTAGAACTCAGGACTAAGAAACTCAATCAAAACCGCTCAACTACATGGAAACTGAACAACCTGCTCCTGAATGACTACTGGGTACATAACGAAATGAAAGCGGAAATAAAGATGTTCTTTGAAACCAATGAGAACAAAGATACAACATACCAGAATCTCTGGGACACATTTAAAGCAGTGTGTAGAGGGAAATTTATAGCACTAAATGCCCACAAGAGAAAGCAGGAAAGATCTAAAATTGACACTCTAACATCACAATTAAAAGAACTAGAGAGGCAAGAGCAATCACATTCAAAAGCTAGCAGAAGGCAAGAAATAACTAAGATCAGAGCAGAACTGAAGGAGATAGAGACACAAAAAACCCTCCAAAAAATCAATGAATCCAGGAGTTGGTTTTTTGAAAAGATCAACAAAATTGACAGACCGCTAGCAAGGCTAATAAAGAAAAAAAGAGAGAGGAATCAAATAGATGCAATAAAAAATGATAAAGGGGATATCACCACTGACCCCACAGAAATACAAACTACCATCAGAGAATACTATAAACGCCTCTACGCAAATCAACTAGAAAATCTAGAAGAAATGGATAATTTCCTGGACACTTACACTCTCCCAAGGCTAAACCAGGAAGAAGTTGAATCCCTGAATAGACCAATAGCAGGCTCTGAAATTGAGGCAACAATTAATAGCCTACCCACCAAAAAAAGTCCAGGACCAGATGGATTCACAGCTGAATTCTACCAGAGGTACAAGGAGGAGCTGGTACCATTCCTTCTGAAACTATTCCAATCAATAGAAAAAGAGGGAATCCTCCCTAACTCATTTTATGAGGCCAACATCATCCTGATACCAAAGCCTGGCAGAGACACAACAAAAAAAGAGAATTTTAGACCAATATCCCTGATGAACATTGATGCAAAAATCCTCAATAAAATACTGGCAAACCGGATTCAGCAGCACATCAAAAAGCTTATCCACCATGATCAAGTGGGCTTCATCCCTGGGATGCAAGGCTGGTTCAACATTCGCAAATCAATAAACGTAATCCAGCATATAAACAGAACCAAAGACAAGAACCACATGATTGTCTCAATAGATGCAGAAAAGGCTTTTGACAAAATTCAACAGCCCTTCATGCTAAAAACGCTCAATAAATTCGGTATTGATGGAACGTACCTCAAAATAATAAGAGCGATTTATGACAAACCCACAGCTAATATCATACTGAATGGGCAAAAACTGGAAAAATTCCCTTTGAAAACTGGCACAAGACAGGGATGCCCTCTCTCACCACTCCTATTCAACATAGTGTTGGAAGTTCTGGCTAGGGCAATCAGGCAAGAGAAAGAAATCAAGGGTATCCAGTTAGGAAAAGAAGAAGTCAAATTGTCCCTGTTTGCAGATGACATGATTGTATATTTAGAAAACCCCATTGTCTCAGCCCAAAATCTCCTTAAGCTGATAAGCAACTTCAGCAAAGTCTCAGGATACAAAATTAATGTGCAAAAATCACAAGCATTCTTATACACCAGCAACAGACAAGCAGAGAGCCAAATCAGGAATGAACTTCCATTCACAATTGCTTCAAAGAGAATAAAATACCTAGGAATCCAGCTTACAAGGGATGTAAAGGACCTCTTCAAGGAGAACTACAAACCACTGCTCAGTGAAATCAAAGAGGACACAAACAAATGGAAGAACATACCATGCTCATGGATAGGAAGAATCAATATCGTGAAAATGGCCATACTCCCCAAGGTTATTTATAGATTCAATGCCATCCCCATCAAGCTACCAATGACTTTCTTCACAGAATTGGAAAAAAACTGCTTTAAAGTTCATATGGAACCAAAAAAGAGCCCGCAATGCCAAGACAATCCTAAGTCAAAAGGACAAAGCTGGAGGCGTCACGCTACCTGACTTCAAACTATACTACAAGGCTACAGTCACCAAAACAGCATGGTACTGGTACCAAAACAGAGATATAGACCAATGGAACAGAACAGAGTCCTCAGAAATAATACCGCACATCTACAGCCATCTGATCTTTGACAAACCTGAGAGAAACAAGAAATGGGGAAAGGATTCCCTATTTAATAAATGGTGCTGGGAAAATTGGCTAGCCATAAGTAGAAAGCTGAAACTGGATCCTTTCCTTACCCCTTATACGAAGATTAATTCAAGATGGATTAGAGACTTAAATGTTAGACCTAATACCATAAAAACCCTAGAAGAAAATCTAGGTAGTACCATTCAGGACATAGGCATGGGCAAGGACTTCATGTCTAAAACACCAAAAGCAACGGCAGCAAAAGCCAAAATTGACAAATGGGATCTAATTAAACTAAAGAGCTTTTGCACAGCAAAAGAAACTACCATCAGAGTGAACAGGCAACCTACAGAATGGGAGAAAATTTTTGCAACCTACTCATCTGACAAAGGGCTAATATCCAGAATCTACAAAGAACTCAAACAAATATATGAGAAAAAAACAACCCCATCAAAAAGTGGGGAAAGGATATGAACAGACATTTCTCAAAAGAAGATATTCATACAGCCAACAGACACATGAAAAAATGCTCATCATCACTGGCCATCAGAGAAATGCAAATCAAAACCACAATGAGATACCATCTCACACCAGTTAGAATGGCAATCATTAAGAAGTCAGGAAACAACAGGTGTTGGAGAGGATGTGGAGAAATAGGAACACTTTTACACTGTTGGTGGGATTGTAAACTAGTTCAACCATTATGGAAAAGAGTATGGCAATTCCTCAAGGATCTAGAACTAGATGTACCATATGACCCAGCCATCCCACTACTGGTTATATACCCAAAGGATTATAAATTAGTCTACTACAAAGACACATGTACACGTATGTTTATTGCGGCACTATTCACAATAGCAAAGACTTGGAATCAACCCAAATGTCCATCTGTGACAGACTGGATTAAGAAAATGTGGCACATATACACCATGGAATACTATGCAGCCATAAAAAAGGATGAGTTTGCGTCCTTTGTAGGGACATGGATGCAGCTGGAAACCATCATTCTTAGCAAACTATCACAAGAAGAGAAAACCAAACACCGCATGTTCTCACTCATAGGTGGGAACTGAACAATGAGATCACTTGGACTCGGGAAGGGGAACATCACACACTGGGGTCTATCATGGGGAGGGGGGAGGGGGGAGGAGGGAGGGATTGCATTGGGGAGTTATACATGATATAAATGATGAATTGATGGGTGCTGACGAGTTGATGGGTGCAGCACACCAACATGGCATAAGTTTACATATGTAACAAACCTGCACGTTATGCACATGTACCCTAGAACTTAAAGTATAATAAAAAAAAATATATATATATAATTAGATATAGAATTTGACAAGATGTTATATATTATTTACTTAATGGCATTTCTTAGGTTTAGAGAGGGCTTGTTTTGTTGTTGTTGTTTGGTTTGGTTTGGTTTGGTTTGGTTTTATTTGAGACGGAGTCTCACTCTGTCACCCAGGCTGGAGTGCAGTAGCGCGATCGGCTCACTGCAACCTCTGCCTCCTGGGTTCAAGCGATTCTCCTGCTTCAGCCTCCTGAGTAGCTGGGACTACAGGCATGTGCCACCACGCCCAGCTAATTTTTTCTATTTTTAGTAGAGACAGCGTTTCACCATATTGGCCAGGCTGGTCTCAAACTCCTTACCTGGTGATCCGCCCACCTCAGCCTCCAAAAGTGCTGGGATTACAGGGTGAGCCACCGTGCCTGGCCAGGGCTTGGTTTTTATAATGCTAAAGTGCTTACGAAAATCCTTCCTAGCCACATATAGTCCATACTGATAAATATATTCCTGTATGTCCATGAATGACAGAGTTCTGTGGTTCCAGCCACACGGGGAGAATTGTACTCTCTCATCCAAGGTGCCAGTTACGTAACAAAGCACCTGGATTCTAACTGCCCATAGCACAACATGGACAGTGATCTGTTTAAAAACACTGAATACTCATCAAGATACAAGGTTTAGCAGGGAGATTAATAAAAGAGTTTGTTTTGCATTAAACCTCAAGACTGATGAGGAACAAAATAAAAATATGTTTAACACAGGGAAAAAGCAAATATTTGCTGGCTTTGACAAAGGAGATTATGGCAGCTATTTAGACTGGAAATCTGCAGCTGGGTGAGTACATCCAGTGGGAAATCACCTCCTTACTGTGAAAACTTATTGTACCAGCAGGATATGGGAAGTGAGAACAACAATGAACGCTAAGGCAAAAAATAAAAGAAAAACGGTGTGAGGCAGAAATCATGGGGTGCTCTGTGTTTTAAGATGTGGGAGCTGCAGGATGTAACTTAATTATGAATAAAGATTTCCAAATGTATATTTACTCTTTCCTCTCTGAAAATATAACTTATTAAAGCATTGTTGTAGTTATTCTCATAATTAGTACAAATTGATTTTACACTAAAAAAAAAAAATATAGAAAATCACAAGGTTATACTTTTATATATACTATATATTAAGAATAAAAGTGTGTATTGTGTATATAATTTTATATCCTATATATTAAGGATAAAACATCATAAAATGTTTTATGGAATCTTTATCTTGTGATCTTTAATATAGTGTATGTGCTACAGTCTTGACTTAGTTATTTTTAAAGTAAATATTATTTTATGTTTTTATTTGGAGTATGTTAGTAAGCTTGCACAAAGAGGAAAATTACAAGTACTTTTAAACTTTGAGTAACCTAAATGCATAATCAAGGTGGAGGTTCATAAAGTTAAAATCGTGATTTATCAAAGATTATGAAGAAAAGCCATTTTTTTTTTCTTTGCCCTTTTTCAAATCTAAGGTGTGTTAAAAACATCTCTGGACACATTTTTTAAAAACACTCAACTTCCGTGAAGGTAAAATATTTCACTGATGGGTTTTCATCCTGAGCATTACTTTGAATTCTTCAGAACTAGATATTTGTGATAATTTGGATTTCCAGTTTTTTAAGTGTCATGGTTATCTAAGAAAATGGAAGGTTTTTTTTTTTTTTTTTAAATGATGATTTATGGAAAATAGTGATGACTGCATATAATGGTAGCTCATTTCTTTTATTTAGAGAAGTTGTTCTCAAATTTTATTATATAAAAGAATCACAAGACATGCTCATTAAAAATACAGTTTTCTAAAGTTTTTCATTGCAGGTTTCTAATGAAAGAGTTTGAGTCCTAGAAACTTGCAATTTTTGAGAAGCACCTTAGAAATTTACATATGCATGGTCATCCAGCCTTATTATTTTTTTTAAAAATGGGGAATTACCATGCTGCCCAGGCTGGTCTTGAACTCCTGGCCTCAAGAAATCCTTCCACCTCAGTTTCCCAAGTTTCTGGAATTGCACATATAAACCATAGTACCTGTCTCTCCAACTCTATTTTGAGAACCACTGATTTCAAAACAATTGAAAATATTTTCTCAGACTGCTAATACAAAGTAATATTGCCTTTCATTATGTATCAGTGGAAGAAATTTGATTCATTTCATGGGTGTCTGGACTCCGATTTGAGTCAATAATTTCATTTCGAAATATTTATTGAGTGCCTACCATGTGTCAGGCAAATTTCTAGGGTTGGAAATACAGCAATGTAGGGTTTCATTTTAGTGGAGCAATAAAGACATAACAAATATACAGATTTTATCATATGTTACAAGACATTAAAGGATATGAAATGATCAAATAAAAGAGTGATTGAGTATAAAAAATGTTTAGGAAGATTTAAAAATGTAATTAGAGTCATTCAAGAAGGTCTTGTTGAGGTGAATTTTAAGCAAAGACTTGAAAGAGAAAATATATTGAGCCATGTAGATATCCTGTGGAAATGTATTCCAGGCAGAGGGAATAAAAAGAACAATAACTAGGAGTCAAGATGTCTCTTGGCATACTCTAGGAATAGCAAACTTGCTTGTGTGAACAAGTGAACAAAGGCAAATAGAATGAACAAGGGGGAAATGATTTAAGATGAGGTCAGAAGGTTATGAGCTTAAAAAGTTGGAAGGTGGGTGCTGATGAGTTGATGGGTGCAGCACACCAACATGGCATAAGTATACATATGTAACAAACCTGCACGTTATGCACATGTACCCTAGAACTTAAAGTATAATAAAAAAAAAAAAAAAAAAGTTGGAAGGTGATGTAAGGTCTTGTAGGTCCCTGCAAGGACACTGTCTTTTACTTGAAATCAGATGTGACATCATTAATAGGTTTTGAGCAAGGAAGTGATTTGACATGATTTGCTATACTTTAACAAGGTCCCTCTAACTGCTGCTTTGAGAATACATTAAATGTGTGGGAGGGGAATGGATAGAAGCAAGGAGATGAGTTACATCATGGTAAAACCTCCAGATTTTGGAAGGGTATGGTGGCATTAGTATTAATATCATGAATTCCAGTCCATCTTGTAGTTACAATTCAAATTCATTGACAAAGGTAAAATTCAAAGTAAGAAATTTCTGGGAGTAAGAATGTTAGAGAACATACTTACTGTATTCAGCTATATAAAAAAAATCTTAAAATAATACCCTAAATAAACCTAATTCTGAAACACCAAACCACTGGCATATTGCACTGTTCTTCAAAGAGAATGCATAATGATAGACAATTCTACTAATTGCCACTGAAACATACCTTTATGTTACAGGACTTCAATCTCAACCTAAATTTGACAGGTGTATGCCCTGAAAGATTGCTATTATGATCAAAAGGTTAATAACATTTCAGCAACATCATAAATTCTCAGGATTATGTAGTTCAGCATCTGGGCCTACAAAGATGATGTCAGTCTCAAAACCACTACAGTATGGAAATGACTTCACTGAGCAATACAGATGGATTCATTCTGGTATTGTAAAGTCAACATAGTTGAACACTGGCTGCATCACAGTATACATTACTGTAGTCTGGATCAATTTGTGATGAAGTAATTTCCCTTAAGTTTAGTACTTAGAAAACCTATAGGGTGATCTCCTTGGACTTGATTTGAAAGCAGCCTTCCATTCGCCTACTACTACATAAACTGGCTTTTATCAGTTGCACATGGGTATGTATAATTTGGAAGAATTTCAAATGAGATCCATATGGTTTGTGGCATTCTATGCTCAAACTTTTGGATGCATGAAGTGAGATTCAGTTTTTTGGTACAGGTGATGGAATTAATAACAAAAAATATAGCACTCAATGTGAAAACCTATAAATAAAGAGAAGCACCACATAGCAGTCATTTTAATAATGCTTCTTTCCCCTTTGCAGTGGGGTCACACCCTTACCACTTCATTCTTTTCACTCAGATTCCAAATTCTCTGAAAAAGTTAGTATAGGACACATGTTTAAAATTCCTTACTGACCAGTTAAATTCAGGGAATAAATGATACAATTAAAATTTAGTGTCATAATTAATACTGAATATCATAATTAAAATTACAGGTGACATATTTTAGTTTCTCAGAAGAGATGCAGTTTTGCAATGTCAAGCCTAAATGAAAGCATATAAACTTCAGTGGAACAAACTCATTTTTCAAGTATATTTCTTCTGTAATAGCCACAAGCAGCAACATTCCCACATAACTGCTATGCTATTTATTTGATATTTGAGACAAAATTTAATTATTTTGAATCAAAATAAATAGCACATTTTAAGTGTTTGACCATCTATGCATATTACCTTAACCATTTAAAAAACACAATGCATGTGATTCACCAACATAGAAAGATGAGAGAAAAAGACTGTACAGTACGATACAACATTATTAGTTCTTGTATATTAAAACTTTGACTTTGAACATTAGCTGTGAGAATGCAGGCATTTCTCAGGAGTCTATTTCACGTATCTGTTTTTGTAATGCATGTGTTTGAGCATAATTGTACATAATCTAAGTTACTGAATTCTGAATTAAAAAAAATAATTCTAGTGGAAAAAAAATCATAGTACTTTTCATTTGTTCCTACAACAACATGAGTTACTTACTACTATTCTCCTGAGTTTTCCAATGAAAAAACAAACTCAGAGATTACTTAACTTGCCCAAGGTTAAATAGTTGGTAAATCATAAAGCCAGAACACAAAACAAGGCAGATTGTCACCAGCTTGTTTTACTTAATCACTGTGTAACAGAAAACATTCATACATTTGTGCATTATGTACCTTGCCAACATCCTTTATATAATTATGATCCTAGCAAATAGTTTCCCTCCTCTTCAAAAAAATTAAATTTTAACTTATTTTAGAGTCAAAAGCAGCATATGTAGGTGACCATGAGTATGATGTTTAATTTGCATAATATTTTAATTCTGCTAAAATTGTTTGCAAATTTCTGAATGTTGGTAGTCAACTAATTTCTATGTTCTATAGTTTTTGTCTCTTTAATAAGAATACTAACACTCATTCCACATTTATGTTGCTAAATGGAACTCAATGTTTTTGTGACTAGTCTACCCATTTCATAGATTTATATTTTAGTTGATTTCTTATAATTTACTTGGGCAAACTATAAATATTTAGTAAGCACTTACTATATGCAATACATTATGCCTGTTATAGTGTATAATACAATGAAAAAAGAGACGGAATTACATTCTTGAAGGATCTGAACGTCTAGAGGAATTTGACTTCTATAAAAACGTATTTGTGATATAAAGAAGACTCCAAAATGTACTAAAATAGAGGCACAACATGTTTTCTGTGAATTCTGAAAAGAAAGATTAGATTTAGATATGTAAATAAAAAATAAATTCTATGGAAGGGATGGTATTTGGGCAGAAAATGGAAGCACGGATAAGATTAAGAGGCAGAGCTAGGCCTAAAGAGTATTCCCTTTGGAGGGAGGAACATGAGCAAATGAATAGAAACAGTAAACATGCAAACTCTGTAGAAATTGAAGTTATCTAATCTAATTGGATCATAGTCTATGCGAGGAGGAGCAATGGAGAAATTAAATTCGGAAAGTATTTTGGGCCGTGAATGACACCCAATGGTGCTTGGACTTTATTTTTAATCAATACACTATTATCAAATTATTTTGAGCAGAAAACAAAATGATTAAAGCTGTGCTTTAGAAATTAATTATCCCCAATTTGGTTGTCATAGTGACTGAAATAACTGAACCACATGTAAGTTTTTTTGCCATTAATATGAATAAATTGTATCAACCGATAGGCAATTGGGCCATTGCTTACTATTAAACTACAGTTTAGTAACAGAAACACTCAGAGGCAGTGAAATTGGTAGTGGTAGTTTGAAATTTCCCATGCATTTGAAACAGAAAATTTGAAGCCTAGATGAAATTACTTTATTTACAAAATCCACTTATACAGAATTTTACTAATGTTTGCCCATGTAGAACTTGCAACTTAGTGTATTTACCTGTGTACTTTTCTCACTTAATAGGATGTATTGCTATGATTCTGAACATAAATATGAGAATATTTTATATTTAAACCTCATGTTAAACTTTTCTAAATGGATTGATATGCATAACCATTTCATAACCACAACAACCCTATAAGGTAGACAGGCAGGCATGATTAGTTTTAGTTCAATGGCCAAAGAAATGGAGACTTGAAAGAGTTAAGGGACTTGTCAGAAGTCACTTGATTTATTACTATTGGGGTTGGGATGAAAGTCAGATCTCTTTTCTTTGAGTCCAGTGCTTTTTCTATTGCACAAAAATGTTGCTTCTTCCAGTAGAAAACCATTCAAACTTCAGTACATTTAAAGTACATAAAACCTTAATACAAATCAAGTACAAAGTGTTTAATGTAACATTAAAAAATTAATTGAAAGAGTATAACTGAGATGTTTAAGCATTTCATTGTAGTATCTTTAGTATGTACTTCCCATAGTTCATTTCAGAGCATTACTTGAGGATTTAACTGCATAATGAATGGATACTGGGCAATTTTACAGTTATCTTTATCAGATTACATAATTCTTTTCATGTGATTTATCCAAATTATCCAGAGTAGCTGTCTTAATTTATCAAAGCATCTGTATAATTGTTAAATTTTCAGCTCATTTGGTACTTTATGGACACAGTCAAGTTGCATTTCATAGTATGCATGCAGTGAAGAAAAATATGTATCTTTGAATAAGAAGGCTGGCAGAAATTGTGACAATTGGTAAAAAAAAATTGAACAAATGTGGCATTCTTTCTTTTAGTGGACTGTGTCCTCATGCTCAAAATAAAACAATCTTTGATATCTCTCTGGCAGTGGTTTCAAAGAAGGTGGTTTGACTGTGTAATGACACTCAAGAACAGTCAACAAAATTGTGAAGGAGTTGAGCTTTACTTCTCTTCCTTCTTTTCTATATCCTCCACCCCTTCTCTTTCAGGGTCTCTTTCTCCCAGGGACCCATTAGTGTCAGGCTATTTCAATTCAAACTGGCCTTAGCAACTCATTTTTTTCTTCAATTGAGAAGAACTGATTGCTTTTACTCATAAATATTTGTTTTAAAACCAGAACCCAGAATTCCAGTCATAAGTAAAGTCATACTGCTGAGCATAGATGGGTTATTTTCTACTATAGCTCAGTTATTGCAAAGCATAGAAATTGCAGTAATTAATTGGCATGACTGATACCAAGTATACAATGGAAAAGTGTGACTGCAATGTCAAAGTAAAAATGCTTGGAGTATACCATCAATTTCTATATAATAAGACACCATCATCCTAGCCTCATGTGAATATGCTCATGTCTTGAATCATCCTGTATATGTCTGTTCTCTGATGTCTATACCCAGTGGTGAAGGCAACTGGATCAATAAAAAGCAGTCAAGTTATCACGTAAGTCATTAAACAAAATTTTCAAGGACCTGGGCTTTTGCCCTTTTGGCTGACACATGACAACAATATCTAATTCCCAGCTCTTCCCTAATCCATGGGCTTAGAATTTCTGACCCTCTTTTTATTTGTTACCCACTCATTTAAGGGCAAAGTACTCATCCGGTTGTCCAGTCAAAACAATGTCTACTGGACTCTATATAGTCCCTGATGCCCTGTTTTTTCTTCCATTGCCTGTTTGGGTTATACTCTGATTCTGATTCTGCCATATCACAGAATACCTGAAGCAAATCTGGAAGAAACAAAGTGAACACTAATGAGACAAGAGACACAAGGGTATCTGCCAGTATAAATAAGTTTTCTGTGAGGTGGACACTTGGTCGTGTGTGGGACATTTAGGCATTAGGCCCTGCACCAGAATAAAGAAATATCCTGTGAAAGGCACATTGTAAACATTCACAATCACCTTCCCTGGAGTCCCATCATGGCACGGCTAGAGTTTATCACTACCCTTGATAGGGAGACTTCAAGACCAAATTAGAGGAAAATACAACACATAGTATAGTGTAGAAGAATAGCATGATCTCAGTTTAAAATGGTTCTATACTAATCAAGAAGGTTTCCTCTATGTCAATTCAAATGTTCTATAACAAACTAGGGTTGCATTTCAGAGTGGAGATGGGATTTATTATTATTTTTTGTTAAGTAATTGTTGTTATATAGAATATATGCATATTTGTAATCACTGCTATTTATTTACAAGCTATCTATTTACGGCAGAGACTATTAGTTGTCCCCAGTTATATATTTGCATTTCCATCCATTATAATAAGACCTCCATTGTGGCTGTTTAGAATAAAAACTATATTTCCCAGTCTCCTTTTTAGACACATGTGGTTGTGTGATTAAGGTCTGGCAAAAAATGGTTATAAATGGAAATAGTGGGTGGCAGCTTTCTTAGCATGCACGCTTTATTCTTTTCTTCTTCTTTTCCCCCTTATCCTTCCTGCTGGCTAGAATACAGATGTAATGACTTGAGGATGGAGGCAATACAAATTGAAGCATTAGTATAAAAGGATCCTGAATCCTTGAAAACTTCATGAGTCAAAGCTGCCTACCAGTCTTGTATCACCTAAAGTCACACTTTCACAGAAGAGAAAAGTAAACATCTAACTTACTTCAGCCACTACTTTTCAAGTCTCTACTGGTCATCTTAATCCTAATTGAATTTCAATTCGAACTGGCCTTAGCCAGTTTGATATGTATCTTGGTCTGTATCTCACATATAATAGAACTGCATTAAAGTTTCCATCATGAGTTTAGAAAGTACAGTTGACCCTTGAGCAATATAGGGGATGAGGCACCGGCACCAACTTTCCATGCAGTTGAAAATTTATGGATAACTTTTGACTTCCCAAAAATGTAACTATTAATAGCCCACTATTGACCAGAAGGCGTACTGATAACATAAGCAGTTTATTAACACATGTTTTATGTTATATGTATCATATACTGTATTCTTACAATAAAGTAACCTAGAAAAAATAAAATGCTATTAAGAAAATTGTAAAGAAAAGAAAATATTTTTATTATATATTAAGTAAAATTGGATCATCATAAAGGTTTTCATTCTTGTTGTCCTCACGTTGGGTAGGCTAAAGATGTAACAGTGAGAAGGCAAAATAACTAACATAACTCACTTCATTTTTATTTAAAGGGCCTTTACCCATTCTTGCACAGAGGCTAGGATAATTTTAGAGTACCAACATAATATGCAAAAACAATTATCATGTAGTTTTAAAAACTATCTCTGGATTTTAAAAAAGTATGTAAACAACTATGATTTGTAAAAGATTTAGAGAAATATTGTGACTTGTTCAATAACAAAGAAGTCCCAAACTTCTCAGACGCTCACTGGTGCCCCGACGTCTGCAGTACTCAGTAACCCCTTGATTCTACCCAAGAACATAGTTTCCTTTATCCCCCCCCTCACCTAAATACCCTCTGGCCAGTCTAAAAATTGTAAGATGGTACTCGTAAATGCTATTTCACCATCTTCTCAGTTTTGCTGGTTTTCCAAATACAACTGCTTTTCTTCTCATCAAATTCCATCTTTTGTTTTTGACTTTCCAGCGGTGAGTAGGTGAACCCAGATTTGGGTACAAGGAAAAGGAGGAAAAGGAAGGATTGGTCTTGCTGTCTTGAGGTTGAAGAGGTGGAAAAGATGAAAGAGGAGGCTTAAAAGGCAAGCACAGTCAGAATAACTTCTGTTGACAAAAATCTGCTTCTAAATGGAACCATTCAGTTCAAACCCATTCTGTTCCAGGGTCAACTGTGTAGTTCTGCTATTTAATTGCAAAGACACTGGTGTTAAACCAGCTTGGATCAAATCTTAGCTGTGGCTCTGCTAGCAAAATTACTTCTCTAAGCAACAGTTTACACATCTATAAAAAAGGCATTTTAATAATACCTGTCTTTCCAGGATTGTTGTGGAAATAAATTTAAGAAATAAATTTTAAAAATTAACATAATGGGATTCCATATAGATGGCTCAATGAACATTACATACTAGTATGATTGGTTTCCTAAACTGCTGCTTTAATACATCTGAAATTCTCTCCATCATGCAGAAAAATCACAGTAATTGCTTTGCCTGAAAATTATACTTGCAATACAAATTCCTAAATATTCTGATGGTATGCCTTATGACACACCTAAATTTGTGTCTGTGAGGATTTTTTTATTACAGTCTTTAAAAAACTATTTGGGTATCCAAGAGTTCTTCATTTAGCAATTGCTTACATGTTTTAATAAATATTGTAGAATTTACCCCAATTTTGAACTTCTATTTCAAAGTCATTCTGAGATTATTTTCCAATTTTCATTCTGTTCAATGCCTGTTATGTTATTGTATGATTACTGTAATGTAATAGAAATAATGTCTTAATTTAATTACCATTGAGTGTCACTATATATCATTTAGGAATTGCTGTAACATCAAACCTTAGCAAGATGAGATAATAAATGGTTTTCAGTTATAAATATGAATGTACTTGACATTTAGTTCTGTGCTATTTTAGTAGTTTTTTCAGTTTCTACAAAATACATGTAAAGATCCAAAATAAGAGAAAACAGTAGAAGAAACCAAACATCAGAACAAGAAGCTTGTTCCACATAGCTCCATTGAGTTGATATTGAGTTAATGACATAAAAGTTGTGTTATTAGATATTGCCCATGCCTAATCTACTTTATTGTATTTTTTATTCAGAAAATATTTACATCTATTTTTTAAATTTAGTGCTTAAATGAAAATTATGATGTAGAAAAGAGGAGGTATTTTATTACTCTTAATACTATGTAGCTGTCTCTTCATTAGAACTTGTAATAGAACCTAACTTTATATACTGGCTTTGTAGCTCACTAGTTAATAACACAAACTTTAAAATTGTGAGGTTAAGAGCCAAGATGGATGACTAGACACAGACAGGAAGAGCCTCTCTCACCAAGAGACCAGATCATCAAGAAGCCCAGTGCACTCCAAGGAGATCCTGGCAAGAAAGTCATTAAGAGTGGACTGAGGGAGGAGGCAAACACTGGGGTACAGGGGTAGAAAGCTGAGAACCCTGCACAGGGTTGCAAGCACCAGGACTCATTTTTGGCTCTGATAGGCTCCTGGAAAAGGATGGAGTTAAATAGGCATGGAATGGTCCACTCTTTCCACAGATTTCCAGAATTCTAACTGCAGGGAATCATAAGATTCCCATAGACATTTAAGCTAGATGGAGGAGCTGCTTGAAGAGTTGGCAGGAACAAAACTTTAGCCTGTGTAAAACCCAGACAGTTTAGCAGAAATAGCTGCAGTGTAGTATGGCCAGGGATACCCATTCTCCAAGCCTCACCATGCTCCTCTAAGTGGCTCTGGCCTTTATTGACTCTCAAACACAGACAGAAAAGAGATATATCAACCATGGAATGGGGTCACTCTGATTAGAGTAACCCTGTTTGCTGGCCTCTTTCAGGGTCCCTGCCTGTCTGCGCCCACTTGCAGTGCAACCACAGATGCACAATCAGGGTCCTTCCCAGTGGCAACTGCTATAGCTCCTTCATTGGCAGATCTTGCCTAACAATCAGACAGCTTCTGCAGAAGGGTACCTCCCAGCATACACTCTCTCACAGCCTCCTCACCAATTTAAAAACACATACTCGGCTGGTGGCGGTGGCTCACGACTGTCATCCCAGCACTTTGGGAAGCCGAGGCAGGTCGATCGTCTGAGGTTAGGAGTTTGAGACCAGTGTGGCCAACATGGTGAAACCCCATCTCTACTAAAAAAAATAAAATAAAATAAATTAGCCGGGGTTGGTGGCACATGCCTGTAGTCCTAGCTACTTGGGAGGCTGAGTCAGGAGAATCACTTGAATCCCGGAGGCAGAGGTGGCATTGAGTTGAGATCGTGCCACTGCACTCCAGCCTGGGCAACAGAGTGAGATTCTGACTCAATTAAAAATAAATAAATAAATAAATAAATAAATAAATAAATAAATAAATACACTCATCTGCAGCCTTCCCTCACCACTTTGCCAGGTGCATGTGCATGGATTCTGCTGCCCCACTGCCACTGGAGACATGTACACATGCTTACCCCATTGAGCTGCCACTCTGCTGCCACTGGCACATGTGTGTGAGCATAGACCTTACTACCACTGCCCCAATAAAGTGTTTTTGTTAGTATTCCCCCATTAGAATGTTATGTCAGCTTACCAGGAACACCTTGTTTCCTCTGGTGCAGAATGTGCTTAACCTCAAGAGGCCAGAGAACAACGTTGTAAGACTGGTCCCAGCCTCTTGGTGTTAGAGCATGCAGTCCAGGAGTGCTGAAGGAAGACTTGGCACCCTGAAATTTTCCAGAAACAAAGTCAGTCAACTGAACTAAACTTAAACCACAGTCCAGCCCTCAAATACATCAGAGATTATAAAGGCAAAAAAGCCACATCCAAAGAACAGCAACTTCAAATATTAAAGGAACATGAGCCCGCACAGATGGAGGAAAAAAAGTGCAATAACTCTGGCAATTCAAAAAGCCAGAGTGTCTTCTTATCCCCCAAACAGCTGCATTAGCTACCCAGCAATGGTCCTTAAGCAGACCAAAATGGCTGAAATTACACACATAGAATTCAGAATCAGGATGGCAACAAAGACTACCAAAACTAAGAAGAAAGTAGAGCCGGGCGCGGTGGTCACGCCTGTAATCCCAGCACTTTGAGAGGCCGAGGTGAGTGGATCACCTGAGGTTGGGAGTTTGAGACTAGTCTCACTAACATGGAGAAACCCTGTCTCTACTAAAAATACAAAATTAGCTGGGCGTGGTGGCACATGCCTGTAACCCCAGTTACTCGGGAGGTTGAGGTAGAAGAATCGCTTGAACCGGGGAGATGAGGTTGCGATGAGCCGAGATCGCGCCATTGCACTCCAGCCTGGGCAATGAGAGCGAAACTAAGGAAAAGAGAGAGAGAGAGAGAGAGAGAGAGAGAGAGAGAGAGAGAGAGAGAGAGAGAGAGAGAGAGAGAGAGAAACTAAATACAGGGAATGTAAGGAATTCAGTAAAATAATACAGAGCTGAAAAACAAAATAGCCGTTTTAAGTAAGAACCAAATTGATGTGATAGAGTTGAAAAACTCAGCACAAGAATTTTATAATAAAACTGCTGGTATTAACAGTAGAATGGTCCAAGCTGAGAAAAGAATCTCAGATTTCAAAGATTGGTTATTTGAATAAATTCTGTCAGACAAAAATTTTTAAAAAAATTTTAAAAGGCATGAACAAAACCTCAGAGAAATATAAAGTTATGCATCGAAGTCAAACCTAAAAATCATTAGTGTCCTTGAAAGAGAGAGAGAGCAAGCAACTTGGAAAAAATATTTTAGTATATTTTCCATGAAAAACTTTCCACCTTCAGTTGACAGATAGACATTCAAATTCAAGAAATTCAGAGAACTCTTTCAAGATATTATACAATATGATTATCTCCAAGACCCAAAATTATCAGATTCTCCAATGTAAAAATGAAAAATGCAAAATAGAGACAGCTAGAGAGAAGAAACGGGTAACCCACAAAGCAAACCCATCAGGCAAACAGAGCGCTTAACAGCCAGAAGAGGTTGGAGGTTTATGTTCAACATTACTAAAGAAAAAGAGTTTTAACAAAGAATTTTATATTCAGCCAAATTAAGCGACACAAACAAGGGGGAAACAAGACATTTTACATGCAAGCAAATGATAAAGGAATTCATTGTCACCAGCTCTGCCTTAAAAGAGATCCTTAAGGGAGTGCTAAACATGGTAAAAACAGGCAGTTCCTGGCTACCACACACACAAAAATGTATTCAAATACATAGACCAACACAATAAAGCAAGTACACAATCAAGTCTACGTAACAGCCAGTTAACAACATGATAACAGGATCAAATCCACAAATATCAAATTAGTTTTCAATGTAAACGAGCTATATGTCCCACTTAGAAAATGCGGAGTGGCAAGTTGGGTAAAGAAGCAAGACTGAAATGTATGTTTTTTGTTTTTTTGTTTTTTTCTTCAAAAGACCCGTCTCATATGCAATAACTCACAAGCTCAAAGTAAAGGGATGGAGAAAGATCTATCAAGCAAATAGAAAAGAAAATAGAACAGGTGTTGGTATTTTGATTTCAGAATAAAAGCAGACTTTAACAATAAGCATATATGACAAAGAAAGGCATTTCACAGTGATAAAGGGTTCAATTGAACAAGAAGACTTAACTCTACTAAGTACATATGCACCCAAGACTGGAGCATCTGGGTTCAAAAAGCAGGTTTTTAGAGACCTACAAAGAGACTTAGGTAACCACACAATAACAGCGAGGGAGAAATTAACACCCCACTGACAGAATCAGGCAGATCGCTGAAGCAGAAAGCTAACAAAGATATTTAGACTCTAAACTCCATGTTTGACCAAAAAGACCTAAAAGACATCTACATAACACTCCACCCAATAACAACAGATTATACAATCTTCTCATCTAAACATGGCACAAACTGTAAAATTGAACACAACTCAGCCACAAGGCAATTCTCAATAAATAAAAAAATGATCTAAGAGTGTGGTTGATATAATTTTGTGTTAAGAGGAAAGTCTAAACTGTTAAAAGCCCACATCAAAACATTAAAAATACCTATAATTAAAAACAATATCTAACTTTGAGAATCTGAAAAGCAAGAGTAAACCAACTTCAAAGCTAGCAAAATAAAAGAAATAATCAAACTTAGAACAGAACTTAATAAAATGAATACTAAAAAAATCAAGAAACCAAAAGTTGTTTATTCGAAAGAATAAATAAGATTGATAGATGACCAGCTAGACAATTAAAGAAAACAATGCAGAAGACTCAGATATCCAAAATTAGAAATAACAAAGGGGACATTTCCTCTTTCTCCACAGAAATACACAATTCCTCAGAGAATATTATGAATACTTCTGTGCAAACAAACTGGAAAACATAGGAAAGATGAATAAATTACTGGAAACATACTATCTCCCCATATTGAAACAGGAAGAAATGGAAACACTGAACAGACCAATAATGGAGTTCTGAAATTAAATTATAATAAAAAGCCTATGAACCAGAAAGAGTCCTGGGCAAGACGGATTAAGAGCCAAATTCTGCCAGGTGTATAAAGAAAAACTGGCACCAACCATACTAAAATTATTCCAAAGAAATGAAAAGAAAGGACTTCTTCTTAGCTTATTTTATGAGGCCAGCATCATTTGGATAAGGAGACCTGGCAGAGACACAATAACAACAACAACAAAAAGAAACCTTCAGGCCAATATCCTTGATGAACATAGATGCAAAACTTCTCAACAATATACTAGCAAACCAAACCCAGCAGCACATCAGAAAGCTAATCCACCACAAAAAAATAGCCTTTTTCTCTGAAATGCAAGGCTGGTACATTTCAACCTTTTGCATATGTTGACATATGCAAATCAATAAATTTGATTGATCACAAAGTGCACTAAAGCCAAAAGATATATGCTTATCTTAGATGCAGAAGAAGCTTTAAATAACATTCAAAATCCCTATATGTTAAAAACATCTCAACAATTTAAGAATCAAAGGCACGTACCTAAAAAATCTATGACCAACATACAGCCAATCTTATACTGAATAGACAAAAGTTAAGAGCATTAGCTACTGGGAACTGGAATAAAACAAGGATAACCACTCTCGCTATTCTTATTCAACATAGTACTGGAAGTGTTAGCCGGAGCAATCAGGAAAGAGGAAGAAATAAAAGGCATTCAAAGAATAAGAGATGAAGTCACGTGATCTCTCTTCACAAACAACATGATTCTATATAAAGAAAACCCTATAGTCTCTGCTCAAATGTTCCTAAATCTAATAAAGAACTTTGGCAAAGCAACAGGATACAAAATCAATGTACAGAAATCAGTAGCATTTGTATACACCAATTACATTCAAGCTGAGAGCCAAATCAAGAAGGCAATTCCATTCACAATAGCTACAAAAAGAAGAAAATATCTAGAAATAGAGCTTTCTGGAAAAGTAAAAAGTCTCTACAATGAGAATTACAAAACACTTTTGAATAAAATCAGATGGCACAAAAAAGTAACAAAGCATTTGATACGATTTGCCTGTGTCCCCACCCAAATTTCATCTTGAATTATAGTTCCCATAATCCTCACGTGTCATGTGAGAAACCAGGTGGAGATAAATTAATCATGGGGGCAGTTTCCCCCTTCCTGTTCCCGTGATAGTGAGTTGGTTCTCATGATATCTCACGGTGGTAAAAGGGGTTTCCCCCTTTGCTGGGAACTCATTATCTCTTCTGCTGCCTTGTGAATAAGTGCCTTGTGCCATGATTGTGAGTTTTCTGAGGCCTTCCCAGTTATGCAGAACTGTAAGTCAATTCAACCTCTATTCTTTATAAATTACTCAGTCTCAGGTATTTCTTCATAACAGCATGAGAACAGACTACTACAGTGTTTCATGTTCATGGATAGAAAGAATCAATATTGCTAAAATGGTCACTCAGGCCAAAGCAATTTACAGATTCAAATCAAACACATTGTCCTTCTTATCAAACTACAAATGACCTTTTTACAGTTAGAAAAAAAAAATTCTAAAATTTTATAGAACAAAAAAAAGAGCCTAAGTAGCCAAAGTAATTCTAAACAAACAGAATAAAACTTGAGACTTCACACTAACTTCAAACTATACTGCAAGTCCACAGGAAATAAAACAGTATGCTGTTGGTACAAAAACAGACATATAGACCAAAGGAACAGCTTAGAGTATTGTGAAATAAAGTCACACACCTACAATCATCTGAGCTTTGACAAAGATGACAAAAATAAGCAACGAGAAAAGAACTCCCTATTTAATAAATGGTGCTGGGATAACTGACTAGCCAGATGCAGAATATAAAATCGGGTCTATTTCATTTCATCATATACAAAAATCATCTCAGGATGAATTAAAGACTTAAATATAAAACCCAAATCTATAAAAACATTGGAAGAAAACCTAGGATAGTATTGTTCTGTACATAGGCCCTGGCAAAAGTTTTATGATAAACACTCCAAAAGCAATTGCAAAAACAGTAATTAGCAAGAGGGACCTAATTACATTCAAGAATTTCTGCATAGAAAAAAAAAAAAAAAAAAAAAAAAAAAAAAAAAAAAAAAAAAAAAAAAAAAAAAAAAAAAAACTACCAACAGAGTAGATAGACTGTCTCAAGATGGGTGAAAGTATTTGCAAACTAGGCATTTAGACAAAGGTCTAAATCTAAAAGAAACTTAAATAAACAAAACAAAACAAAACAAAACAAAAAAAACAAGCCCAAGCCCATTAAGAAATGGGAAAAATAAATCATGCTGCTATAAAGACACATGCACACGTATGTTTATTGCGGCACTATTTACAATAGCAAAGACTTGGAATCAACCCAAATGTCCATCTGTGACAGACTGGATTAAGAAAATGTGGCACATATACACCATGGAATATTATGCAGCCATAAAAAAGGATGAGTTTGCATCCTTTGTAGGGACATGGATGCAGCTGGAAACCATCATTCTTAGCAAACTATCACAAGAACAGAAAACCAAACACCGCACATTCTCACTCATAGGTGGGAACTGAACAATGACATCACTTGGACTCGGGAAGGGGAACATCACACATCGGGGCCTATCATGGGGAGGCGGGAGGGGGGAGGGATTGCATTGGGAGTTATACATGATATAAATGATGAATTGACGGGTGCTGAGAGTTGATGGGTGCAGCACACCAACATGGCACAAGTATACATATGTAACAAACCTGCACGTTATGCACATGTACCCTAGAACTTAAAGTATAATAATAATAAAAAAAAAAGAAATGGGAAAAATGACATGAACAGCTACTTCTTTAAAGATGACTTAGATGTGGCCAAGAAGGATAAAAAACTGCTCAGCATCACTAATCACTAGTTAAATGCAAATGAAAACCACAATGACATATCATATTGTAAAACTTAGAATGGCTATCAATGAAAAGTCAAAAAAGACGGACAGGGGTAGAGAGTTTATTTTAAGAGATTATAACAGGTAACTTCTCAGACCTAGATTTTAAACATACAAATATTCAAGTAAAAAAGGTTATGGAACACCAAGCAGATTTAACCCAAAGACCACTTGAAGACATTTAATAATCAAACTGTCAAAAGTGAAAGATAAAGAAAGGATCCTAAAAGCAGCAAGAGAAAAGAAGGAAGTAACAGAAAACAGAGCTCTCCTAAGTCTGGCAGCAGAATTCTCAGTGGAAACCTTATAGGCTAGGAAAGAATGGCATGCCATATTTAAAGTGCTGAGGGAAAATACTTTTACCCCAGAATAGTATATGCAGTGAAAATATCCTTCAAACATGAAGGAGAAATAAAGACTTTCCCAGTCAAACAAAAGCTGAGGGATTTCATGAATACCAGAATCATCCAACAAGAAATGTGAATGAAAGTTCTTCGGTTAGAAAGAAAAGAATATTAATGAGCAATAAGTAATTATTTGAAAGTACAAAACTCACTGGTAATAGTAAGTACACAGAACAAATATGCAATATTATAACAGTGTAACTGTGTTGTGTAAATTACTAAATTACTCTTGTTTCAAGCAGAAAGACTAAGCAATGAACCCACAAAAAATAATAACTACAATCACTTTTTAATACATAGTATAATAACATCTAAATGGAAACAACATAAAGTTAGAAAGTGAGAGGATGAAGTCCAGGTGTTTATTAGTGGTTTATTAGTGTTTTTTTTTTGTTTGTTTGTTTTTGTTTTTTTTTAGTTTTTTTTTTTTTTTTCTATTTTTTTTGGTTTTTTATGCAAGTAGTGTTAAGTCATTATCAGGTTAAAATAATCAAACCAAAAAACATACTATCAATACACAAAAGATAACAAGTAAGAAACTAAATACTATCATGAGATAAAAATATATTCACTAGAGGAAAACAAAAAAGAAAGAACGAAGGAAGAAAAGACCATGAAACAATTAGAAAACAAATGGCAGGTGTAAGTTCTTATTTATCAATAATAACATTGATTGTAAATAGACTGAAGTCTCCAATCAAAAGACATAGACAGGCTAAATGGATGAAAAAAAATGAAACCCATTGATCTGTTTCCTACAAGAAACACACTTTACCTATAAAGACACACATAGACTGAAAATAAAGAAATGGAAAAAGATATTCCATACCAAAGGAAACCAGAAAAAGAGTAGGAGTAGCTATACTTACACAAGAGAGAAAAAAATAGATTTCAGGACAAAAACTATCAGTAGAGACAAAGAATGTCACTATATAATGTCACTATGTCACTATACAATTCAGCAAGAGGATATAAAAATTTTAAACATATATGCACCCAACACAAGAGCTCTCAGATATATTAAAACAATGTTATTAGAGTGAAAGTGAGAGGCCCCAAGACAATTACATCTGGAGACTTCAAGGCCCCACTTTCAGCACTTTTAAACAGATCTTTCAGACAGAAAATAAACAAAGAAACATTGACCTTATTCTGAACTATAGACCAAATGGACCTAATAGATATTTACAGAACATTTCATTCAAAAGCTGCCAAATACACATTTTTTTTTCCCTCAGGATGTGGATTATTCTCAAGGATAAAATATGTGTTAGGTCACAAAACAAGACTTATAACGGTAAAAAAAAAAAAAAACTTGAAATAATATCAGGCATCAAGCTGGTGCAGTGGCTCACACCTGTAATCCCAACACTTTTGGAGGCCGAGGTGGGTGGATCATGAAGTCAGGAGTTTGAGACCAGTCTGGCCAACATAGTGAAACTCTGTCTGTACTAAAAATACAAAAAATTAGCCGGCTGTGGTGGTGTGCACCTGTAATCCCAGCTACTAGGGAGTCTGAGGCAGGAGAATCGCTTGAACCGGGGAGATGGAGGTTGCAGTGAGCCAAGATTGCGCCACTGCACTCCAGCCCTGGTGACTGTGCCAGACTCTGTTAAAAAATAAAAATAAAAATAAAATAAAAATAAAAAAAAACCTCCCTGACAACAGAGGAATGTAAATAAAAATTGATAGAAAATTTTTGAAAATTATACAAATACATGAAAATTAAACAACATGCTCCTGAATTACCGAATATTGGATAAATTTAAAAAATTAAAACAAAATTTTAAAATTTATTGAAACATTTGATAATGAAAACACAACATACTAAAAACTATGAGATACAGCAAAAGCAATACTAAGAGGAAAGTTTATAGCCATACATGCTTATATCAATGAAGAGAAAAAAAATATAATAAGCAATTTAATGTGTCTTAAAGAACTGGGGATACAAGAACAAAGAAAACCCAAAATTGGTAGAAGAAATAATAAAGACCAGAGTAGAAATATATGAAATTGAAATAAAAAAATACTAAAAATTAGTGAAACAAAAAGTTTGTTTTGTGAAGTGTTACAAAATTGACATATGTTTAACCAGACTGAGAAAAAAAAGAGAAGATCCACACAAATAAAACTGTAAATAAAAGAGAAGATATTACAGCCAATACTGAAGAAATTAAAAGGGTAATTAGTGCCTACTTTGATCAACTATATGCCAATAAATTGGAAAATCTAGAAGTGGACAAATTCCTACACACAAACTTCCAAGATTGAAGCAAGAAGAAATTCAAACCCTAAACAGATCAATTCCAAGCAATTAGATCAAAACCATAATAAAAAGTCTTCCAGTTAGAGAAAGTCCTACAACCAGATAGATTTACTGATGAATTCTATCAAATATTGAAAGAAGAATTAAGATGGCTAGAAAGTAATGGTGGATAGTAGTCAGGACTAACTTATAGCTTCCACTCAGATGAACAGAACAGTATGTGGAGACTCACATAATAAACTCTTGCTCCAAGAACTACAAAAGGAACATATCAGGAAAGCAAATATAATTCACAGAACATTTGAAGAAAGCAGCTTGCCACTGCACAGGCTCTGTAAAACAGCCAAAAACCTGTGAGTGCCCGAAGTATGAGAGGGAAAATGTCTACCCCAAAACACATCCTCACTGAGATATATGAAAATTTAGATCATGGGAGAAGGATTTGACCTTATCTAGAGCTGAGACAAATTTAGAGAGCCAAGCAAAATATAAGGGTTGAGGAAACAGAGGAAAACACCCTGTGGCACTTTTGGTCCTCAGGAAAGCCACCTTTGACTTTGTTTCTCAGGGCTCCGTGGAAAGGGTTGCCAGTAGAATTGGAGAAAGATCACAGGGAGAAGGAAACCTCGAGCTTGACATTGTAACATTTTTGACTGAATGTGAACTTTCATGGACAGAATCCAGGGGAGGGGGCAAATGGTGAGTGCAGATACAAGCGCAGAAACCACAGCAGGCAGGGAGACACAGAACCTAAAAGCCCTGCTTGCATTCTCAGCAAGGAGGCTTGTAGCCTGGGGCAAGTTCTCAGCCCTGAACAGAGGCCAACTGGAAATATACTCCTTGCTGTTGGGAGGTCATGGTGGGAGTAAGACTGGCCCTTCAGACTGTGTGAGATCTGGATAAGGCCTGTCACTGTTGGCTTTTCTCCACTTCCCTGGCAACCTGTATGACACAGGAGAGGCAGTCAAAATCCCCCTGGGAATGTAACTCCATTGGCCTGAGAACCACAGCCTCATCACCCATAGCAGCTGCAGCAAACCCTGCCAAAGGAGAGTCTGAGCTTAGACAAACCTATTTCTGCCCCACCTGATGGTATTTCTCTACCTGCTAATCTCATGGTAGTTCAATGGCCCCACCCAACGCCTGAGAAATTCAAATACTTATGCAGGTGACCCTAGATCGATCTTGTATTCTTCATATACTACTGCAACTGATGCTCTTTTGAAAGCTTCAATTGCTGGCTGGAGGCCAACCATCATAAAACTAGCACATTAAACAAAACTAAAACCAAGGACCTTCACAGAGTACACTTCTCTTTCTTGCTACCTCCACCACAGCAGTTACTGGTATCCATGACTGAGAGATATGAAGGTGGATTCTATCACAGGACTCTTTGGAGATACTCCCTAGTGCCAGCCCAGAGCCCAGTAGCACTGCTGGGTGGCTAGACCCAGAAGAGAAAGAACAATCACTGGACTCTCAGGAAGTCCCATCCCTAGGGAAAGGGGGAGAGCACCACATCAAGGGAGCATCCCACAAGATGAAAGAATCTGAAAAACAACACTTGAGCCTCAGATCTTCCCTCTGAAAGCCTACTCAAATAAGGAGGAACAAGAAAAAACTATTCTGGTAAATGACAAAACCGTGTTCTTTAACATCTCCAAAATATCACACTAGCTCACCAGTAATGGATCCAAACCAAGAAGAAATCTTATAATTTACAGAGAAAGAATTCAGAAGGTTGACTACTAAGCTACTCAAGAAGGCATCAGAGAAAGGTGAATACCAACTTAAAGAAATACAAAAAATAGGCCAGGCGTGGTAGCTCATGCCTGTAATCCCAGCTCTTTGGGAGGCCGAGGCAGGCAGACCATGAGGTGAAGAGATTGAGACCATCCTGGCCAACATGGTGAAATCCAGTCTCTACTAAAAATACAAAAATTAGCTGGTTGTGTTGGTGCATGCCTGTAGTCCCAGCTACTCAGGAGGATGAGGCATGAGAATTGCTTGAACCCAGGAGGCAGAGGTTGCAGTGAGCTGAGATCACGCCACTTCACTCCATCCTGGTGACAGAGCGAGACTCTATGTAAAAAAATAAATAAAATAAAATAAAATAAATAAATTAAAAAAATACAGGATAGGAATGAAAAAATCTCCAGACAAATAGATAGCATAAATAAAAACCAATCACAACTTCTGGAAATGAAAGACACACTGAGAGAAATGCAAAATACACTGGAATATCTCAGCAATAGAATCGAACAAGTAAAGGAAAGAAGTTCAGAGCTTGAAGACAAGCCTTTCAAATTAACCCAACGTGGCAAAGACAAAGAAAAATATAAATAAAATAAATGAACAAAGCCACCAAGAATTTTGAGATTGTGTTAAATAACCAAGTCTAAGAATAGTTGATGTTCCCAAGAATGAAGAGAAATCTAAAAGTCTGGAGAACACATTTCAGGGAATAATCAAGAAAAACTTACCTGGCCTTGCCAGAGATCTAGACATCCAAATACAAGAAGCTCAAAGAATAACCAGGAAATTCATCACAAAAAATTATTTCATAAGCACATAGTCATCAGGTTATCTAAAGTCAAGATGAAGGAAAGAATCTTAAGAGCCATGAGGCAAAAGCCACAGGTAACATATAAAGGAAAACCTGTGAGACTAACAGCATATTTCTCAGCAGACACTCTACAACCTAGAAGGAATTGGGGTTTTATTTTTAGTCTCCTAAAACACAACAGTTATCAGCCAAGGATTTTGTATTCAGAGAAACTAAGCTTCATAAATGAAGGAAAGATAAAGTCTTTTTTACAAAAATAAATGCTGAGAGAATTCACCACTATCAAGCTAGCAGTACAAGAAATGCTCAAAGGAGCTCTACATTTTAAAACAAATCCTTGAAATACACCAAAATAGAACCTCCTTAAAGCATAAATATCTCAGGAACTATAAAACAACAACACAATTTTAAAAAAGACATTCACGCAATAGCTAGCACAATGAATAGAATAGTACCTCATATGTCAATACTAACTTTGAATCTAAATGGCCTAAATACTCCATTTAAAACATACAGAATGGCAAAATGAATATAAATTCACCAACCAAACATCTGCTGTATTTAAGAGACTCACCTCATACATAAGGACTCACATAAACTTAAGGTTAAGGAGTCAAAAAAATAAAAATGAAATAAACAACCAAAATCAGAACTGGACTGAATAAAATTGAAACGTAAAAAGCAATATAAAAATTAATAAAACTGAAGATTGTTTCTTTGAAATGATAAATAATATTGATTGAATGCTACCTAGGCTAATATAATGAGAGAATATACAAGTAAAAACGACCAGAAATGATAATAAAAAGACATTACCACTGACCCCATAGAAACACAAATATCCCTCAAAGATTTGTACAAATAACAAAAACTAGAAAACCTACAAGAAACTGATAAATTTATGGAAACATACAATCTCCTTATATTGAACCAGGAAGAAATTGAAACCCTGAACGGAACAATAATGAGCTGCAAAGTTGAATCAGTAAGAAAAAGCCTACAAACAGGAAAGAGCCCTGGACCAGACATATTCACAATCAAAATTTGCCAGTCATATAATCCAGAGCTGGTACCAATACTACTAAAATTATTAAAAATTTGGGGGGTAAGAAAATCCTCTCAAACTTATTCTATGAGGCCAGCAATATTCTCATACCAAAATCTGTCAGAGAAACAAATACAAAAGAAAATTTCGGACTAATATTTCTGATGAACCTGGATGCAAAAATCCTCACAAAATACTAGCAAAGTGAATTCAGCAGAATATCAAAAAGCTGATCCACCACAATCAAAAAGGCTTTAGTCTTGATATAGAAGATGAGTTAAACACATGTAAATCAATAAATGTGATTCATCACACAAACAGAACTAAAAACAAAAACCACATGATAATCTCAATTAACACAAAAAAGCTTTTGATAAAATTCAACATCTCTTTACATTAGAAACAATAAGAAAACTAGTCATTGAAAAAACATACCTCAAAATAATAGAGCCATCTATAACATGCATTCAGCAAACATCATACTAAATGGACAAAGCTGAAAGCATTTCCCTTGAGAACCATAGGAAGGCAAAAATTTCTCTCACATCACTACTATTAAACATAGTAATGGAAGCCTTAGCCAGACCAATTAGGCAAAAAAAGTAAATACAAGGTATACAAATAGAAAGAGAGGAACTCAAAGTATCTCTCTTCACTGACAGTATAATTATATACCCAGAAAACCTCATAGACTCTTTTTTTTTTTTTTTTTTTTTTTAGTATCTCCTAGATCTTGTAAAATACTTCTGCAAAGTTTTAGGATACATAATTAATGAATGAAAATCAGTAGCATTTCTATACACCTACATTGTAGGTGTAGATGTATAGAAATATACAATGTTTAAGCTGAGAGCCAAATCAAGAATGCAATCCCATTCACAATAGCCCCCACAAAGAATAAAATACCTCAGAATACAGTCAAGCAAGGAGGTAAAAAGTCTCTACAATGAGAATTGCAAAACAATGATGAAACAAATGAGAGATGACACAAAAGTATGAAAAGAACATTCCATTCTCATGGACACAAAGAATCAATATTGTTAAAATGGTCATACTGTACAATGCAATTCACAGATTCATTGTTGTTCCTATCAAATTATCAATTACATTATTTGCATAATTAGAAAAATACTATTCTAAAATTCAAATGGAACCAAAAAGAAGCCTGGATAGGCTAGGCAATTTTAAATAAGAAGACTAAAGCTGGATACATCACACTACCTAACTTCAAATCATACTATGAGGCTGTAGTAACCAAACAGCATGACACTGATACAAAAGCTAACATACAGAACAATAGAAAAGGCAAGAGAACTCAGAAATAAAGCCACACAACTACCACCATCTGATCTATGAAAACGTTGACAAAAATATTCAATATAGAAAAAATTCTCTATTCAGTACGTGGTGCTGTGATAACTGACTAGCTAGATGCAGAACAATAAAACTGGACCATTTTGTTTTACCATATACAAAAATCAACTCAAGATGGATTGAAAAGCTAAATATAAAACCTAAATATGTAAAAACCCTAGAAAAAATTTATTAATAAAAATTTCATTCTGAACATAGGCTCTGACAAAGATTTCTTTTCTTTTTTTTTTTTTTTTTTATACTTTAAGTTCTAGGGTACATGTGCATAACGTGCAGGTTTGTTACATATGTATATTTGTGCCATGTTGGTGTGCTGCACCCATCAACTCGTCAGCACCCATCAATTCATCATTTATATCATGTATAACTCCCCAATGCAATCCCTCCCCCCTACCCCCTCCCCATGATAGGCCCCGGTGTGTGATGTTCCCCTTCCCGAGTCCAAGTGATCTCATGGTTCAGTTCCCACTTATGAGTGAGAACATGCGGTGTTTGGTTTTCTCTTCTTGTGATAGTTTGCTAAGAATGATGGTTTCCAGCTGCATCCATGTCCCTACAAAGGACGCAAACTCATCCTTTTTTATGGCTGCATAGTATTCCATGGTGTATATGTGCCACATTTTCTTAATCCAGTCTGTCACAGATGGACATTTGGGTTGATTCCAAGTCTTTGCTATTGTGAATAGTGCCGCAATAAACATACGTGTGCATGTGTCTTTATAGCAGCATGATTTATAATCCTTTGGGTATATACCCAGTAGTGGGATGGCTGGGTCATGGGGTACATCTAGTTCTAGATCCTTGAGGAATCGCCATACTGTTTTCCATAATGGTTGAACTAGTTTACAATCCCACCAACAGTGTAAAAGTGTTCCTATTTCTCCACATCCTCTCCAGCACCTGTTGTTTCCTGACTTCTTAATGATTGCCATTCTAACTGGTGTGAGATGGTATCTCATTGTGGTTTTGATTTGCATTTCTCTGATGGCCAGTGATGATGAGCATTTTTTCATGTGTCTGTTGGCTGTATGAATATCTTCTTTTGAGAAATGTCTGTTCATATCCTTTCCCCACTTTTTGATGGGGTTGTTTGTTTTTTTCTCGTATATTTGTTTGAGTTCTCTGTAGATTCTGGATATTAGCCCTTTGTCAGATGAGTAGGTTGCAAAAATTTTCTCCCATTCTGTAGGTTGCCTGTTCACTCTGATGGTAGTTTCTTTTGCTGTGCAAAAGCTCTTTAGTTTAATTAGATCCCATTTGTCAATTTTGGCTTTTGCTGCCGTTGCTTTTGGTGTTTTAGACATGAAGTCCTTGCCCATGCCTATGTCCTGAATGGTACTACCTAGATTTTCTTCTAGGGTTTTTATGGTATTAGGTCTAACATTTAAGTCTCTAATCCATCTTGAATTAATCTTCGTTTAAGGAGTAAGGAAAGGATCCAGTTTCAGCTTTCTACTTATGGCTAGCCAATTCTCCCAGCACCATTTATTAAATAGGGAATCCTTTCCCCATTTCTTGTTTCTCTCAGGTTTGTCAAAGATCGGATGGCTGTAGATGTGTGGTATTATTTCTGAGGACTCTGTTCTGTTCCATTGGTCTATAGCTCTGTTTTGGTACCAGTACCATGCTGTTTTGGTTACTGTAGCCTTGTAGTATAGTTTGAAGTCTGACAAAGATTTCATGATGAAAACGCTAAAAGCAATTGCAACAAAAGCATACATTGACAAGTGGGACCTAATTAAACTGAAGACATTTTGCACAGCAAAAGAAACTACCAACATAGTGAACAGACAACATACAGAATGTGACAAAATATTTGCAAACTATGGATCTGACAAAGGTCCAGTGTTCAAAACCATAAGGAAATTAAACAAATTTACAATAAAAAAATTTATTAAAAATGGACAAAGTACATGAACAGACACTTCTCTAATAAAAGCATACACACAGCCAACAAAAATCTTAAAAATGCTCAGCATCACTAATTATTAAAAAATGCAACTCAAAATCACAATGACATATCATTTCAATGTCAAAAGATAACAGATGCTGGTGAGGTTGCAGAACAAAAGAAATGCTTATCCATTGCTGGTGGGAATGTAAATTACTTTACCCACTGTGGAAAGTAGTTTGGAGAGTTTTCCAAGAACTTAAAACAGAATTACCATTTGACCAAGCAATCCCATTACTGGGTATATATCCAAAGAAATATAAATCGTTTTACCATAAAGGCCCATTTACAGTTATATTCATGGCAGTACTATTCACGATAGCAGAGACATGAAATCAACATAGCTTCTCATCAATGGTGGATTGCATAAAAATGTAGTACATATACATTATAGAATACTATGAAGTCATAAAAATAAGACCATGTTCTTTGGAGTGACATGGATGGAACTGAAGGCCATTATTCTAAGTGAATTAGTGCAGAAACAACAACAAAAAAACATTACCATATGTTCTCACCTATACATGGGAAGTAAAATTTGAGTATACATGAACACAGAGGAGAAATCAATAGACATCAGCACCTACTTGAGGATGGAGAGTGGGAGGAGGGTGAGGATCGAAAAACTCTGTCAGGTACCATGATTATTACCTGGGTGTCAAACTAATCTGTACCTGAAACTCTCATGACATGCAGTTAACCCTTGTAAAAAACTTGCACATATGCCACCTGAGTCTAAAATACAAGTTGGAAAAAAATAAAAATTAATGGTCAAAGACCTTGAATAGACATTTTTCCAAAGACAGTGAGTAATGGCATTTGAAAAGATGGTAGACTTTATTAGTTACCAGATTAATGAAAATATATAAAAAATTTAGTTCTTTTTTTTACATTTTAAGACGACTACATTTTTTAATTATTATTTTTAATTGACATAGGGTTTTGCTCTGTTGCCCAGGCTAGAGTGCAGTGGTGCAATTACAGCTCACTGCAATGTCAACCTCCCAAACTCAATAAATTAACCTGCCTCAGCCTCTGAAGTAGCTGGAAGTACAGTCACATGCCACCATGCCTGGCTAATTTGTGTACTTCTGTAGAGACAGGGTTTCTACATGTTGCCTAGGCTGGTCTCAAACTCCTGGGCTCAAGCTAACTGCCTGCCTCAGCCTCTCAAAGTTACGGGATTACAGGTGTGAGCTATCATGCCCAACTTACAATTATTTTTTAATTTAAAATTTAAAAAAAATGTACAGAGATGTGCAGAAATTGAAGCCCTGGTATATTTCTGGTCAGAATAGAAATAGTACTACTGCAGTGGAACACAAGGTAGACGTTTCTTAGAAGTTTGACATATCTGAATATTATTAACATGATGGAGGACTAGTAATCTTCAATTCTTTGCTCTCATAGAGAAATATTATCTTCTAAAGACTGGCTAAAATAACATTATTCTAGTTCCGGCAACCAAACAAACATTTAGAGCAATCAAGCAAAGGCCCACAAAAAAGCCATGTTCAAAATGCTAAAAAATGTGGTGAATTTATACTTACTCCTTCTCTACCATGTCCACAGAACCGTATTTGAGAAAAAAAAAAAAAAAAAAACTGCTCGAATTTTCTTTCCATTCTTTGATGGAAAGAAACAAAGCAAAAACTTATTTACATGGTTCTAACGTATATGTGAACTACCCAAGTTTTATCTTTTGCCTTACTTGTAAGTCAGACAAAGAAATGTAACATACTGTGAATCTCAGGCTAGCAAGAACTGTAGAAGGCAGTAGAATGTGGCACAGCAGATGAAAGCTGCAAAGAAACTGCCAATCTACAGGTGCCTAGGGAAAGAGATTATTAAAAAGGGATGAAAGATAATATCTAAGGCTATGAGACTGTTGATGGAGACACACTGATGAATTGGCATATTTAAAAGCAGCAATATATATGAGAAAAATTAATGAAAAAGCTCACACTAGCCTTGACATCAAGGATGTACAAAAAGGAACTGAGAAGAACTCAAGCCTTATCACTAGGGTAATTCCAAGACTCAGAACATTCCCTGCTAAGCATAGAAAGGCTAAAAATGGTAGCTGTTTTTTTTTTTTTTTTTTTTTTTTTTTTTGAATATGTACTTTTAAACAGAATTCACAAGGGGTGCAAAAAATCAACAACAACAACAACAAAACCCATGGCCCACATCAAGAAACAAAATAAATTTCCAAAACTGTCCTTAAATGAACATAGACAAGATACAGAAAAGAACCCCATAGGCATTGTATGTACAATAAAAAGACTTTAAAACAATGGTCTTGAATATGCTATACATTTAAAGCAAAAGGAAAATATAAACAAAGGAATAGAGAAAACCAGAAAAAATGGGAACAAAATATAGTACCCACAAAGAAAAATTATTAAAAAGAATAAAACAAATTGTAGAATTGAAAAATACAATAACTATATGAAAAAACTAATTAGAGGGCATAAAGAGCAGATTTGCAAAGATACGAATTAGTTAACTTAGGACAAGGTACTCCAGGAATTTTTTTTTTTTTTTTTTTTTTTTTTTTTTTTTTTTGAGACGGAGTCTTGCTCTGTCGCTCAGACTGGAGCACAATGGCACAATCTTGGCTCCCTACAACGTCCGCCTCCCAGGTTCAAGTGATTCTCCTGCCTCAGACTCCTGAGTAGCTGGGATTATAAGTTTGCGCCACCACACCTGGCTAATTTTTGTATTTTTAGTAGAGACAGGGTTTGCCCATGTTGGTCAGGCTGGTCTCAAACTCCTGACCTCGTGATCTGCCCACCTCAGCCTCCCAAAGTGCTGGGATTATAAGCGTGAGCCACCATGCCCAGCCAAGGAATAATTTTCAAAATGATTTTAAAAAAATGAAAATAGCCTAAGGGACTTACAGGACCCCATCAAGTGGACCAGTATATACATTATGAGAATACTAAAATAAGAACAAAGAAAGATACAGAGAGCTTATTTGAAGAAATAATGGTTGAAAATGTTCCAAATGTGATGAAATAAACTAATATACAAATAAAAAAAAAAAGCAAAACAAACTTTAAGTAGGACCATTACATGAGAAAAGCAACACCCTTTTGAAGAAATTGAACTGGGAAAACTCAATGTCCATAAGCAAAAATGTAAAGTTGAATTCTTACCCTATGCACATATAAAATTTAACCCAAAATGAACAAAAGGAAAGAGGGGGCAAAAGAAGATGACCAAATAGAAGATTCCGCCAATTATTCCCCTGTCAGGAACACCATATTAAACAACTATCTACACAAAAACACCTTCGTAAGAATTAAAAATCAGGTGGGCCATCACAGTACCTGATTTTAACTTCATATCCCTAAAATAGGCACTGAAGAGGGTATAAAAAGGCCATCATGAAATGCCAACACCATCTCTCTCCCATGTTCTGGCAGTGGCCATGAGAAGTGGAGATGAAATCTGAAACTCAAAGCTGCTCTGCAGATATGGTTTGGCTGCGACCCCACCCAAATTTCATTTTTTATTGTAGTTGTCAAAATTCCCATGTATCATGTGAGGGACCTGGTGGAAGGTAATTGAATAATGGATATGGTTCTTTCCCATGCTGTTCTTGTGATTGTGAATAAGTCTCATGAGATCTGTTGGTTTTATAAATAAGAGTTTCCCTGCCCAAGCTTTTTCTCTTGTCTACTGCCATGTGACATGTGCCGTTTTACCTTCCACCATGATTGTGAGGCCTCCCCAGCCACGTGAAACTGTGAGTCCATTAAACCTCTTTCTTTTGTAAATTGCCCACTCTCAGATATATCTTTATCAGTGTCATGAAAACAGACCAATACACCTGTCATGGCAGAAAGAAAAACTGGACTGGACTAAGGTGATACTCATGCAGACATCATTTAGATAAGCCCTTGCAAAGAGGGAATTGCCCATCCCATGAGTCAGGATTCAGTTTCAACAAACCTCACCACCATGGGCTAAAGTGTTTTGGGGATCTAAATAAACCTTAAAGGCAGTCTGGGCCATAAGGACTACAAATCCTAGGCATGCCTTTGTGCTGAGATCTGCTCAGAGCCAGTGGACTTAGGGGGCACATAACCTTGTGAGACATGGAGGCCAAAGAATTGCTTGAACCACCCCTCTCTTAATTCCAGGCAGTACAGCACAAACCACACACAAAAAAAGATTCATTTCTTCCACTTGAGGTTATGAGAGGAATAAATAAAATGGTCTTTTTCTTCCAAGTAAGACACCAGCTCAGCTACAGCAGGATAGGACACTAGACAGCCTTGTGAGGCCTGTTTTCCAGGCACCAGCTCCAATATGACATTTCTATAATAGAAACACCCTGGGTTAGAGGAGAAGGTACTGTCTTGAAGGGAAGGGCCCAATCCTGACAGAATTCACCATCTGCTTAATAAAGGATCCTTGGGCCCTGAATATCCAGCAGAAATACCCAAGTAGCATACCATGGGCCTTGGGTGAGACTCTGAGACATGCTGGCTTCATATAAGAGTCAGTACATTCACAGTAAGATGGCTTTGATGAGACACTCCTTCTGCTTTAGAACAGCAGAAGGAAAAGTAATGGGAGCTTAGTATTGCACCTCAAGTACCAACTTTGCAACAGTGGGTAGTGCACCAAGAAAGCTCTTGGGGACATTGATTCCAGACCTTGACTCTGGGAGAGTATCTTCATTATTATTATTATTATACTTTAAGTTCTAGGGTACATGTGCATAACGTGCAGGTTTGTTACATATGTATACTTATGCCATGTTGGTGTGCTGCACCCATCAACTCGTCAGCACCCATCAATTCATCATTTATATCATGTATAACTCCCCAGTGCAATCCCTCCCTCCTCCCCCCTCCCCATGATAGGCCCCAGTGTGTGATGTTCCCCTTCCCGAGTCCAAGTGATCTCATTGTTCAGTTCAAACCTATGAGCGAGAACATGCGGTGTTTGGTTTTCTCTTCTTGTGATAGTTTGCTAAGAATGATGGTTTCCAGCTGCATTCATGTCCCTACAAAGGACGCAAAACTCATCCTTTTTTATGGCTGCATAGTATTCCATGGTGTATATGTGCCACATTTTCTTAATCCAGTCTGTCACAGATGGACATTTGGGTTGATTCCAAGTCTTTGCTATTGTGAATAGTGCCGCAATAAACATACGTGTGCATGTGTCTTTGTAGTAGAATAATTTATAATCCTTTGGGTATATACCCAGTAGTGGGATGGCTGGGTCATATGGTACATCTAGTTCTAGATACTTGAGGAATTGCCATACTGTTTTCCATAATGGTTGAACTAGCTTACAATCCCACCAACAGTGTAGAAGTGTTCCTATTTCTCCACATCCTCTCCAACACCTGTTGTTTCCTGACTTCTTAATGATTGCCATTCTAACTGGTGTGAGATGGTATCTCATTGTGGTTTTGATTTGCATTTCTCTGATGGCGAGTGATGATGAGCATTTTTTCATGTGTCTGTTGGCTGTATGAATGTCTTCTTTTGAGAAATGTCTGTTCATATCCTTTGCCAACTTTTTGATGGGGTTGTTTGTTTTTTTCTTGTATATTTGTTTGATTTCTTTGTAGATTCTAAATATTAGCCCTTTGTCAGATGAGTAGGTTGCAAAAATTTTCTCCCATTCTGTAGGTTGCCTGTTCACTCTGATGGTAGTTTCTTTTGCTGTGCAGAAGCTCTTTAGTTTAATGAGATCGCATTTGTCAATTTTGGCTTTTGCTGCCGTTGCTTTTGGTGCTTTAGACATGAAGTCCTTGCCCATGCCTATGTCCTGAATGGTACTACCTAGATTTTCTTCTAGGGTTTTTATGATATTAGGTCTAACATTTAAGTCTCTAACCCATCTTGAATTAATTTTCATATAAGGAGTAAGGAAAGGATCCAGTTTCAGCTTTCTACTTATGGCTAGCCAATTTTCCCAGCACCATTTATTAAATAGGGAATCCTTTCCCCATTTCTTGTTTCTCTCAGGTTTGTCAAAGATCGGATGGCTGTAGATGTGTGGTATTATTTCTGAGGACTCTGTTCTGTTCCATTGGTCTATATCTCTGTTTTGGTACCAATACCATGCTGTTTTGGTTACTGTAGCCTTGTAGTAGAGTTTGAAGTCAGGTAGTGTGACGCTTCCAGCTTTGTCCTTTTGACTTAGGATTGTCTTGGCAATGCGGGCTCTTTTTTGGTTCCATATGAACTTTAAAGCCGTTTTTTCCAATTCTGTGAAGAAACTCATTGGTAGGTTGATGTGGATGGCATTGAATCGATAAATAACCTTGGGCAGTATAGCCATTTTCACGATATTGTTTCTTCCTATCCATGAGCGTGGTATGTTCTTCCATTTGTTTGTGTCCTCTTCGATTTCACTGAGCAATGGTTTGTAGTTCTCCTTGAAGAGGTCCTTGGAATCCCTTGTAAGCTGGATTCCCAGGTATTTTATTCTCTTTGAAGCAATTGTGAATGGAAGTTCATTCCTGATTTGGCTCTCTGCTTCTCTGTTCCTGGTGTATAAGAATGCTTGTGATTTTTGCACATTAATTTTGTATCCTGAGACTTTGCTGAAGTTGCTTATCAGCTTAAGGAGATTTTGGGCTGAGACAATGGGGTTTTCTAAATATACAATCATGTCATCTGCAAACAGGGACAATTTGAGTTCTTCTTTTCCTAAGTGAATACCCTTGATTTCTTTCTCTTGCCTGATTGCCCTAGCCAGATCTTCCAACACCATGTTGAATAGGAGTGGTGAGAGAGGGCATCCCTGTCTTGTTCCAGTTTTCAAAGGGAATTTTTCGAGTTTTTGCCCATTCAGAATGATATTAGCTGTGGGTGTGTCATAAATGGCTCGTATTATTTTGAGGTACGTTCCATCAATACCGAATTTATTGAGCGTTTTTAGCATGAAGGGCTGTTGAATTTTGTCAAAAGCCTTTTCTGCATCTATTGAGACAATCATGTGGTTCTTGTCTTTGGTTCTGTTTATATGCCGGATTACGTTTATTGATTCGCGAATGTTGAACCAGCCTTGCATCCCAGGGATGAAGCCAACTTGATCATGGTGGATAAGGTTTTTGATGTGCTGCTGAATCCGGTTTGCCAGTATTTTATTGAGGATTTTTGCATCAATGTTCTTCAGGGATATTGGTCTAAAATTCTCTTTTTTTTTGTTGTGTCTCTGCCAGGCTTTGGTATCAGGATGATTTTGGCCTCATAAAATGAGTTAGGGAGGATTCCCTCTTTTTCTATTGATTGGAATAGTTTCAGAAGGAATGGTACCAGCTCCTCCTTGTACCTCTGGTAGAATTCAGCTGTGAATCCATCTGGTCCTGGACTTTTTTTGGTTGGTAGGCTATTAATTGTTGCCTCAATTTCAGAGCCTGCTATTGGTCTATTCAGGGATTCAACTTCTTCCTGGTTTAGTCTTGGGAGAGTGTAAGTGTCCAGGAAATTATCCATTTCTTCTAGATTTTCTAGTTCATTTGCATAGAGGCGTTTATAGTATTCTCTGATGGTTGTTTGTATTTCTGTGGGGTCCGTGGTGATATCCCCTTTATCATTTTTTATTGCATCTATTTGATTCCTTTCTCTTTTCTTCTTTATTAGTCTTGCGAGCGGTCTGTCAATTTTGTTGATCTTTTCAGAAAACCAACTCCTGGATTCATTGATTATTTGGAGGGTTTTTTGTGTCTCTATCTCCTTCAGTTCTGCTCTGATCTTACTTGTTTCTTGCCTTCTGCTAGCTTTTGGATGTGTTTGCTCTTGCCTGTCTAGTTCTTTTAATTGTGATGTTAGAGTGTCAATTTTAGATCTTTCCTGCTTTCTCTTGTGGGCATTTAGTGTTATAAATTTCCCTCTACACACTGCTTTAAATGTGTCCCAGAGATTCTGGTATGTTGTATCTTTGTTCTCATTGGTTTCAAAGAACATCTTTATTTCTGCTTTCATTTCATTATGTACCCAGTAGTCATTCAGGAGCAGGTTGTTCAGTTTCCATGTAGTTGAGCGGTTTTGATTGAGTTTCTTAGTCCTGAGTTCTAGTTTGATTGCACTTTGGTCTGAGAGACAGTTAGTTATAATTTCTGTTCTTGTACATTTGCTGAGGAGTGCTTTACTTCCAATTATGTGGTCAATTTTGGAATAAGTGCGATGTGGTGCTGAGAAAAATGTATATTCTGTTGATTTGGAGTGGAGAGTTCTATAGATGTCTATTAGGTCCGCTTGGTGAAGAGATGAGTTCAATTCCTGGATATCCTTGTTAACTTTCTGAATCGTTGATCTTTTTAATGTTGATAGTGTGGTGTTGAAGTCTCCCATTATTATTGTATGGAAGTCTAAGTCTCTTTGTAAGTCTCTAAGGACTTGCTTTATGAATCTGGGTGCATATATATTTAGGAGAGTTAGCTCTTCCTGTTGAATTGATCCCTTTACCATTATGTAATGGCCTTCTTTGTCTCTTTTGATCTTTGATGGTTTAAAGTCTGTTTTATCAGAGACAAGGATTGCAACCCCTGCTTTTTTTTGTTCTCCATTTGCTTGGTAGATCTTCCTCCATCCCTTTATTTTGAGCCTATATATGTCTCTGCATGTGAGATGGGTCTCCTGAATACAGCAGACTGATGGGTCTTGACTCTTTATCCAGTTTGCCAGTCTGTGTCTTTTAATTGGAGCATTTAGTCCATTTACATTGAAGGTTAATATTGTTATGTGTGAACTTGATCCTGCCATTATGATATTAACTGGTTATTTTGCTCGTTAGTTGATGCAGTTTCTTCCTAGCCTCGATGGTCTTTACATTTTGGCATGTTTTTGCAATGGCTGGTACCGGTTGTTCCTTTCCATGTTTAGGGCTTCCTTCAGGGTCTCTTGTAAGGCAGGCCTGGTGGTGACAAAATCTCTAAGCATTTGCTTATCTGGAAAGGATTTTATTTCTCCTTCACTTATGAAACTTAGTTTGGCTGGATATGAAATTCTGGGTTGAAAATTTTTATCTTTAAGAACATTGAATATTGGCCCCCACTCTCTTCTGGCTTGTAGAGTTTCTGCCGAGAGATCTGCTGTATGTCTGATGGGCTTCCCTTTGAGGGTAACCCGAACTTTCTCTCTGGCTGCCCTTAAGATTTTTTCCTTCATTTCAACTTTGGTGAATCTGGCAATTATGTGTCTTGGAGTTGCTCTTCTGGAGGAGTATCTTTGTGGTGTTCTCTGTATTTCCTGAATTTGAATGTTGTCCTGCCCTACTAGGTTGGGGAAGTTCTCCTGGATGATATCCTGAAGAGTGTTTTCCAACTTGGTTCCATTCTCCCCCTCACTTTCTGGCACCCCAAACAGACGTAGATTTGGTCTTTTTACGTAAACCCATACTTCTTGCAGGCTTTGTTCATTTCTTTTTCTTCTGTTTTCTTTTGGTTTCTCTTCTCGCTTCATTTCATTCATTTGATCCTCAATCGCTGATACTCTTTCTTCCAGTTGATCGAGTCGGTTACTGAAGCTTGTGTATTTGTCACGTATTTCTCGTGTCATGGTTTTCATCTCTGTCATTTCGTTTATGATCTTCTCTGCATTAATTAGTCTAGCTGTCAATTATTCCACCCTTTTTTCAAGATTTTTAGTTTCTTTGCGCTGGGTACGTAATTCCTCCTTTAGCTCTGAGAAGTTTGATGGACTGAAACTTTCTTCTCTCATCTCGTCAAAGTCATTCTGTGACCAGCTTTGATCCGTTGCTGGTGATGGGCTGCGCTCCTTTGCAGGGGGATATGCACTCTTATTTTTTGAATTTCCAGCTTTTCTGCCCTGCTTCTTCCCCATCTTTGTGGTTTTATCTGTCTCTGGTCTTTGATGGTGGTGACGTACTGATGGGTTTTTGGTATATGTGTCCTTCCTGTTTGATAGTTTTCCTTCTGACAGTCAGAAGGACTGTCTGTTGGTCTGTTGAAGATTGCTTGAGGTCCACTCCAGACCCTGTTTGCCTGGGTAACAGCAGCAGAGGTTGCCGAAGATAAAATATTGCTGAACAGCGAGTGTACCTGTCTGATTCTTCCTTTGGAAGTTTCCTCTCAGTGGTGTACTCCACCCTGTGAGGTGTGGGTTGTCAGCCTGCCCCTAGTGGGCGATATCTCCCAGCTAGGCTACTCAGGGTTCAGGAACCCACCTGAGCAGGCAGTCTGTCCATTCTCAGATCTCAACCTCCACGTTGGGAGATCCACGGCTCTCCCCAAAGCTGTCATACAGAGTCGTTCGTGTCTGCACCGGCCCCCGCTGCTTCCCCTGTTGGTCTTCAGCTTTGCGCTGAACCCAGAGGACTCTGGGAGAGTATTTACAGACCTTTCCTGGATGAGAGGGCAACCCACTGTCCTATAGTGTGAGTCTCAGGCCTGTCGACATTAAACACAAGCTGACTGTAGAGCCCTTAGGCCTTAAGTGAATATCAGCATCAGCCTAGCAATACTCTCTTGGGCCTGTTCTGGTGGTGGCCATGGGGAGAGGATTCTCTGCCCATGGAAAGGAGAACTAAGAATGGGAAATACTTTATCTTGTAACTTGAGTGCCAGTTTAGCTGCAGTTAAAGTGAGAACCAAGTAGATTTCTAAGGTTTTTGGTTCTAGTCCCTGGTTTCAGGATGGCACCTCTGAACCTGCATGAGGCCTGGAGGAACTCACAGCCATGAGGGGAAGAACATTAAGACTAACTGGCTTCAGCACTTCTTAGAAGTAGAGCCCTAGGACCTTGAGCAAACATATGCGGTAGCCACAAAGTGGTTACAGCGGGCCTTGGTACCAGTATTGCTGGCTACAGCGGGGCTTGTGTCTCCCCTCCCCCAGCTCTAGGTGACTCAACACAAAGATAATCTGTATGTTTGGAAAGAAGTAATGGAAAAGAGCAAGAGCTTTCAAATGGTGATCCAGAGAATTTTTCCACATTTCACGAAAGATGCCAAATGAGGCACCCCTATGAGTCTGCAAGAATCACAGCATTACTGAGCTTAAGTTGCTCCATGATCTATATATATATATATATCGGTATATACATATATCATTATATATATATATATATATATATATATATATATATATATATCGCTAACATTACAACATGCAAGTATCTTTGAGTACCTGAAAAGCCCTTCCAAGGAGCACAGGTGCAAGCAAGCCCAAACTGCAAAGACTACAGTAAATAGCTAATTTTCAGTGAATGTTCAAATCCCAGCAAACATCTACAAACATCATAACCACACAGGAGAACATAGCATCAAAAACAAACTAAATAAGGCACTAAGGAGAAATCTTGGAGAGACAGTTATATGTGACTTTGTAGACAAATAATTCAGAATAATTCTTTTGAGGAAACGACAATAAATTCAAGACTACACAGAGAAGGAATTCAATATTCTATCAGATAAATTTGACAAAGAAATCAAAATAATTTTAAAAAATCAAACAGAAATTCTGGAGTAAAAATGCCATTGACACACTAACAAATGCATCTGGGTATCTCAGTAGCAGAATTTATCAAGCAGAAGAAATAATTAGTGAGCTTGAAAAGAGACTATTAGAAAATACAAAGAGGAGACAAAGAAAAAGTAAAAAGAATTAAGCATTTCTATAAGATGGAGAAAGTGGCCTCAAAGGGGCAAATATCAGAGTTATTGGCCTTAAACAAGAGGGAGAGGAAGAGATAGGTGTAGAACGTTTATTCAAAAGAATTTTAGAGGAAAACTTCTCAAACCTAGAGAAATATGTTAATATTCAAGTACAAGAAGCTTATAGAACACCAGCAGATTTAACCCAACGTAGACTACTTTAATTCATTTAATAATCAAACTCCCAAGAAGCAAGAGAAAAGAAACAAATGATATACAATCAAGTGCCAATACTTCTGACAGTAGACTTCTCAATGGAAACCTTACAGGCCAGGTGACAGTGGCATGTCATATTTAAAGAGTTGAAGAAAAGAAATTTTTATCTTAAAATACTATACCTGTTGAAAATATTATTTGAACATGAAGGAGGAATAAAGACTTTTCCAGACCAACAAAAGCTGAGGGATGTCATCAGACCTGCCCTACAAGAATTTTTTTTTTTTTTTTTTTGAGATGTAATCTTGCACTGTCACCTGGGCTGCAGTGCAGTGGTGTGATCTCAGCTCACTGCAACTTCTGCTTCCTGTGTTCAAGCAATTATCCTGCCTCAGACTCCTGAGTAGCTGGGATTACAGGTGTCCGCAACCACGCCCAGCAAATTTTTTGTATTTTTAGTAGAAGCGGGGTTTCATTATGTTGGCCAGGCTGGTGTTGACCTCCTGACCTCATGATCCACCCGCCTCGGCCTCCCAAAGTGCTGGGATTACAGGCAAGAGCCACTGTGTCCAGCCCCTTACAAGAAATTCTAATGGGAGATATTCAATCTAAAAGAAAAGATTGTTAATGAACAACAAGAAAACATCTGAAGTTCCAAAACTTACTGAAAATAGTAAGTAAGGAGGAAAACACAGATTATCATGATACTGCTTGAGATGTATAAACTACTCATCTTAGGTAGAAAAACTAAAAGATAAATGAATCAAAAATAATAACTACAACAACTTTTCAAGACATAAACTGTACAACAAGATACAAATATCAACAACAACATTAAACAACAACAAATAAAAACCTGGGGGAATGCAGTTAAAATATAGAGATTTTATTAGATTTCTTTTTGTTTGTTTATTTTTTTATGCAATCAGTTTAAAATGATGGGTTATTAAATAGTATTTGTAAGCCTCATTTCAACTTCAAAACAAATAACATTCAAAAAAATACACAAGAAATAAAAGGAAAATAATTAAAATATACCACTACAGAGAATAATCTTTACTAAAAGAAAAAAATAAGGAAAGAAAGAAGGAAGAGTAGACCATGAAACAACCAGAAAACAAATAATAAAAAGTTGGATGTAAGTCTGTACTTATCAATAATAATATTGAATGTAAATGGGCTAAACTCTCCAATCAAAACACATAGAGTGATTAGATGGATAAAGAAAAAGACCCAATGTTCTGTTGCCTACAGGAAATGCACATCACATAGAAAGTCACACATAGACTGAAAATAAAGGGATGGGCAAAGATATTCCATGTCAATGGAAACCAAAAAGAGCAGCAGTAGTAGTTATATTTACAAAAGATGTAATAGATTCAAAGAAAAAAATAACTGTAAGAAGTGACAAAGAAGGTTGCTATATAATGATATAGGGGCCTGCTGGGAATAGGCCCCCAAATCTGGCCATAAACTGGCCCCAAAACTGTCCATAAACAAAATCTCTGCAGCACTGTGACATGTTCGTGGTAGCCATTATGCCCATGATGAAGGTTGTGGGTTTACTGGAATGAGGGCAAGGAACACCTGACCCACCCAGGGCAGAAAACTGCTTAAAGGTGTTCCTAAACCACAATGGCATTAACGATCTGTGCCTTAAGGACATGATCCTGCCGCAGATAACTAGCCAGAGCCCATCGCTTTGTTTCGGCCCATCCCTTTGTTTCCCATAAGGAATACTTTTAATTAACCTATAAGCTACAGAAACAATGCTTATCCCTGGCTTGCTGTCAATAAATATGTGGGTAAATCTCTGTTTGGGGCTGTCAGCTCTGAAGGCTGTGAGTCCCCTGATTTCCCACTCCACACTCTATATTTCTATGTGTGTCTTTAATTCCTCTAGAGTCACTGGGTTAGGGTCTCCAAGATCTAGCTGGTCTTGGCAGGGCCCATTAGGCAAGAGCATTTAATAATTGTAAATATATATGCACCCCACAGTGGAGCACCTACACATATAAAGCAAATATTATAGCTAAAGAGAAAAATAGACCATAATACAATAATAGTTGGACATTTTAACAACCCAATTTCAGCATTGGGGAGACCTTCCACACAGGAAATTAACAAACATCATACTTAATCTGCTCTACAAACCAAATAAACCTAATAGATATTTACAGAACATTTTATCCAACTGCTACAGAATGCACATTTTTCTCCTGAGAACATGGATCATTCTCAAAAATAGACCATAGGTTATGTCACCAAACAAGTTTTACATATTCAGAAATTAAAATAATATCAAATATCTTCTCTGACTACAATGGAATAAAACAAGAAATCCATAATAAGAGGAATTTTGGAAACTAAAATCACATTGAAATTAAGCAATATGCTCCTGAATGATCAGTGGGTCAATAAAGAAATTAAGAAGAAAATTTTAAAAATTCTTGAAACAGCTGATAACAGAAATACAACATAACAAAATATATGAGATAAGGCAATAAAAACTATTAAGAGGGAAGTTTAGAGCTAAAAGTTTTTATCAAGAGAGAAGAAAAACTTCAAATAAACAATGAAATAATTCAAATTAACTAGAAAAGTAGGAGCAAACCAGACCCAACATTTGTAGAAGAAACTAAATAATAAAGATCATAGCACATATAAATAAAATTAAAATGAAGAAAGCAATAAAAGTGGCCAATGAAACAAAAAGTTTGTTTTTCAGAAAGATAAACAAAATTGACAAACCATTATTAGCTGGACTAAGAAAACAGAAGAAAGCTGAAATAAATAAAATAAGAGGTGAAAACATAGATATTACAGCCAATACAATAGAAATTCAAAATATTATTATCGGTTACTACGAGTAACTACATGCAAATAAATTGAAGATCCTAGAAAAAATGCATAAATTTCTAGACACATACAACCTACCAGGATTAAATTATAAAGAAATCCAAATCCTGAAAAGACACATACAAAGTAATGGGATGAAAACTATACTAAAATTTCTCCAAGTTAAGGAAACCTGGGATCCAATGGCTTCCCTGCTGAATTCTACCAAACACGTAATGAGTAAATAATACCAATTCCACTCAAACTATTCTGAGAAATAGAGGAGTAGGGAATATTTCTAAATTTATTATAAAAGGCCAATATTACCCTAATGAGAAAATCAGACTGAGACAGATCATAAAAAGAAAACGATAGATTAATATAACTAATGAATATTGATATAAAAATTCTCAACAAATTCTAGCAAACCAAATTCAACAACAAACCATTTCAATAACAGATAGAAAATATCATTCATCATGACCAAGTGATATTTATCCCAGGGATGCAAGGAAGGTTCAATATATGCAAATCAATCAACGTAATACAATATATCAACAGAATGAAGAACAAAAAGTATGTGATTGTTTCAACCGATGCTGAGAAATCATTTGAAATAATTCAGCATCCCTTCACAATAAAAACCCTCAGTAAACTTGGAACATATCACAACATTTGAAAAGCCATATATGATAAATCCAAAGCTAGTTTCATACTTAATGGGAAGAAATTGAAAACTGTTTCTCCTAAGATCATGAATGGACAAAGATGCCCACTTTTTCCACTGTTATTCAACATAGTACTGGAAGTCCTAGGTAGAGCAATCAGACAAGAAAAGAAATTAAGGGCATTTAAATTGAAAAGTATGAATTAAAATTATACTTATTTGCTGATGGTATGATCTTATATTTTTAAAAAATACCCTAATGATTCCATCAAAAACTATTAGAAATAACAAATGGGTCCAGTAAATTTGCATGATACAAGATCAACATCAGAAATCAGTAACATTTGTATATGCCAAAACAAACAATCTGAAAAGGGAATCATGAAACTAACCCCATTTGCAATAGCTACAAATGCAATTAAATATATAGCAGTTAACTAAATCAAAGAAGTGAAAGATTTCTATAATAAAAAATATAAAGCATTGATGCAAAAAAAAATTGAAGAAGACCCAAAGAAATAGAAAAACTTTCCATGTTAATGAATGGGAAGAATTGATATTGTTAAAATATCCATACTACCCAAATACATCTACAGATTTAATGCAATCTCTTATAAAAATACAAATGACTTAACAGCAATAGGGGAAAAAATCCATATATATAAAATCACAAAATATACCAGAATAGCAAAAGCTATCTTAAGCAAAATGAAGAAAGCTTGAGGAATCACATTACCTGACTTCAGTTAATAATTTGAATTTCCTTAAGTTCAACCACAATTTTTGAATTCAATCTTTTCTAGAATCCAATCTTACCCTAATATTAGTTGCTTCAAAAATGATATTATTCCCTTGCAGAGAACAGGAGAATAATGTCAGCAAAAATAGAACAGGAAACTCCACAATTCTCTCCTCCATAAAACAATGAGAAAACTGACAAAAAGTTACAGAATAAATTTTTATGAAACTCCAGATATTAACCAAAACTTGCAGGACTCTCCAGAGTGCAGAGTGTTTGTTTTTTAAAAAAGATGGAGGAAGATCTACCAAGCAAATGGAGAACAAAAAAAAGCAGGGGTTGCAATCCTTGTCTCTGATAAAACAGACTTTAAACCATCAAAGATCAAAAGAGACAAAGAAGGCCATTACATAATGGTAAAGGGATCAATTCAACAGGAAGAGCTAACTCTCCTAAATATATATGCACCCAATACAGGAGCACCCAGATTCATAAAGCAAGTCCTTAGAGACTTACAAAGAGACTTAGACTCCCATACAATAATAATGGGAGACTTCAACACTCCCCTGTCAACATTAGACAGATCAACGAGACAGAAAGTTAACAAGGATATCCAGGAATTGAACTCATCTCTGCACCAAGCGGACCTAATAGACATCTATAGAACTCTCCACCCCAAATCAACAGAATATACATTCTTCTCAGCACCACATCGCACTTATTCCAAAATTGACCACATAATTGGAAGTAAAGCACTCCTCAGCAAATGTAAAAGAACAGAAATTATAACAAACTGTCTCTCAGACCACAGCGCAATCAAACTAGAACTCAGGACTAAGAAACTCAATCAAAACCGCTCAACTACATGGAAACTGAACAACCTGCTCCTGAATGACTACTGGGTACATAACGAAATGAAAGCGGAAATAAAGATGTTCTTTGAAACCAATGAGAACAAAGATACAACATACCAGAATCTCTGGGACACATTTAAAGCAGTGTGTAGAGGGAAATTTATAGCACTAAATGCCCACAAGAGAAAGCAGGAAAGATCTAAAATTGACACTCTAACATCACAATTAAAAGAACTAGAGAGGCAAGAGCAAACACATTCAAAAGCTAGCAGAAGGCAAGAAATAACTAAGATCAGAGCCGAATTGAAGGAGATAGACACACAAAAAACCCTCCAAAACAATGAATCAAGGAGTTGGTTTTTTGAAAAGATCAACAAAATTGACAGACCGCTAGCAAGGCTAATAAAGAAGAAAAGAGAGAGGAATCAAATAGATGCAATAAAAAATGATAAAGGGGATATCACCACTGACCCCACAGAAATACAAACTACCATCAGAGAATACTATAAACGTCTCTACGCAAATCAACTAGAAAATCTAGAAGAAATGGATAATTCCCTGGACACTTACACTCTCCCAAGGCTAAACCAGGAAGAAGTTGAATCCCTGAATAGACCAATAGCAGGCTCTGAAATTGAGGCAACAATTAATAGCCTACCCACCAAAAAAAGTCCAGGACCAGATGGATTCACAGCTGAATTCTACCAGAGGTACAAGGAGGAGCTGGTACCATTCCTTCTGAAACTATTCCAATCAATAGAAAAAGAGGGAATCCTCCCTAACTCATTTTATGAGGCCAACATCATCCTGATACCAAAGCCTGGCAGAGACACAACAAAAAAAAGAGAATTTTAGACCAATATCCCTGATGAACATTGATGCAAAAATTCTCAATAAAATACTGGCAAACCGGATTCAGCAGCACATCAAAAAGCTTATCCACCATGATCAAGTGGGCTTCATCCCTGGGATGCAAGGCTGGTTCAACATTCGCAAATCAATAAACGTAATCCAGCATATAAACAGAACCAAAGACAAGAAACACATGATTGTCTCAATAGATGCAGAAAAGGCTTTTGACAAAATTCAACAGCCCTTCATGCTAAAAACGCTCAATAAATTCGGTATTGATTGAACGTACCTCAAAATAATAAGAGCTATTTATGACAAACCCACCGCTAATATCATACTGAATGGGCAAAAACTGGAAAAATTCCCTTTGAAAACTGGCACAAGACAGGGATGCCCTCTCTCACCACTCCTATTCAACATATTGTTGGAAGTTCTGGCTAGGGCAATCAGGCAAGAGAAAGAAATCAAGGGTATCCAGTTAGGAAAAGAAGAAGTCAAATTGTCCCTGTTTGCAGATGACATGATTGTATATTTAGAAAACCCCATTGTCTCAGCCCAAAATCTCCTTAAGCTGATAAGCAACTTCAGCAAAGTCTCAGGATACAAAATTAATGTGCAAAAA